>NW_021703765.1:11079745-11431543 GCF_005190385.1 Monodon monoceros | reverse complement strand
TAATCTACAGTAGCTAAAGCTAAGACTCTAAGGAGGCAAAGTGCAGAAAGATGGAGTAAAAAGGAAGTGCCTGCTTTGTATGGAATCACTAAGGGAAAGAAAGGTCACATTGCCAGCTGGTGCTGTGCTGTCTGTCATCAGGTTTTATAATATGGTGTAAACACTAGGGTCTGTGACACTGAACAAGGAGGGAATAGCTTATTACCTCCAAAAATAGCACAAATGCCAAGC
The DNA here is from genome assembly GCF_005190385.1 of Monodon monoceros. Taxonomy (NCBI): domain Eukaryota; kingdom Metazoa; phylum Chordata; class Mammalia; order Artiodactyla; family Monodontidae; genus Monodon; species Monodon monoceros. The sequence continues at coordinate 11,431,312 of NW_021703765.1, read as the reverse complement.
AACTTTAACTGGCTTAGCCTCAGGAAATTTCTCCATTCTCTATGAATGTAAGGTCACATTAAATTATTTAGAAACTTACGGCTTGAGTGTATCAAAAAACTAAGCCTCTGTGTGTTATTTTGATGATGGTTGAGTAAAGATTTGCTGTGTTCTTGGGTTCAAATTTTCTAAAAAGTTTTAATATTAAATCAGTTGCTGAATTATGAAAAAATAAACATAATGTTCTATTAAATGAAAAGATGAACTATACATGTATTAGTGAAAGAAGTACTTGGCATATTCCTCTGAATTCAAACTAAAGAAGCTATCTCTCAGGCAAGGTTGTCTATGAAGTGTCATTTCATAGGGAAGACTTGAAATGAAATTATAAATCCCCAAACAGATTTTATTAGAGCGGAAAACTTGACATAAGCTTAACACAGAAGCAGAATGCAGCAAAGGCTAGGATAAACCTAGCTCTTTAAGACTTTTATACCATTCATACAACAGAGGAAAGAAACTACTAATTAAGGATAATGTTATGTGTATTCGTATTGCTTTCTCACTAAAATGATTATATTTTTCTACTGTAAAATTAATTTCAATAATTCTCCTTGAGATCCTGTATATTTGAAAACAACTCTGAAGGAAGTTTGTGACTTGGGAAAACTTTTCTATTTAAAATAAAGGCTGTTTGCTTTTTCTAAAAAAAGAAAAAACTTAGACTTGACGAATTCTGTGACATTTTCTTCAAAAAAAGGAGGAAGAGGTGTTTATGAAATATCCATTTCTTTACTTCCATTATCCAGATGCTTCCTATCTAAGCTCACGAAAACTCATTTGGCAAGGCAATGTTTATCAAACTTCAGCAGTGGGAGTCTATGTTCAAATAAAGTTGTGCATAGGGACCTGATATGTAAAATGAGTGGGAGGTCAGCCAGATAGTTGAAGACCAGAAGTTGGGAGCAGGAACAAAGCCCAACTCTGATGGTTTCCACCTCTCCCTCCTCAGTAGTCCCTGGGAGTCTCTAAGAAAATTATTAGCATAAAGCCTCCAAACATACTGTTAACTGCATTTGATTTATTTATGTTCCATTCCGTTTCTTATCTTTGTTCAATGGTTTTCATGCTTCCAAACTCCTGACGCTTATTAATCTTCAGGACTAACACACACAAAAAAACAGAATAATAAACAGTAAGTCACTTTTTTCTGTTTTAGGGTTAACTAAAAGTTTCAAAGTTTTCTTTTGGTAAAAAAATATAATAGTAATAGTATGTGTTATTATTAAGTACAAATACGCTAGTAAGATGATATATGTCAATACTGTTATCAGTCAGGGTTCTCTAGAGAAACAAAATCAAGATGAATGTGTGTGTGTGTGTGTGTGTGTGTGTGTGTGTGTGTATGTGTGTGTGTAAGAGGTTTATTTTAAGGAATTAACTGATGTGATTGTTGCGGCTGGCAAGTCTGAAATCTGTAAAGCAGGCTTCCGGACTGGAGAAACTGAGGTTGCAGTCTTTAGGCAGAATTTCTTCTTTTTGGGGAAATTTCAGTTCTTTTCTCTTAAAAAACTAATTAGATGAGGTTCACCCATATCATGGAGGCCAATGCTGTTTACTTAAAGTCAGTTTATTGTAAATTTTAACCACATCTACAAAATATCTCCACAGCAATACTGAGATCAGTGTTTGATTAAATAATGGGGTATGATAGCCTAGCTAACTTGACATGTGAAAATAACCACCACAAATAAAATGTAAAATAATTTCTACTTGATATATACATTTGGTAATAGGAAGCTTTAAAGAAAATATTAACACAAAATAAATGCTAAATAAAATTATCTAATAAAGAAAATATGACAAAGATTTAATATGTATAAGCTACCATACTTAATTTGAAATATTAAAATACAAAAAAAGTTAGAATTGCCCTATCTGATAGCTGATTTTTGTTTCATGACAAATATTACAGATGAAGAAAACTTTACCAACAAGTAAAACCACTTTGGTCGGGTACTATCTCACTACACTTGAATGACTGACAAGTAGATTCTGTGGCTTCTTTAATATTCAATTTTTCCCTTCTATTAATGCTACTGCTTGTGGGCTATAGAGATGGAAACTCCACTCAACGTCATGTTCTTTTCCAGTCTTGCACATCATGACCTTTGAAATGTGACCCCCATCACTGTCTATTTGATGAAAGTATCCGTACATGATTCTCAGCTTCTCTAACTCCGTAACAGTGGCAACCTGGTTTCCACAATGAAAGGAGAAAGCTTGGGTTAGGCCAGATTCGGAGTCCACCCAAAGCAAGGCGTATTTAGAGCCCTCAATCAGAAAGGGGAGGCCAAAGTAATCAATTTGCCGATCCCTCACTGGTTGGGAACTCCTATGAATGGCCCTGGACTCCTTTGGCAGCTGCCTTGGGTGGTTTAGAACACACAGGACACGCTGTTACTGCATTAACCGAGTCACTGTATTTCAAGGCAGTCGGGCATCCTTGACAATACACCATCGCACATGAGCACTGTGGTGGCTGCTTTTCCTTTGCAGCCCATCAGTTGTATCTCCTGAAGGCTCAGTTGCTAGGGGTCACACCTGGGCTAGGGCATCAGCTTTCTGATTGCCATGGAGTGTCAATGCCTCATGAGCCGGGACTTGGAAAAGTGAGGACTGTCTCAGGCTCTTGCAGGTGAACCTAAATGTCTTTCCACACGTCCTGACCCCACAAGCTTATTCATGATCATCCACCCCTTGGCTTCCATTGTCCAAACCATAGGGTCAATCCCTTTAGAACAGCCCATCAGTCAATGTAACAGGTTAATGGCCAGGGCTCATGAGTGATCACTAGCCAAACCCTCTGAGTCCAGCCCACTGGCGGCTGAGGTTCATTCTTGTTCCCATGCAGATGGTGTCAGTGTTGGGCTGAATAGTGAATGCACTCTATGTGGAGAGATGGCCTGTATACCAGGCATTGGTGGGAATTTCCCCCACTCCCTCTCTACAAGATGCAGGGGCCATCACAGGGATAGGGGTGGGCGATCTGGAGGGTCTACATACTCTACAGGACCTACAGGAACTGCAATTCTAGAGACAGTGGGCTGGTAGTGTGTTCCTCTGCTGAAAACTGACCTGCCACTAATTAAAATGGGAGTTTGAGTCATGGCAGAGTTAGATCAATAGAACATATTCTCAAGCCACCTCTTGATAGAAAGGAAAGTTCTTATCACAATACGCCATTCCTTTGTGAGAGATTCTACCTGGGGAGGAGCTGTGTTCACTGCTGGCAGCTGCTGCTCTAGAGGGTATAATGGGTTTCTACTTCCTTCCAGAGCAAGGGCCAAAATTTCAGGGGTACCTTCAAGCTCCTTACATGTGGTTTGTCATATCATTTTTGTTCATGTACTAGTTATCCATTGCTGTGTAACAAAGTACCCCAAGACAACAAATATTTTTTCACAGTTTCTGTGGGTCAGGAATTTGGAAACAGCCTAACTGGCTGGTTCTATCTCAAGTTCTCTCCCAAAATTTACAGTTAAAATGTGGGTCAGGGCTAAAGCCATCTGAGTCTTGACTGGAGAAAAATCTACTTCCAAGTTTGCTCATGTGATTGCTGTCAGTCACCTTGTAACCAGAGAAGATGGGAGAAGGATGCTATGACAGGTAATGATTTGGGGAAAGGTGAATGCAGAGGGACCCAAATGGAAAAGTACCTGTGTGCCTTGCTAAGCAGTTTGGCCACTGTTCTCTAGTGGAGAACATTTGGAGGTTTTGAAGCAGTGACTTGATGCACTTAGTAAAAATTGTTCATAGAGGTGGAAAATTAGTAGCTTAATAGTGCAAGATCAAAAAGTGGTAAACGGCAGGTACAGCAAAAGGACCCATGGGTCAGAGATTATGTCAAAAGTTACAGAAGGCTCAACAGAACTCACCTGTCCATCTGCCTGCAGACCTCAGGAAGCTTTGAGCCTCTGCAAGTTCTGTGACATGCCCTGGTCTGAATCAGCCTCTGAGCTAGGTTCAGAAGCTACAGAATGTGTCCCTGGGTTGGGCTTTGCTATACATCAAACATCCAAGCACACTTGCTGTTTTCGATTTTTCTGCAGCTCAGGCAATAAGAGGAGCCAATAGGTATCAGACACTTATTAATGCCATGCCTGCCTTAAATGCTTTACATGTATTAACTCTTTTAATCTTCATAACAGCCCTTTGAAGAAGTTACTATTATTACCCCAATTTTACTGAGGCATAGAATGGTTTAGTGGTCCATATTTACATAGGCAATAAGTGGTGGAGTGGAAAATGCAACCTTAGTTACGTTAAGCTAAAGACCTGATCTTAATCCTTGTCAGGGAAATTGCGTGAATATCCAAGGTTGGAACGGTGCTTAAATAAATTAAATCTCTCCCACAGATAGCTCAAAGGAAGTATACATTAAAAAATCTAATCTAGAAGTGTAGTTAAGACACACTGTGACATACTTTTTAATGTTTCTAAAGAACATTTTTCCTTGAATTCCGTTGATGCCAATAGGATAAGAAATGGATTGTCAAAAGTTGCATTTATAGGCAGAGCATCATTGGGTAAACATCTTAGTGTAATTCTTATGAAGGTGTTAAGCAGCCTGTTCTGTTCTTTCCAACTTTAGAATCACTGAACTCCCAAATATCTTTAATTTCTGATTTATAGTAAGATTACATGCTTCTTTCTTCTCAAATTAAAACTAAATGATAACCCATGTGATTATTTCATTACTCATTGAGATATAATCTGTATGTCACAGTAAATTAATTATATTGCTACATGGGTTTGGTCTAAATGTAAAATCGACCAATATAAGGGACAGACTGATACTGACAATCAGGTCATTTTTTTCTGTTATACATATATTCTAGACCAAGTGGCTATTATTTATTAATCTGAATATAAGTTTGAGTTTATCCTTCTCAAAATGGGAAATTACATAACTCATTTTATATACATATCCTCAACTCATTAATTTCTAAATTTGTAGTTATTATTGTGGCTATTTCTGACCTACATGTACTTCTACTTAATGAGGATCTTAGGTGATAATTTTGATAATTCTCAGCTTGTTGTATGAAGAACAAACTTCGTCTTTAATTAGACTCATACAGAGTTTGCATCATAGAAAGGAAAAACTAAATCTCTTTTGCTTTAATAAATTAGGCATAAGAACCCTTTCAAATATATTATCTTATTTTTATAAAAGCTTTAGTAAGTTTGGAAGATTAAGGGAATTACTTCTTGAGCAAAGTTGGGAAGAATCAGCTTCTTTTTTAGAGTGTGTTACAAACAGTGTTCTCCATAGCTGGTAAGTTATGTCACAAATTACATTCTTCCACACTTTTTATTTTTAAATGAGAGGATGATATAAAATTGCCAATCCACTGTAATCCTACTAACTTGCATTTTAACAAACTGCAAAATACAATGAGAAAGGCCTCTAAAGATCATCTAGATACGCATAATGGGCAGTCATGTCTTACAGCATGCATGCAGCCATCAGGAAAGTGTCCAAGGAAAGGACTCTGCTGTGGCACTAATCCACCTTAGGGTTAATGGTCATTCCTGCAGCTGTGGTGCAGAGGCCCTGGGAGTACCTTACATAATGTAGAAATTCCTCCTACCACATTCCTAACAGGTGTTCATCCAGTCTTTCTTCCCCACTCAGGGCCTCTGCTGGTGTGTCCTTCTGCTTAGAATAATTGTGACCTGAGACCTTTGCAGAGCTGCAGCCTTAACTATCTTTAGGTCTTTGCTCAAATATGACTTTCTCACAGCCCTTCCCTGATAAGTAAAAGAATGAAAGAAAATTCAAGCAGCTCCAGTGACAATGGCATACTCTGCTGTGTGTAAGGCATTCCATTGTTAGACAAACACATGCTGAAGAGAAGACCACGTACTAATTTGCTAGGGCTGCCATAACAAAATACTGCAGCCTTAAACAAAAGAAATCTATTTTCTCGCAATTCTAGAGGCTAAAAGTCTGAGATCAAGGTATTGGCAGATTTGGTTTCTCTAGAGGCCTGTTTGATTTGCAGTTGGCTGCTTTCTGCTATGTCCTCACAAGGTCTTTCCTCTGTGTACATGCATCCCTGGTGCCTCCCTCTGAGTCCAAATTTCCACTCCGTATAAGGACATCAGTCAGATTGGATTAGGGCCCACCCTAAAAGTCTCATTTTAACTTAATCACCCCTTCAAAGGCCCTATAAAAATATAGTCACATTCTGTGACTTAATGTGAGTTAAGGCTTCAACATATGAATTTTGAGGGGACACAATCAACTGATAACACCATTCTTTGCCCAAAGGATGCTTTCTGGATTCCCACAACTCAACACCTTCTTCTGTCTCAACACTTGTATTTGCAGCCTTATCTCATGCCCTTCACTGCATGATATTTAACTGAACTTATCTGAAAATGCATGTTAATATACTGTAGTAGATGAGAGATTGTGCCTCTCAGATTTCCTACTGCAGTGAGTGTGACTAATGGTCTCAGCTGTGGTGCTTTGAATCCTCTACTGTATCTGCACCAAGGTGACACTCCCCTTGGCTGCTCCTAGCCAGTGACTGAGTGCAGCAAGGATGCTAAGGTAGGTGCTCCCCTATGGGATACAGTACTCTTCTGGCTGGTGATGTTGGCCTGATGATCTCCCATTAGTCTCATTAAACTGTCTGAACTGCACTGCAGTCTAAGACCTTCCTTCTTTCCCTGTCCTTCACAGGGTGAGAGCTACACTGTAGGCTGATGGCTTCCCATTCTCATTTTCCCTCTCAGGCATTTCCCCCAAAACCTCTTGCATGTCTAATCATCTTGACATCTTCAAGCTTGGAGGACCTGGACAAATTACTTCCACATGTGTGAATGATAGACATTTTCTCTCTTCTGAGAACATGACTTAAACAGAAAGAATAAATTCCAGAGTGGAAACTCTAGCAGGCAAGGGGAACTACATATTTCAGAGAGTCTAAATACCATTGAAATAATGCAAGACTTATAACAAGTAGAACATGAATTTAGTAAAAGTGTATTTCAAATTTCTGGATAAACCATTAAGTATTTTATAATACAATGTTAAGTTCCACAAAATTGTATTCTGAACACAAGGATATTTTATTCATCTTTATACTTAAGCTAAATGTATATTTTTTCTATCAAAATCATCATGAACAGGGGTCCAGAGGGATAAGACCACATATTAAGGATAAGACCCTCCCACTCAGGCCTCAATAACTCTTATCAGCAGGCAAAAAGTGGGACCTAGTCCCAAACAATCACAGCCTACCTACCACTGTCTACTGTGAGATCAGCCAGAACTAATATCATTAAGATGTCAATCATACAAGGAGTTCCAGGTTTCCAGCATATCCTTTTTTTATGTCCTTGTCTTGCACCTTCCCTAACTCCTAAGGCCTCTCCAGTGAGCCCTCTGGAATTTATGGTCCATCGTAAATAAAACTCCCCTGTTCTGTTCTCTAAAAATTACCTTTAACTCACTCTAAATTAAACTTAAATCTCCCTTAAGGATGCTGCTGCCTTGCAGGCACTCAGGTGGAAGCTGTTTTAACATCTCCTTCAGCCTTCATCCCACTGGGCCTGCATTTGGGTAAGTGTTCTCCTTGTTCCTCACTGCCAATTTCAGACTGTAATCTCTCTACGGTCCTAAAACTCTAAAACATTGATTATAATGTCATTGCCTCTTTGGACACATATTTCCTGTCACTCATTAAATCTGCTCCAACCACAGTAGTGTCCTTAACCTTCCTCAAACCCACTGGAAAACCCCATTCTCAGGGTCATAGTGTACTTTCTATTCCCTCTGTATAACATGCCCTTAAATACCTGCACTGCCTAATTTGGTCTGCTCCCTCCTTGTATTTAAAAACTTTTTATCAAATTTCAAAGAAACCTACACTATCTACAATATTTAAAATCGCAACCACCCTCCACTACATTGTTTTTTATAATCCATTGCTTTTTATTTTTTCTCCATGTCACCTGTTTTTATCTGTACCTTCCATCAAGAATTTAAACTTCAAAGACACAGATTATATTCTTTACTGTTGTATAATCAGGATCTGCTATATAGCAGGTACTAAATAAATACTTATTGAATGAGTACAATAAATTGAGTTTATTGAAATTATAATCTTTCTCCTGTCCAAAGAAGGATAATTTAAATATTCTTTTAGGAAAAATAATATTGCTTTCCGTCTTATTCAACATATTTCTAGTTTTTTCCCATGTGCTCAATGTACTGCTAATAATATACACATGAAAAAAACACCAATTTCTTACCTTGAAGAATTCTCTTCCTAGCTATACAGACAGAAATATATACAGATTGCCATAATCATAGGGATAAATATTTATGCATATTTAGGTTTTAATTTCCTCCAGCAACTCTGTGGAGAATAGATTTGAGAGGGCAAAACCACAGAGAAACCAATTAGAAAAGTACAGTTACCCAAGTGAGAGATGATGGTGCCCCGTGTGAAGCTTATTAGAAGAGATGGAGAGGAGCAGACAAATAGAAAATATTTAAGAGGTAAATTAGGAAAGAAGATTTTTTTATTATATTTTAAGTGTAAGAAACAAAAGACAAAAAAAGAGACAGAGAAGTCAGTTGAGAGGGAAAAATGAGAAATTATCATTTTATCTGATTAATTTTGATGCTTACATGAAAATTAAAAGAACATATCCAAGGATATTGCTCTGAATATAAAGTTTAGTAGAGAGGCCTGCTATGGAAAAATAAAGTTGGGAGTTCTCAATAGGTCTGTGGTAGTTTAAATCATGGGAATAAGTGAGATAGCTAGGGTAATATATAAAGTCAGAATAATAGTGAAACAAAAAATAACACTGTGAGAACAAGAACTTGGAACCCTTATAGAAAGGGGAATCCTCTAATAGAGAGCATAAAATACCAGGCCAGTTCCTAAAAAAGACAACACAGTGCATAATGTGGTGTGATGTAAACCAAGAGATGAGAGCGTATCAAGAATGAAAAAATAAGCAGCATTCCCAGATATTAAACATCATCATTGAAACTCCCATTTGCGTATATAGAAATACACTATCTAATCATTTCTTCCCTGCCTTCTTTGAGCCTGTGTTTCCAGCTGAATCTAATATTACTCCTGCCCCTCAGTAAGTCAGTCTATTAATCGCTCCAGTAACCTCACTCTGGGTTACCATGATTGCCCCTGCCAAGCACACACTTATCTTCACAGGGATGACTTTTTCCCCTTTATCTCCACTTGTCAAACCCTACTGAGGTCGAGCTCCAGGAAAATGCTACTCTTTATATGAAGTTCTAATTAACCAGAAAGAATTAAGTCTTTCCTTTTCTTCCACAGATATGTGTAACCTTTATTCCAATACTAGAACTGGTATCTTCTTTCTTAAATTAATATATACCACACAAACCTCCTACACAAGCTGTTAAGTTATTAAAAGAGGTCAGGTCCTGGCCACTATTGTGTCCCCCAACATAGGCATAATGTATTTAAGGCATCACACTTGTCCAAACTGGCCACTGATATATTCTGTTTTACACTAAAACACCATGAACATGTTTATTTGTTACTCTGACATAGTTACTCAGTTGATCCCTCCTCGATTCCTTTACCCTTGACTACTCTGTTATTCTTTATGGGTAGGAATCATAACTTCAAGTCCTTTAGTCTCCACCCCAGGCACTGATTATGTGAGTTAGAAGACAGTAAGTGTTTAATAAATATCTGTTGAATGAATGAAAGAGTAAAGTATGTGCAGGAGGCAGTGAACGGACTTAGAAGAGACATGCACTGATCGCCATTGTCCTGGTAAGTACACTCAGAGTATAGGCCACTCCTCATAAATTTTTTCCCACTACAGTTTTCTCTCTGATCAGAGGGTGTGTTATTGGTAAGGAATGGATCCCAGAGTAAATCCTGCCCTCTCTAAGTAATAAAGGGGAAAAGGGGAGAGTCTTTCTATGAATGAACTACTTAGTATTCAATAATGTTACTAATTACAGATATAAGTATGGCAATATAACCTTTTTAAAGCAGTAAGGGAACGTCAGGATTATTTACAATTCATCCTTTATTCAGAAGAGGCACCTGAGAATGAAAAAGGTCAAGCTACTCGCCTAAGTTTCAAAGCAAATTATAGCAGCTTTATATATATATATGTATTAGCAGCTTTATATATATATATGTATATATACACACACACACTCTCACATATTTATTTATTTATTTATTTATTTATTATAGCATGACAAAAATCATGGTTTCCTAACTCTCTATCCTGGGCTCTTTCCATTATAAGTACATTTACTTTATGGCATTAGTGATGAAGTAAGCTAATATCACTTAATTTTTATATTTCCTGAATTACTGATTAAATTTTAGTATGTTATTACTGTACCATACAATTACCAAGAATCTCTACAAGGATCTATTGTTTAAGCTTGTGATTTTATGATACATTTTTCTTGATATAACTGGGCTTAATGTAACATTTTTGCAACAAACTTTCTGATCTGTCCAGCAACGTTTAAAAGGCAGTCAAAGGAAAGTAAAATTTCAAAGTAAATACTCCTTCAATTCCCAAGGCAACAACTTAAAAAAGGAAAACAACATAAGCCACAGAAGGAGCCCCTAAGAGGCCTGTGTTTTGTGGCCGTGGTAGAACTTTGTGCTCTCTGAAATCCCTGGAGGGAGGAAAGCCATCTGTGTTAGTGCCACTGGGCTGAAACAGTCGCTGAGAGTAAGTTGGTGCACTGCTTTGGATGTTGCTCTTTGCTCTTTCCAGCCCCAAGGAGACTTCTTAGCACACTTGAAGCAATAACGGAAGGAAACAATACAAGTTTTGTGCTTGTGGAACAGATTCAGAGGTAAGGACTTGTGTAAAAACATTTTGGTTTCACATTGCTAGAATTTGTTATTATACAGAACAGTGTTGTATTAGTTTTCCAGGGTCGTCAAAGTACCACAGACTGGTGGCAACAGACAGCAGCACGTGGACTGGGTCTGATGGCAGCAAAGGGTCATGGGAATTTGTGACTTTGGAGTTCTCAGCCTCATATGTGTCTACTCAGACTCAAAGCTATCCACTCAAAGGCTCAGGGAACCAACCCTTCCCGCCCGTGTCCTGACCTTCTCAGAGGAAGGGAGCTGGCAACGGCGACCATGCAGATTGCTGGGTAATTAAAACATGTTAGGTTGGATCTGATGGACCTGTCGTCTTGGCCAAATCCTGGCCCTAAAAACAGCCCTCTTCCAAAATCTCAGCATCCCATTAATCCCAGGACTAGAAGAATTTCCTTCTCCTTTCCCCAAAAGTCATCCATTTTCCTACTTCAGGATGAGTGGCAATTCTTTTCAGGAAATAACTTCTTGTACTTTGATATACTCTTCACCCAGGAAAATCCATTTTCCTCTGCAAAGTTGACACAATCCTATGAGAATCCTTTACTGGAGAATAAAAAGTAGAGCTGGCAAAGCTAGGTGACCTGAACACTCCTGGACAAAATCAAGAGGGAAGATGACAACTACCTATAAAACAACGCCTGGCTGTGTAAGAAGTCACCTCAGGCACCCCAAGACCTGGGTGAAAAAGTGTGTATCCAGAAAAATCCATCCTGTTATTAATTTTTGAGAATAACGTATACAATGTTCATGCAACGGGACAAAATCATTCTGATTTTCCATCAGAGCTACCCAAATCTGAACCTATTTAAAAATAGATGAGTCAACCCTGCCAGTGAATCCTGGGAGCTCAGGGCAATGACAGGATTTGTGCTTGGATTGTTCCTTCCGTGGACTTGATCAAATGGCATTAATGTGATTTGAACTGTGAAATTCCAGCCAGAGCCTAAAAAGTCTTTTGCTCAATTCCCCTGCTACCTGAAATCACTGAGTTTAAAATGCCTCCAGTTCTAATCCATTAAAGTTAACAACTTTCAGAGCCATTAGCGATAACAACTTCCTCCGTCACAGTTTCTCATAGTAACCCCTCCGTGAAGAATTTATGCAAAAAGTGGATCAAGGGAAAACAAATTCAAACCTTGTAGCACACTGACACAGGCGACGAGGATGCAGGGCGCGGTCAAGGCTTGTGAGCACGCGCATCATGCTGAGAGGAGCCCTACAGTCTCCCCCATTAGAGGTGTTCCGACCATGCCTTCTCTACTTCAGGATGGAAATCTGTGCCTTACAGTGGCAAGCCAGGCTTTACAATGTGAACATTTCTCCTCTCTGGTGTCAACAAACAGCTGTAAGATGGATGGAGGGCCATTTGTTGGGGAGGCTGCAGTCCTTTGCTGTAAACTCAGTTCCTTCAGTGAGACACCCTCACCTTGACGCCTACTAGCCATAGACTTTCTGGGGTATGGATATTCCATGGGACCAGTAGCTGCCTCCTTCAGATATTCTTCAGGGTGGGATGGGATGGGGGTGGGGCTGTCTCTTCCTGGGATTTGCTTGTGGGGCTTAATTTTATTATTTGTATTCCTTTCTATCCTTCAGTGGTCAGAGATCTGTCCTCGGAACATGTACTCTCATCTCCCACCACATCCACTGCTTTCTTACCTTTGACCTAATTTACATCTTTCAACAAGAAACCAAAATCCATAATATTGTGAAATGGATGATCTTCTTTAGGTGCTCCCCCAATCCTGCAAACATTCAACATGTTTTTCTTTATACTGTGTTAGAATATCTTAGCAATTCAACAGGAAAATGGCAGTCATTTTTACAGTAAGGGAGCATATATTGTGATTCTACTTTAGAAACAGTATAAAATATTGGACTATAGAAACAGAATGGCTCATGGACTCTGAAGGCTGCCCAAGTTCAAATCTGTGACTTACCAGCTGTGTGACTTTGGATATCTCTGTGCCCCAGTGTCCCTGTCTCTAGAATGTGGTTGGGAATACTACCTACCTCAAACGTAGCAAGTATGCTCTTAGCCTGTCACAAAGTGAAAACTTTACTATTTTTTATTATTTAGTACTATTTTATTTTTATTGACTCTTTATGTTTTAATTAATCCATAGATGCCAAGCCAAATTCTATTCATGTTGACAAAACAAAGAAATGAAAGAATCTTTGCATCTCTCAGTTGGCTTGTAGAGTGGCTATAAGTTTGTTAATTATAGAAGCAGATCAGCTAGTAATTATACTTACAGCCTCTTTCAGATAATCTTAGTCACTTTGGAATGGCAGAATCCAGAGAAAATGGAATAGTGGCTAAAAGAGGAGAGTTGAACACCTGAGATCTAGGAGGGTTAGTAGGAAAGGAAGCGCCCGATATTTTTGAGAATCTAAATAGAAACTGGAGTAGTAAATAAGGGAACCAGATTTAGGGTAGTCTTATTGAATACAAAGCAAGGTATAAATAAGAGGTGAGAAAAGGTGTTTCTTTGGCAGAAATTCAGATTAGTTAGCTTGCCTGCCAAAGCCATACATCCCTGAGTTCTAACGTGGTAGCTTTTTGGTGCAAGCACATAGAATAGCACCCATTCGGCATTAGATATGCCATTCTCACCTTTTTCCTACAGATCGCACATGGGCTATGCTCTTTTCAGTTTTAGAATGTAAGTCATTACATAAGTAATCTCTTTGTGTGTAACATTCATTTTAACATTTTGTTTTGAAATAATTTAGGCTTACTGGAGAGGTGTAATTTTTATAGATCACTCATTCAGCTTCCCCTAATGCTGACACCTTACGTGACTACAGTGCAATTACTGAAACCAGGAAATTAATAATAATGCAATATTTTTAAGTAATCTACAGGGCTGACTTGAATTTTGCCAGTTTTCCCACGATCAGTATAGCAAACTGAAGAAAACTTACCATACTTTTGTTTGTTTTGGTGGCAGGGAGAGGGATACTGAGTCCTCTGATTTTGTGGTTCCGTTTTGTCTTTCAGGACCCTGACTCTTCTTTACCCAATTTTTAAAAAGGGGCTTCCTCCTTCCTGCTTTTGTCTCCTCTAGAACTAAGTGTTTTGAAGATACCCTTTCAAACTATGTGTCCTTTTTTTTTTTTTTAATTTTTTTTGGCTGTGCTGCACGGCTTAGGGGATCTTACAGTTCCCTGACCAGGGATCGAACTCATGCCCCCTGCAATGGAAGCACAGAGTCCTACCCATTGGACCACCAGGGAATTCCCAAACCATGTGTACTTTTAAACACCTTCCCTTTGACTATATTTTATTTCACTTGGTCACTTGGTTTTGTATGTTCAGACTTGGGGCAGATTTAGCATTTCTGGCAGTGGTTTTAGATCACTCCTTGCCCTGTCAATATCTTCCTTCTTCTCTCTTCCATGCAGTTTTTCTCCATTTGCCTTTCTTCACAGCACAGCCTGGCAATGAGGTGGGGATGGGAGTGAGCAAGAAAGAGCAAATGCTAGGATTAAGGAATTTTTCTTTTTTTAATGTACAGTTATTTAAAGACTGAGCATTCTGTCTTAAGTTATGCTGAGGGCCTGATTGCGTGTAAATTTTTCCCTTCCTGTTGTCCTGTATTGTTTTCCCGTTACTCTGAAGTTCTCAGTAATTTTTTTTGATCATAAAAACACAGATGGTAACTGGAAAGTATCCTGAGCGGTCCTGTGGTCTAGGCTCCTATCTTCAGGCAAAGTTTTCCCTCATCAAGTGCTATAGGATGTGGACTTAATGAAAGAAGAGTCCCATTAAAAGTAAGGCTTACATAAACTCCTATCACCTTCTCAAAAATTCCATACCACATGGAATCTTATTATTTTATCATGTAGATTCTAGTAATTTCAGGACTATATTAAAAAATGCAAGCCAACATAATACACAGTATGTCATAGTTAAGAGTTAATTGCTAATGAAAATGCAAGGAATAAGTTTGTTTTTATTAAAATATAGGGAAAGGAAGAGAATGTTATTCATTGTTAGAATTGAAAAGACATAATAATTTTAATAAATGAAATTTTCTTTTGAAGTCTTCATTACTTACTAGATAACTACATTTTCATTTGAGTATTTCTTAACATAGAGGATACCTAGTGTTATGGACTGAATGTGTCTCTTCAAAATGCATATATTGTAATCCTAACCCACAATGTGATGGTACTAGGAGGTGGGGCCTTTGGGAGTTGATTAGGTCATGAGGCTGGAACCTTCATGAATGGGATTAATGCCCTTATAAAAAAGACTCCAAAGAGCTCTCTTTCCCCTTCCTCCATGAGAGGATATAAGGAGAAGTGGGCAGTCTGCAACCCAGATGAAGGCCTGACCAGAAACAAAACATGCTGGCACGCTGATCTCAGATTTCCAGCCTCCAGGAGTGTGAGAAATAAAAGTTCTGTTGTTTATAAGCCACCCAGGCTATTGTAATTGGTTATAGCAGTCTGACCTAAGACACCTAGTTTGTTGCAAATGGTAATTGGAGTTAAAGGTCAAAGTTCTAAGGTCTTTGTTCATATACATCACATACCTACAATTTTTTGGTCATATTATTTTTAGTGTTATCCATAGTGACCAACAAGAGTTATGACCTCACCTTTTTTGCTGATAGTTCAAATAAGTGTGTTAGGAAAACTCTTTCATGAGTGGATCGTGTACATCCCTCAGCTGTGGATGAGTCTGATCATCAGCTCAACTGGTAGTATGGCTGATCTGTCCTTTGGCACCATTAATTTTCAAATCATCTCTACTGCACCATGAATATGATGAAAGCCGAAAAGCTTGAAGCCAGACTGCACATGACTTTAGGGCCATAAACATGTCACGTTAAAGACTCTACAGTCTGTCAAGCATTCTGATGGCAGCAAAGATCTTAATATTCTCATTGCCAACTATTTAACATGAAATAGGATGAAAAGGATCACAAGATCTTACACTAAGTCCATTATTAAAATCTTGATCTTAACCACTTTGGAGATTTCTTTTTTGTTCCTAATGTTACTAACTTTGTCTTTTCAAATAAAAGCTTCTCCCATTTATGTTCTCCATAGGACTTTTCCTCCAACGCTCTCCTTTTAAACCACTGGAAAGAGGTTCTCAATACATCCCTACTCCTCTTTCAACTTACAGCAATATTTAAAGCAGCACATTTCTTTTAGTTCTTTAAACTGAAAGTGAAATTATATCAATTGTTGGCCTATGAACCATTCCCTTGTGTACTTAGAGAGTTTTGATGTAAGAAGGAATTGAAAAGTTCAGAATTTTAAAAGTTCTCCTTGTGAATTAGTGTCTATCTTCCAGATCCTTGATTTTCAGTGTTCCATACACTAACTTTTTTGGTGGTTTGTTTTAGATTACTCATCACTGTGGTCCCCTTCTTAGTCTTGTCTCAAACTCACATTTTCTGTCTTATTTTTTTGATCTTGTGCCCTATTGCCTCTTTAACTTATTTCTTGTTATTGGTTATGCCAGAATCTGTACTCTTGTTCTGAGATTAAGTATAAGCTAAGAGTACTGTATGGTTTAGAAAACTATATCAACTCTGCATTTGTTTATTCATTCATTAACACAACTTTATTAATCAAATGATGTAGCATCCACTCTGATAGAAACTGAGGATGCAGTCATAATTGCTACTTTAAAGAAAATCAATCTAGCGGAGTAGAGAAAAAAATATTAGAATACTACAGAGAGCGGTACCATTGAGGTGTGGACGAGGTAGTAGGTACTGGCAGAGAAGGCACAGCAAAAAAAGATAAATAAATAACCTAAATTAGCCAGGTGTGGAGTCAGGTGAGCAATCAGAAAGCTTACAAGGGAGGTGGCTTTTGAACTGAGCCATGAAAAATTAGCAGGAGTTCAATAATAAGGTCCTTTATCCCTCTACTAACTCTTCACTTTCAGCAAAGATCTCTCATTTTAAAACATTTTTTTTTTATCCTTTATACTTTTCTTCTGTTACCACCCTATTTCCCTTTTTCTCATCGTGACTCACTTTCTTGGGAAAATAGTTTATATCTGCTCCTTCTGTTTTCTTAACAACCACTCATCCATCACAGTTATCCAGACTGCACAAATAACTATCTGTCAATTCTCATAGATGACATCCTAATTGCCAAATTCAATTGCAACATTTCTCTCCCCTTTCATTTGACCTTTCTGTATCATCTGGCACAGGTTATCACTTCCTTTCTTGAAACTGTCATTTGTTAACTTCCTTGCTTTCATTTTCTCTAATTTTCCCCATTTCTGGAGGGTCATGTGAAAAGTTTTCTTTAGGTAATTTCTCTTCCTCCTCATACTACTAAAGCTAGCTAAACCTTAGCTTTAGAATACAGAACTAGGGTTTCCTTGATTAGTTAATTTGATACTTTAATAGCAGCTAAGAATATGATACAAATCTGTAGACCTGAGGACTGGACCTGTATTTCTCTGGTCTAGAGAGCCAGTCTGCAGAGGGATCATCATTCTGACATCAGTTTATCCATATGTATTGTCTGTAAGGGATCTACTCTATGTAAGAGTCTAAGAATAAAGAAAATGTGTACATTACTAGTTAACAGATTATATGTCAATATCAATTAGGGGTTATATTTACTTTTCTTCTTCTTGCATTAATATTCTTGGCTGCCTAACTGGTTTGGCAAAGATAATTTTATTTTGGCTTATATATCTATCAGTATATTTGCATTTATTAAATGCGTTGGCTCTATGGTTCTTTTCTATTTGCAATATTTCCAGCAGTAACTGCAAACTCAATTCCTGTACAATGTTCAATCATGTATTATTCACTTCTTCTGTGCCATTAAGAATGATGAATTGGAACAGGATGATGATTCATCCTAATAGTACCTCATTAGACACTCTTCCCAAATATTAGTGAGCCATTTATTCAATCCCCATACCCAGCATCCTCTCACCTACATTTCATCAATAACTACTTTAACCAGACTGTCATGATTTCCCAATTTCCCAGACTTCTTTTCTTCACTTTTCTCTTTAAAAAACAGCCACATATAATTGTCAAAGGCTCATTGATTTTTATGTCCCTGCCTATTTGTCAGCAGGCCTTTATTTTCTCTGCCTTCTTTTTTTCTTTCAATATTTAAAAACTCTACTCACTAACTCAGTCTGTGTGTTTCCTTCTGCCGGTCTTCCTCACTGGAAGTTTCCTTTCTCAGACTCTGTTTCTCATTTTTTAACAGACTTTTGTTTGTTCATATATCTAATAAATTCTGGGGCAGACATTAATCTGTTGGAAGGTAAGGAAAGTATGTTTTGTGTGCTTTTAAAGTGAGTGCTTTATAAATTATGCCTTTTTGAGGGGATAATCACAAACATCTTTCATGAAATTATTCCCCTATGTTGTTCAGCCTTTGGCAGCTCTAATTTTCAGAAATATTTGCAAACTACTGTGATGTGGAAGGGGTTGGAAGAGCTGAGAATCTTCAGCTGTGGGAGTCCCATTTTTAGAACTTTGCTTTTTCTTTTCATTTTGCTGTTGCAACAAAGATTGTAGCCATTGGTAGTCACATACCTAAGCGCTGCAGAAAATGTTTGCCGCAAAACCAACTCCAACTGCTGAGTTTCAAATACTATACAATTTTCATTTTTGTCTATTGAAGTATTTAAAATGCTAATATCTTTTATGTTTCATGTGCTGAGAAATTTTTTAAGTGAAGGGCACTACTGCACACATTAAATAAAACAATATTTACAGGAAATACCCTGAAATGATGTTGTAGAAATATGTGGATTCTTCAATAAATTATTGCATGCCTCTAACCTTGTATAAGAAAAAGTTAATGAAGCTCTTCTTACAATATAAAGATATGAGAGGAACCAAATCATATAGCTCTATAAAGATTATCCTCAGAAATTTGACTGTCAATTAAATGACAGCATAAATACATTTTATTTGCATCTACTAAATCAGAGACATTTTTCGATTTATCTTTTTTCCTATACTCCTAAACATTGCATAGGCCTTATTTATTATAAATACTATAGTTCCGGTTTCTGTTTTAAAATTCTGAAAATAATTGTGAGCTAATGTTATTAACTGCTGTCTCTTTTTTTCCTCTTTGAGTATTCTCTTTATGGTTCCCAGTATTTGCTGATTATACTTATTTTGTTACTCTTCAGTGGTGTTGGAGAACTTCCCATATTATAGTCTCATTAAGGAAAGTTTTCCTAAGAAGGAAATACAAGTATATACATAGAAATTTGGAAAATTAAGTCAAGTCCAGCCTTAATAAAATTATTCCCACATACTTTATCTCTATTATCTCAATTTTGAATTTTCATATACTGTTTTTTTTTCATTTTGGGAACAGATTTTTTTCTGGAATTATCATTCCATTCTTTTGATTCTTATCACCTTCAAAACTTAACAAGGGAGTAACTGATACTGGAATTTCTATCCCACAGTAAGTTGAAAATTGAAGGAAATATATTAAATAATTGTTTTCAGATATTGAACAACAGGCAGAACAGGACTGTGGCTCTGAGAGGAGGTACCAAACAAAGTGAGTCCTCTGATGGCCCTGGCTTTTGGTCTGAATCTGCTTTCTGGACTCTAGCACAGGGAGGGGTACTCAAGTAGATCACAGAAACGATGCTGATTTGAAGAGATAGAGATCAGACACTGGGGAGACTGAAAACTGTGGGGCACAGTGACATAGGAAATGGAGCTTAACAAATATTTTTTTGGGATCATCTGGAGTCTTTGCTGAATACTAAGCTGTGCAAACAATGGTTCTAGAAGAACCTATGCAACTTGGCTCTATTCTAGACGCATGCTAGTTCTAGGAAAACTGGCATGGAACAATCATTAGGAAACTTAATATAAATCATTTCCAGATCTCAAAAGGGCTTAATGACATCCATGTGCCAATAAATCTATAATGGAGAGACCTTGTTAAACACTGGCATTAAGTAGAGAGACAAGAAGGGTCACACTTCAGTGGCAGGGATCAACCAGCCCTGGAATAAAGACTACTGTAGACAAGCTCTGGCAAAGTCTAAAATAAATAAGCCTATCAATAAGTAAACTCAACTGCCTGATAAAAGACAATTCTATTCTACCTTTTTAAAGGAAGAATACAAAACCCATACTCTCGATTATGTAATTATTATGGTGCCCAACATCCTATAAAATATTATATACACACAGAAACAATTAAATCTTAGAATAATTTAAGGAAAAATTATGCTTCAGAAATGACAAAGTGATGGAATTAGCAAAGACTAAACTTTAGAATGGTACAAAAGATCAATGAACAGGAAGGCACTGAAAAAGAAATTATTCACAATGAACTGTCCAACTGAGAGAAAAAAAGGTTGAAATATCTAAACAGAAGCTTTGAGACATGTGTGATACTACCGAGGCAGACAGAATTGTAGTTCCAGAAAGCAGGGGGTGCAGAAACAAAATTGAGTAAAGAAGGGTCAATTTTTTCAAAATCTGATGAAAAACTTTAACTTAGAGATCTAAGATATTCAGTCAATCACATGCAGAATGTCAATGTTACACTGTAAGAAGAAAAAGTAGTTTGGAATATATAGCGCTTTAGCCATTCTTGGAAAATACCATCTGCAAACACAAGGTAAATGTACAAAAATCAACTGTACTTCTATATACTGGCAGTGAAAATTTGGAAACTGGATGATTAAAAAATACCACATACACTAGCTTAAAATAACATGAAAAGGCAAGATATAAGTTAAAACTACAGGTGCAAGACCTGTACAGTAAAACTACACAATGTTGTTGAGATAGATAAAAGAGGACCTAAGTAAATGGAAAGATATACCATGTTGTTAAGATGTTCGTTTCCTCCAAAAAGGTGAGCTGACTCATGGCAATTCCATTCAAAATACCAGCAGGCTTTTAAAATGGTAATTAATTAATTAATTAATTTTGTGTGTGTGGAGGAAGGGAGTAGAAAACGAGCAGCTGATTCTAAAAGTTATATAGTCAAAAATAGGTCACAGAAACAAAAGTTGTCCACTGTAAGAACTGATGGGGGAAAGGTCAGATTACCATAGGTATATTAATATATTTTATATTTCTAGAAGCCTGCAGAAACAATGGTAATAGTTAACCTTCTAAATACCTGCAGATAATTAAAAAATATCCATTTACTACTGGACTACATCCATAATTCCCTTTGTATATTTTTAAGTATAAGCCAGAAATATGATATGTAAGTGGGAATATAAACCCTGAATATTCCTAACTTTCCCATTTTAAATAGTATATATGGTGCTATATATAAAGCTATTTACCTTATGCCTAACAAATGTGAAATTAATATTTCTATTTTAATAAAAATCATTTGTATCTAGGCAAATCATTCTCTTGGTTCCTATAAAAACTAAAATCTCAGGACCAAATATTATTTACAAAGAACCCTAAGCTAAGATACCACCAATTAACCCTTGGATATTGTTCTAGAAGTGTCTTTTGCTGGCTTACTTTTGATTCACCTGAGAGACTTGGATTTGCAGTGTTAGATGCTTGAAGGAGACAGAAACGTAAATATTCATCTACAAAAGTAACAAGATAGTGACCAGAAATTTTCTAAAATGTTTCCAGTAAATTATGGATATGCGATGAAAAATAATACATAGACACCACTTCACAGCTTCAAAACCAGTAGACTAGAAATATGAGTCCCCAGATCCCACCTGCCCACCTACCCTTGGCCAGTAAAATTGTTTTATTTATACTTGAATTTACAAAACCATTCTGGGTTTCTGTGATTCTCTCCTTTATTTGACCTGTATGATTTAATACTTTTCCCAGTAGAAAGATATTTCCTTTGATTGGAATTTATTTCCTTTGATTGGAAACAAAATGAATTAATCATTTTGGATGACCTGCTATAAAATTCTGTATTTATTTCTGATTATTAGGAATAGAGAAAATATCATAGCTTCAAGTCTATATTTCTTTGAACTGGTAATTAATAATTAGCCAGTCCCTGAATTAGCTCAGAAATATTTTTCACTGTTATAATGTACTATATCATTTAGTATACTTAGACATATTTTAAGAGTACATCAATCTTTAAAATTATGCATATTATTTTACTGCACGTACAAAACTGGCCTTGTTTCTTAGATATTAGCTTTTGAGTTATCAGATTTGTGGGTTTAATTGTAACTCCAATTATTCATAATTATACAAATTCCTATTGAATTTATTAAGAGGTTTTACTGAATGTTTATAATTGAAGAAACAAAACTTCTTTGAAAATTAGCTTCTTTTAAGTTAGTGCTTTCAAAAACCGTTCATCAGCATATTATAAATGATACCAGGAAATAGAGACTGCAAATAAGAACAATAATTTGTTTTCCCTTGGATATTTTATGTTGTGATGAAATAGAATAAGCACTCCACCAAATTACATTATAGGAATCAAACAGGGTCTATTAGATGCTAGTCGACATTTTGCGAAATTATTTTGCTAATATTGTTAAATTTACTACCAATTGTTTTAAGAACTAAGAAAAAGCATAATAGCTGAGAAGGAAATGTTATAGGTTGATTTTTAGAAAAGAGGGTGTGTGGATATGGGGGGCCCTTCTAAACATTCATTCATTAGTGGCTATTAAGCGTCTGCAAAGCACCAGTGGTTCTATAAAGAGCTTATGCAGATAAGCATCCTTCCCACGAAAACCTTATAAAGTGTATGTTAGTTATTGTCATTTTTACATAAGAAATAATTTCAAATAAAGAGAAATTAAATTATTTGTACAGGATGGCATAAAGAGTAAATGTCAGGAACAGAGTTTGACACTGGACTTGTTTGCCATGTCAAACTGAGCTCAAAATCCTAAGTTATACTGTTCGGGCACATCAAATTTCATCCCAAGTTTTCCTCTCTTAATAGTGCTGAATAACATTTTACCAGATTCAATTTGACCTAGTAACTCTAGGAGGAGCCAGGTCAGACAATCATCAACTATTAGTAACATATATAGAGGGTATACATGTTATAAACATTGCATTTTAAAATTCATTTAATAAATATTTGCTGAATATCTGCTATGTACCATACATGTATGAAAGATAATAAATATTTTAAAGTATTTATAATTAGTATATGAATCATATTTTAATTACTTATAATTTTCAAAAAGTTAAAATGATGTAAAATATTTTAGAATCCTTTCTCTTTCCTTGTCTCTTAAAGCCACTCTCCACACTGGAGGAAACCAGTCATAAAAAGTTGGTGTACATTATTCCAACCTCTTTCTGTGGTTTGACTATCACACAAACAATATCTGCATTCACTTACATTTACACTGAATTTTATAGACACACACACACATATGAATATATAAATGAAATCATTAAATAAAATCATTTTATTTTCTTTGATTTTCTGAGAATTGCTTTTTTTTCCTACTTAAAATATGCCCTTCTGTATTTCCATGTCAGTACATAGAGTCTATCATTATTTTAAACTTACTATTTTTAATGGCTTCATTATAATCTTCTATGTGAGTATATCAGAAGGTTTCCAATTTTTCACTATTAGGTATGGTGCTGAAATGTACATGCTCATAACCTGATTTCTGGGGTTTGACCAATGTGACTGGCGGGACACACAAACGCCTCTGGAAGAAGGCTCTCAGAAAACACTACAAATTTCCCACAGATGAAATCTGAGTACTGCAAGTCCACATAAGAACCAAGCTAGTTCTAAAAACATCATTCACCAAAATGCAGCTAGCCGTGAGTACTGCTTTCTCTCTTTTTTTTTAATTTACCCAGTAAACTTGACCTGACCCATCATCTAAAGTAAGTTAGTTTCTGCATCATGGCTCCTCTGCATTTTATATGTGATTTTAATGTACTGATCACAATACTTGTTCTTCTTTTTTTAGACAACTCTTTTCTGTTCCTTCTCCTAAACTACTGCATAGGTTAAGGGCCAGCCCTTTGTCTTATTTATCTTAGTTTCCCAAACACTTAGAATGGTGCCTGTGCATAGTGGTTCTTACAAAAGGTTGTTGAATGAATGTATATTACATACAATACATCAATTTTTAAAATTATTTTTGTGAAAAGGAATGTAGTACAACTTTAATGTCATGCAAAGCCATAATAATTTGGTTCATCAACATTTGAGCTATCCTATCACACATTTAGAAATTTGGTAACAACCTGAATCAAATTTATTGCTTTCCTCTTCCCAGGAATAAATATATTGCTTATTCTCATGAAACAAATACATTGCTTATTCTTGGGTATTATGAATGGAAAGGAGATATTTTGTAGTTTTCCAACGCTAGTGCATTGATATTTAGATATCTCTGATCTACTGAACATCTGGCATACTGCATTCAAGCTTCAGCTCCACTCTTTCTAAGCTGCCACCTTAGCCTCCCTGAGCCTCAGTTTTCTTCTCTTGAAAATGAATATAACTGTGCTTACCTAGTATGAATAATCTGTGTTTTATATGAAATATAACTGAGTTGTGTGTCATGTACCACAGTTTCTGACAAAGAATGCATTATTATTATTAATAATGTTATTAATTAAAAACTGTACAGCATTATGGACAATAGCAATAGGTTAGTAAAATTAATAATAATAATACATATTAAGCATTTAGTACATACCAGGAGGTGTTCTAAGTTCTTTGCACATGTTAATTCATTCTCCCTTTATTATAACACTTTAAGGTGAGCACTATTATGCCCCTATTGTATAGATGAAAGAACTAGGTCTCAGAGAAGTAAGTAAGTTGACCAAGATTATACAGTAAGTACAAAAACCACACTTCAAATTCAGGAATCAGATGCTGGAGATGATACAGAAATAAGGATTGTCATCGCTATGTGAATATTTCCAACTATTGCCCTTCAAGTTTAAAGGTTATTCAGTTAGAAGGATTCTGTTACCTACTCTTTTTCAGGAAAAAATAAAAAAACACTAAAGAAAGAGAGCCCCTAAACTTTATCTTAACATATCTACAAAGTACATGCACAATGATTTCCATATTCTCCTTCTAGGAAGGGCTTGATTTTAATGTGCTGTGTGTGCTGTTGCCAGTTTGCAGCTGAAAATCCCTCCAGAGGCAGCCTCAGCTGCAGAGAGCATCCTCACCAAGGTTCCACCTTTACCAGGGCAACAAATCCAGGGATTGATCATTGTAGGATTGTTGTTCTAGCTCCAAAGCTCCCTATGCAATCAGCCAAGGATGTCATTAAGGCTACATTATAGCTCTCCTTCTCTTTCCACCCAATAATGTTCCTTTCCTTTCTTTTCCAAAGTTGGAGGATCCTATAAGCACTCCTAATAAACACCCTGCACACTGAACATTCAACATTGTCAGCCATGCCTTTTGAAACACTCTGTGCCCTTGTCTTTGAAGTCAATACATTCTCCTGATTTTCTTCACAGTCTCATCTTCCTCCACCTAACTCTCAAATGTTGCTCTGTATTAGGATTTATCCCAGACCCTCATCTACACATGATCTCCCTAGGCATGAATAAGTGAATCGCATTCATTTTTATGGTTTCAATAACCATGCACGTGCTGCTGCTAAGTCACAAAACTACATCTTCAAGCCAACATTTTCCTCCCATTATCAATATCCACAGATAGAACTCTCTACTGGCTTTACAACCAGGGATTAGCGAACGTTTCCTGTAAAGGGCCAGATAGTAAATATGTTAGGTTTTGTGAGTCATACAGTCACTGCCACAACTACTCAAGTCTGCCATGGTAGCATCAAAGCAGCCACAGACAAAAGGAAAATGAATGGTCATAAATGTATCTCAATAAAAAGTTATTTTAAAAAAAAACAGGGTGTAGGCTAGATTCTGTTTGCCAATGCCTGAGCTAAATTACTATTGTTCCCAAACCTTTTCTCTAACTTCCACTTTCTTCATATCTCAACTTAGATATTACCTCTCTCTGGCAATCTCCATCTCTGTTCCCCTTCTGTTATGTGCTCCCAATACTTTACTTCTCCTATTATATTTTATTTTAGTTATGTATTTAACTTTCTGTTGCTCCATTAGCTTATAAACTCCAGTACAGTAACAATCAAACCTATCTTGCTCATGTTCGTAACCCTAGGATTTGTAGTGTTTGGCCCAAGGTAGGCACTAATAAGTATATCTGGATGAATGAAAGCATATTAAAAAATATGGATTTGGGAATAAGCTAGATGTATTTAAGGGGAGCAGTTGATGCATGTGAGTAGCCATTTGATGTGAGATATGATCATATTTTCCAAGAACATATATAGAATCAGTAAATTATTTTGAAAACATTTGAGTTTCCCAAAACTCAAGGCTTCTAAGGTTTGAAACAACCTTAGGAATTATATACTCCAATGGTGAACTGGACTCAAATTTTATTTTTCTTCCACATGATTCAAATGAGTAATGCACTTACATCAGTACAGCATGTCTAATGAGTTTTCAGTGTAGGTTGGAAGGGGTTTGGTGAGTGTAAAGGAAACTGGTCCCAGGACCTGCCTACCTGCCCAATTTGGAGTCAATCTAATTATCCTTTCTCATACATACTTTCTCACAGCCAAATACCTCATTTCAATTAGTCTCACAGGCAATATTTTTTCCTGCCTCTGAATCTTTTCATCTGTTATCCCTTAAGCAGTCCTCCCTCTATTCTTCATTTGGCTTCTTCCTTCTCAGCCTTCAAGTTTCAGAGGGGCTTTCTCTGGTTAACTAATACATGCTGAACAACTCATCTCTGTAACCCCCTTTCACTGCAACAGATTCATTTCCTGTTTAGAGCTAATTTTAAGCTGTTATCTGTACATTAGTTATTTACTCATTGAAAGGTAATGTGAGTTATGCTGGGTTTAAATTCCAGTTCACCAGCTACAGGATATTGGCAATGCTACTGGAAATTCATGTGCCCCAGATCTTCTGTGAGGTGAAGATAATGATGGTATTTAACCACACAGGTTTATGTGAGAATTGGATAAATTAAAGTCTTTTGAAATTTTTCTGGAAAATAACTCAATACAGATTAGCTATGTAAAACAATAATAATGATTATTAATATTAATCACATTAATGGTTATTGAATTATTATTAATAAACAAACGAGCTATTATTAATTATTTATTATTTACATCCCTCACTAGACTATAGGATCTGTTAGACAAGGGCCATATACGATTTTGCTCAAAACTATATACCTACTGACTGGCCCTTCAGTGACTGTCGAATGAATAAGGCAATCCTAGTAGGTTTCTCTCCCCTGCCTTTGGTGAAAATCCTTGAGCTAGCCAGTGTCCAGGGCTAGACCAGAAAGCAGAGGCCTACAGAGGAATATGTCTTGCTCAGGTCAGCAGGTATGGAGTAGGGAATTGAACTTGAGACATTTATCCTCTCCAGGCCTGCCCTGTGCTAGTTTTTATTTTACCAATTGCTAAATATTTAGGAGGTCTTGGCTGCCACACAAGACTTCCCATTTCTTTACCATTTTCCATTGGGAAAGCAACTGTGTATGGAAAGTCTTCATTACACAGATTGGTTCCACTCCAAAGTCTGCTCCTATGTCTGGGTTTATAAGTGCAGCTTTCAGGACCTCCCCTTGCCCACCCCTCCAGATATCAAAATCCTCTGATGTGTAAGTCCCTCAAATAAAATGTACGGATTACAGTCAGCCCTCCATATTCGTGGGTTTCACATCCAGAGATTCAACAAACCATTGATCCACTTGGGTTGATTGTATAAGAGGATGTGGAACCGGCAGATACAGAGGGCCAACTGTACAAAGTGGCTTTGATAACACACTGCTAGTGGCCTCTATCAGAGGTCGGTTTCCACTAGTTTCTTCTGGTGTGCACATTTGTATATCTATAAAATTTCACAAATAGTACTTAAAAGTGAGGAAGGGGGCTTCCCTGGTGGCGCAGTGGTTGGGGGTCCGCCTGCCGATGCGGGGGATGCGGGTTCGTGCCCTGGTCTGGGAGGATCCCGCATGCCGCGGAGCAGCTGGGCCCGTGGGCCATGGCCGCTGGGCCTGCGCGTCCGGAGCCTGTGCTCTGCGGCGGGGGAGGCCACGGCAGTGAGAGGCCCGCGTACCGCAAAAAGAAAAAAAAAAAAAAAAGTGAGGAAGAAAACAATGATACCCAGTCATGGAAAGTGGGAACTGTGTAGTTCATATAAAACCAATAAAAACATTTCTAGTACTAGAGGATGAATAATCCCAACTACATAGTTTACATTTGAATGATAAATATAAATTTGAAATATTCTACTTATGATGAAATAGGTACTTAATTCCTAAGAAAATTATTTTGAAAATATTACAAAGATACCAGAGGAAAAGCAGCTTATCTGTTTTGGAAAACAAGGCTGTTACATTTACTTTAAAGTATCCTGGTAAACAAACATTCAACCTTACAACTTACAATGTATTTCTACGGTAACAATATTTCCCATTAAGCACAACACAATAAATCTTTTTAAGGCTTTTTTGGATGTATTTACCTCTGAGCTGTATTTAGCCTTGAACAAGGCATGCTGATGAAAAAAAAATGTTTTTAGAAACCAATGTTGAAAAACAAGAGCTTATGAAACCCCATTTTATCTACAAAGAGACAGCAATGAAAAGCGGAAAAAAAAAACCTTATTACAACCAATGAAAAACTGTAATTCCTTTGCTACTAAAAATTACCTTTATTGTATTAACACACTGTCAGAACACATAAACCTATTTCATATAGCAATCAATTCTAAAACAATTACAAAGCTTTCAACACAGCTCTGGAAAAGATCTTTGAGTTCTCCTGGATGAAAAATTCTCTGAAAATAACAGAACTACATTTCAAAGGGAGGAACCTAAGAATTGTTTTTCCTATGGAAAATTATTAAAAATAAATATTTGGGGTTTTTAAATAGCAAGGTACAAAACTGATACAGATAAAAATAGAATTCATCTTTAATATTTAATAACCAGAGGTAATTTCTGTGTGCATGTGGGCATATAATTATTTGTCTTTCTTTATGCATATGTGGTTTTTTCCACCCAAAAGGGAATGCTACTAACTCTAATAGGATAATATTTTTTAAAAGTTTGAGAATGTTTTCCTTCCCTGTCTTAGAGCTAGGAGCATATTATCCTCATAGAGAAACTGCTTTGCCAATATCGTGCCTGAAGAGTAGAGTGGCAATAGGGGAAAAACAGGTTAGTAAAACCCCTCATAATTTAGGTATGATTAACATCTAAAATAAAATGATGTTAATTAGAAAAGTGTGGGTGGGCATCATCTAATCAGTTAAGAGCTTTAAGAGCAAAACCTGAGATTTCCGGCTTCCCTGGTGGCGCAGTGGTTGAGTCTGCCTGCCGATGCAGGGGACATGGGTTCCCACATGCCGCGGAGCGGCTGGGCCCATGAGCCATGGCCGCTGAGCCTGCGCGTCCAGAGCCTGTGCTCCGCAACCGGAGAGGCCACAACAGTGAGAGGCCCGCCACAAAAAAAACCAAAAAAACCTGAGATTTCCTAGAAAAGAAGGAATTTGACCTTAGGGCTGCAGAATCAAATCCTGCCTTCCAACTTGCCCTACAAATTTCAGGTTGCCAATCCGAACAATTACATGAGCCAATTCCTTAAAATAAATCTAACTATCTATTATCTATCTGTCTATCAACCTACCTACCTACTATTGTTACTATTTCTCTGGAGAATCCTGACTGATACAACTTCTCACTGCATGATACCCGGAGGTACATAATATCAACATGACTTATGACTGGTGATGTTAACCTTGATCACTTGGTTTAGCTGGTGTCTTCCAGGCTCCTCTGGTGTAAAGTTTTTATTTTTCCCTCATGACACTCAACATTTTGCAAAGCAGTTGTTAATTCCAGTCCATACCCAAGAAGACTGGAACTAAGTTCTACCTCCTGGAGAGGAACTGTAAACACGTATTACTTGGAATTCTTCAGAAAGAAGTATTTGTTCCTTCTTCCCATTTATTTATTCAGTTAACCATTTATTTATATCAATATGAATGCATGTATACTTATTTTATATTTGGGGTTGTAATAAGATATTCTCATTTATTTATTGCTCAAATCTTTCCAGCTGTGGCTATTGGGAGTTGTTTTAATTGGTTCCTGTTTCTACCCCTCCCCTCCCCTTCCCTTCCTTTGCAACTTCCTTTCTGGCACTACAAGAGCTCCCTAATCTTCTTGTATTTTTCCAGCCTTAGGCTAGAATCAGTCATTTTCCTAAAGGACCTTGGCTACACTTAATGGATAATTGTGTCTGGAAACCAAGAGCTGAGTGCTGGGTGTGCTCATCGCTACTGAGGTGCCATTGTTTGTAGCCTCTCTCAGTGGACAGAACTAAGAAATACATGTGTGTACACAAAGCCATACACACGTACACATCTAAAGTGTACCCCATGCTAATCCAGCACCACAGGGCTCATTGTAGACCTCCTCTCTCAATTATTTTTAACTTTTTTATCTGACAGTAAGAAACCTGGCTACTATCATCTGTAATCTATTTACTTATTTGGTTTTCCCTAGAATACATGTAGTTTTAGAATTGCTAACCCATACTTGTGGGAAATCAATTTAATAATTAATGTACACTGTTTATATATGGTTCCCTTGCCAGTAGCCTTACAATATTCATTGAAAACAGTTTCCAAAGTTACTTAGGTTAGTTGCTTTTTTCCCCCTCGCCCCCTTCACTGAAGTCATATCATATAGTTGTAATATATTTATATTTACATGTCACCACCATCTGTATTCCATGCTAGGATCCCTTGACAAATTGGTTGATACTTTAAATTTGCATACAGTAAAGTCCACTCTCTATGGATTTTGACAAATGCATATAGTCATATACCCAGTAATCCAGTTTCATACAGGATGGTTCCATAACCCTAAAAATTCTCCTTTGTAATCAACCTATTATCAACCCATTCTTTCTCCACCAACCCCTCTGATGGTTTAGAAGAAGTTATTAATTTCAGTTTCTTCGATTAAGGGTGAGGACAACACTCTGTAATTCTGACCCTCTTCAAATTGATTCCAGAAGTCTGGCCAGTTGATTGCTGATAAAGGTTTTAAGGCAATTCAATAGGAAATTATATTATTTTCAACAAATTATGCTGGAACAACTGGATATCATATATTCTTTAAAAGTGACCATTATTTCACACCATTCTCAAATGTTAACTCAAAACGGATTATAGATCTAAATGTTTAATGAGAAACTGTAAAATTCTTAGAATAAAATCATTAAAAATTTGATGTAGGCAAAGTTTTCCCAGAACAGAAATAATATAAACCATAATATATATCTATGGATCTATATAGATAGAAAAGTATACATATCTGTAAATTTGACTTCATGAACATGAGATCCATTGCTTTCTTAAAGACATTACCATGAAAATGAAAAAGCAAGCCAGAGATTAGGAGAAAGTATTTATAAGACATGTATCAGATCAAGAATGTGCATACAGCATATATAAAGATGTCTTATAATTCAATAATAAGACCACAAATCATGGTATTAAACCATTGGCAATACCTCAGATACTTCACAAAATAAGATATGTAATAAACACATGAAAAAATGCACAGTATTATTACTTATGAGACAAATTACGGATTAAAATCTCAATGAGATAGCACCACAAACAGATTAGAGTTGCTAAAATTAATTTTAAAAACTCCTACCATGCTTTTTGTTGTCAAGGATGTGGACTACCTTGAACTCTCATATACCGCTGGTGGAAATATAAGCGGTACAGCCACATTGGAAAATACTTGGTAGCTACTGCACTTATAAAGTTAGACATACACATACTATCACTCTATGGTACTAACCCAAAATAAGTGGAATTTATGTGTACAAAGATGTGTACATCAAAGTTCCTAACACCTTTATTTCCAGTAGTCCAAAACTGGAAACAGGATGTCTATCATCAGATGAATAAATGAACTGTGGTATATTTATACCAAAAAAAAAATGGGTGCCACAAACTATTGACAAATATGAATGCATCTCAAAATTGTTATTCTAATTGAAAGAAGTCAGAAAAAATATATATATATATGAGTAGAAAGAAGCTTTTGAGGGTGATAGAAATGTTTGCTATCTTGATTGTGGTGATTTTATATAGTATACACATACATACCAACACAACTGTACAATTTTCTATAGTTCTAATATAGTTTATTAAAACTTACCAAGTGGAATGCGTACTGAAGGATGTAGCTGGACCCTCCTCCAAATCCCAGCATTCTCTTCGGGCCTGCACCAAGATGGCGGCGCCCACGTTGCAGTCCTTTATCTCAGGCAGGTAGTTCGGTGCCCCAGGCCCTTCAGGAGTCTTTCCCCTGCGGCTGCGTGAGGCCCACTCTGGTGCTCAGGGGTGGCTGGCGGTGTAGGAGACTCGGGGTCTGTTTTAGAAGTTCCTCCCCTAGAGGAGGGCAAAGCTGGAGCTCCCTGCGCTCTTCCACCGTGGAAGGCGGGCCACCCGAGCAGCCGGAAGCTAGGCGCGCGCCAGGCGCCGGCTGCCGAGCGCGTGGGAAGCAACGAGCGCCCCGTGTCGAAGGCTCCAAGCCCGTCTGCTCCTCACCAGCAGCTCTTCGCTGACGGGCGGACCTGCAGCAGCTTCCCAGAGCGGCTCAGCTCAGCCCTGGGGCGGCCCCGAGCAACTGGGTGTGGGGGCGGGGTGCGGAGGCTGAAGCTTGCGCAGGAGCGTCCGGGTCCGGATGCGGGGCAAGAACCGCGAGACCAGGAGCTTGGACGAGGTTTTACACCAGGTGCTGTAGGCCTAAGACCTCTGCTGCCTGTTCGAGCCCAGCTGGGTGCATCTGGTCAGCTGGGCAATATCATGTCCTGGTACGACTTCATCAACAAGTTGACTGGAGAAGACGGGTCTGGAATCACTGTTCCCCTAATTACAAGTACACCCGGATCCAAACTGGGAAGTCTGCTGGCAGTGCTCTTTGGCTTAACAGTTAAGACACCTCCTTTTGAATTGTATCAGTTCTTGGTCAGGAAGCAAGATGATTGCGTAGAAAGGTAGAAGCTCCTCACTTTTCTGCCCCTTGCACAGATTGACCACATAGTGCAGCTTCGGGTCAAAGAGCCAGGAAATTGGCGTCCTCAGAAACGACTTGCTGCGGAAGTAGCAAAGCTTGTTCATGGACAAGAGGGGCTGGGTTCTGCTAAAAAATGTACACAAGCCCTTTGTTGTAGTAGCACAAATGCACTGGAGGTCACGTCTGATCAAGAGTTGTTTAAAGAAACTTCATTTTCCGGATTAGTTCTTAACCTTGGGACAAGTGTCCTGGATACATGCTGCAAAGCAAATGCCATTCCAGGTGGTCCCCGAGGGTATTGGATTGCAGAAGGTGGAGTCGGTATTAATCACAGACAAGTAACAAATCCTGAGAGTGTTTTAGTTGTTGGACCACATGTTCTTAAGAATGGACTTTCATTCTTAATGATGGAAAAGGGATCTTTACACCATAAATGGCTTCAGCTCTGATGAAAAATCCTGTGGTTCAAACAGCCATCATTCATTCTCGAGATGTAAGAAAGAACTTATGCCTCTGCTTATGCAAATCAAGACAACAGAGACTGGAGTATACTCTCGGCTTCACACTGTAAGTAATTTCATTATTTATGTAGGTTGGTTAATAAGTTGTTTATGTGATGATGGAGTATTTTATTTCCTGATCTGTAAACATCGACTACCATAGAAAACCATAATTTCCTGGGTTAATCTTTTTTCTTTTAAGTTATACTTCATGAAAATATTAAATGCTGTGTTTCCTCTCCTACCCTTCTTGCTCTATTTTTTGGAGTTGAGGAGAAGCAATGAAAAAGAGGTAGTTTAAGGGATTGTGGATACTTTTTATCAGGTTTGTATCTCACTGGTCTTAGGAGTGTTTTATTGTTGTTCTAAAATCAGCAGTGCCTCTAGTGTCCACATTAGGAATGCAAAATCTAGTATTTGGAAACATAAATTTCTGATTTTTTCATTATTTAGGAAGTAAGTATAGTTCTTAAAAAGAAGAAAAGTATCGGATGAAACCATAGTTGTCGTTAGAAATTACAGTAGAAATCGTTTCTTTTCAGAGAAAAGAACAAATATCAGTACTTGACTTTTCAGAAGTTTGTAATTCAGTTTTACAGTCCCTAACCTGTTTCAGTATAGTTAAATTTATTCATCGCCTTAAAAAATGGAAAGTATCCAGTGGAAATTACTGAACTACAAAATCCATCTGATGAAATTAACAGCAACTTGGACACAAGTTAAAGATTCCAAGAATTTGAAGGCAAAATGATATGTTATTCAAACGGAATAATATAAAGAAAAAAAACAGACAAAAAGACAGTAGTCTCAGTTTCGGGGCAGTATCAAGCTAGTTAATGTATATGTAATTGGAGTTTCAAAAGGAGAGGGAAAAACAAACAATTCAGGGATCAGAGGAAAACAAACAAAATTTACTTGTTTCAGTTGTTAAGTATTACAAAGAGAGAACTTTAGTATCAAAGTTAGTAAGTCTAAGTAGTAAGTGTAATAAGTATTAGAGCTAATGTATTGCCTGCGTAGAGTGCTTTACCACCACACCTAATTCATCTTCATATGCATCTCCAGTGTAACTACCCCCAATGGTTTTCTGACCTGCACTCCTCTCATAGACATTAATGCCTAGTCATTCCTTTGCATTGCTTAATTTTACAGTATTATACTTGTATCATTGCACACTTAACAATTTAGTGAAAGTTTTATTTACATGTTTGTCTCTGCCACTATAAAACTAACTGGGACAATGTCTTATTTAAGTTTA
Organism: Monodon monoceros; assembly: GCF_005190385.1. NCBI lineage: Eukaryota > Metazoa > Chordata > Mammalia > Artiodactyla > Monodontidae > Monodon > Monodon monoceros. The sequence goes on along the minus strand of NW_021703765.1, from coordinate 11,396,525 downwards.
TTTATCTAGTATCTAGTACTATGAGCACATGGTCACTCTTCAGTGATTATTCATCAAGTAAAAGAAAGAATATTAGAAGATTCAAAATGGTAAAACACAAAGAAGGAAAATACCTAGAACTTATTATTATAAACCCTAAATGGATATGAGAAATTACTCTGTAAAGGAAAAACAGGGCAAATTATTATGTACATTTTATACATTTTTCCTGTGTTTCCTTAAAATTGATTTAGGGTATCATGGAAAACAGTCCACATCTTGAGCTGGTAGAGAGCATGGCTTGAGAATCAGAACAAATGAGTTGCTTAGTGTTTGTGTCTAAACACGTCTTTCGTTGCAGTTTATCTTCCTTTTCTTGTCTGTTAAGAAGTTAAATTGGTTAGCATTGGTCTTTCATCTGTTCTAGTAACTTTAATCTATTTTGGGGTTAAACTGTTTTGTCTTCTTATTTTAAAATAATTTAAAAGCAATTGTCTCTAGCATGCAATGGGAGAGCCGCCTCACATGGGTGTCTGGCTGACCTGCGGAGGATGTAGTAGGTCTCCTCAGAGGCGTCTCCATCTAGGACAGGGACATCTCATGAATGTGAAGTGATCTTCTGAGAATTTCATTTTGAGGGAGAGGGACATGGTTTAAATGCCCTTTTTTGTTTTTTAGGGAATTTCCATATCACATGCTTATAAAAGTTCATTACAAAATGTGAGACTGGGATTTTTTGGGTAGCATCCCGTCTCTTGCTTCCTGTTTTAGGTAAGTCACTACCTCATACTTGGACCATAGATGAGTATCATGCGTGACCCATACAGTTAAAAAAAGAGGGGGCATAAAATGGCCTGTTGGTAGGGATGCTAAGTATCAGGTGGAGTGGACTACATGTCGTTTAATGTTCTTCCATTTCTAGGACTGTATGATGCTTAGGAATCAGGAATCTCAATGAAACAATGGACAATGCCATTAAATAATAATGCTGATGCAACGATAATTTTTAGAGAGTACTACTATCTAACACGTAGTGGCTAGAATTTTTAAAATTCTTTTAAATTCTAGCAAAATGTATGCTTATAACACATTTTTTTTTCCCTCAGCATGATGCTTGTGGCATATATGTTTACTCTCCAGAGTTTCTGTGGAGACTTGGCACTATGGTTTATTTTTGCTTTGTCTCTGTACTTATGTTTTCTCTCTTAGTAATTTTAGTTCTCCCAGTGAAAAAATTTATTCATGTTCTTCAAAAGTATAATCCTTGGACTTGGAGCAGTTGTCTCCTTTCTTGCCGTTATCTATCTGTCTGAGGACACTAAATACATGTCACCTTTCTTATTGCGTGGACATTGCACGGGAGGATATAATTTATTAAATATTAAAGATCTTCAGGTATTTCTTCACATTGTATTGCTTAGAATCGTCAAATCTAAAAGCTGGAATGATTTGTCTAATGGTCTCATTTTATGTATTAGGGAACTGAGAAGGAGAGAATTGAAATAACTCATGCTATATCTTAACGCCAGTTTGCAGCAGCCCCAGGAGTAGCTCATTCCCTCTTCACGTCTCTTTTGCCATCTCAGATAAGTTTGGTTTTTCCTCGTAGCCTTTTGGATCAGAGAAGACACTGTCTCTGTTCCCCCATTCACAGAATTGTTTGGATGAATAGGACACTTGCTTGGCCATGGGTGAACTCAGGCTTCTCTCTTTGTCGCTGAGAAATCTGCCTTTGCAAACTGTGCATCACTGTGCAGCAGCTGCTTCCACAAAGAACACCTGGCTGGGACGTCTGTGCTTTGGTACCTTCTCCCCTCCTCCTACAGGTGTAGTTAAAGTAACAGGTTTTGACTTTGAAAGGTCACCCGTGGTTCTATACAGTAGCATCTTCCTCTAGGAGAGAAGTCCCTTTTTGGATTGCCTGTGTTTTAACAACATGTAAACACCTATTTTTATGCTCTCTTTTGTCAAGTTGTGGCTAGAATTTAAAACATTACTTACTCTTTCCTATAGTAAGCCCATCACTGTGGGGAAGACATACACAATTCACTTTTATCTCCCATTGGAGGTATACACACTAGCCAACCGGCAACTGTTACAATCTCACAACTGTGAGTTTCCAAACAACCTTACTATGACATATGTTGTTTTGCTGTTGGACACTGTGCATTATCATCATCATAATTCTTGTGAAAGAAAAATGCATTAAGTGTAATACGGCCCGAATAGAATACAAAGTTTCTGCCTCCTGGGAACTTGTGTTTTAATGAATGCTGTTGTTTAACAGAAAACCTATTATGCCACAAGGTGTTCCAACTTTGCTGTGAAATAGGTTGATGAAAATGTTATTTTTTTATAATAAATTGAGGAAAATAGAACAAGCAGAGGGACTGAGCAAGTTTCATTGAAAAGTAAAGTGTGTCTCAGTCAGAGTTCAGTGTATGGGTTCCTTTCATGTTTCCTTAAGGCAGAGATTAATAAAACGTTGTAATTTCTCTAAATGATATTGACAAATATAACAATTTCTTTTTTTTATCATTTATTGCTCTAAATCTATCCATACTCATCATTACTTTTACTAGCACAATGGTGGATACTCAGTAAAGCAATTCATATGTACAGTTAGAGGTTTTTGAAGCAAGGTCGGGGTTTGAATATGTTATTATATGCCTAAAGATACTGCTTAAAGATTGAATGGGTTCTCAAGTCCTGTCCTGCCAATTGGCCTCTCTTCCAATGAAATCGTCAAGGGAACTTTATAAAAGGAACAAGAGTGAGTGAGAATCAACATGTATTTTATTGTCAACTAGGCAGGTACCAAATTCTAGTGAGCAGCTTGAGGCACATGCTTTTAGGTTGGAGGCCTGCATGGGCCACTATTTCCCTTAAGGTTTAATCTCAATTTTGAAAAAGTATAGTCCTCTGGTTGCCTGCACCATCTTGGAACCTGAAGGAATTGCCAGTATACTTAAGTGTTCAAATGGAGAAAAACATAGCCAAAAATATCTTTCTTAGCTTGGTGGACTTGGGTCAGCTTATCTCTCCATTTTCTTCGGGAGCGGAGAGGAAAGAGAACACGGTTTTCTGTATTAAGGCCTTCTTGGGCCTTCTCATCACATAAAGGTAGACAGTACGTAGGTCATGTCTTTGTAGGAGGCCAGTAAATTCAGATGGTTTCTACACTTGGGTATATATGCCCTCAAATAATATTCCACATTCTGAAAAATGAGCTTAATGTTTTCTCCATTTTAAGAAAATACAGGAAAGGAATGTCAAGTGGCAGAAGCTGACGGAGAGATACTTTTCTAGAGTAGAGAGCCTCCCCTTTCCTTCTGCAGAACCAGACTCTGACCACTGTATTAGACTGATGTTTGAAAGAAATACTTTGTTATTACTTCCTTAGAATCATGGTGGTATAGTCAAGTCTTAAATTTTGTGTAGTGTACTTTCCTCATTAATGGGAAGTAGCTTCTGGGGATTTCTAAAATTGCATACATACTTGAATGTTTCCAACAGTTTCTTTCCACATCTTTCCTTTGCGATTTACTTTCATTTCTTTCAATTCTCTATAACTTCTCTACATCACTAACAAATATCTGGAAGAAGTCAAAATAGAAGTATTCAAGTCAATACTGCTAACTCTCATGAAAAATACAACTCTCTTCTATTTTACTAATAGAAGAGCCTCTCAGATCTTTACACATATATTGTTTTATCTCAGTTTATACACAAGTCTAACAGTCAAGATTATACAAGATCTCAGACTGTAGGCAATTAGGAGGAGCAAAGAAGAGGGGGAGACATACAGGATACTCACTGAGAATAGCAATGAATAGCTTACTAGCCAGAAGATAACCCTATGAAAAGCATATATAGGTACCCTAGAAATCATGGGGTTCAAGTCAGCTCCTATAGGAGTAAACCAACCTGAGGAGCAGTTGACTCCAGATTACCAGAGAGTTTGATACACTCAATATTGTCTTTTAAAAAGTCTGTAAAATATGAAATACAAGTAAGTAATTATTTAATTTTACCTCTGTCTTAGAAATCACCTGAATGTAGAACCATATACCAATATTAAAAATAAAAATTATTAGTATATTGCAACAAGTGTTTATTTCATGATACAAGGTTTAGTTATTTGTAACAAGTATGACTAACTCTTTATTCATCATCCTAGGTATATGAGAAATTGTGTATGAGAATAGAAAAAGGGGCTTCAGAAGAATAATAATGAAAATAGGGGCCTAAAGTCTAACAAGCCTGTGTTCAAATCCTGACTTTGTTACTAAACTCTCATGCATTTCGGTTGCTTTACCTACTGTCATCTTTGCAGGCATTTAGTGCTTATTCCCATCATTTAGAGTTACTTTGATCATTAAGTGATAATTACTAGAGGGTATTTGGGCTGCCCACTGAGTAATCTTGAGTAGGGGAATAATGGATAATGGATATAGCTTTTTCAGTTTATCTCTAACTCAGTAATACAGGCCTTCAGAAGTAAGCACTTAGAACCAGTCTCCTAAAAATAAACTTACTTATTAGAGTGGTGTGAATAAATGTGGGACATCGAGAAACTAACTGTTCTTCCTCTAGCACCCTCTACTTTTGAACCTATAGCAGGTAGCATAATCTCATGGTGCTGGCACTGTCCACGATAGAGGTGGCTGAGGATAGGTGCAAACTGGGTGATTTCTCTTTGATAAGTGGCTTGAAAAATGCTTATTTCCCAAATTCGGTCACTTATCTCAGGAAAGAGTCAGGATGCACCACAAGCCATCATCCAAGCAGACAGTATGTGCACCAGGGCAGTCCCACATCATGACTAAGATGCAGTTCTCTTAGCTCTTTTCCACTAAGTGTGTAGGCTATACTTCGAAACAAACCACGGTTGTTCCATCACAAATGATGTCTCTGAGGAAGGGTCATTGAAAACCAAAGCATTTTCTCCATTCAGCTGCTTTACTTTGCTTAATGCAACAATATTAGAAACACCAGGAATTAAAACATTACTGCTATTAGTTGATTTTTAACAGTGCAAGGTTGTCAGTGTTCATTTTGTCTGTTTGTTTTTGTAACTCAGAGTTCTTGCCTTCTATAAACACCTTGTACTTGTTCTTGCTTTTTTTCATATATGTTAAAGTGTTAAAATAACAGATACTTTTCCAAATTTGCCAAAGTTCAGTTATAAATATTAGATCATTTCTGTTTGACTATTAATTAATACTGTCCTGGTTTCTTGCTGCATCATCAAGATGGGCTACAGAATTTATTGTGAGTACAATTGGACCCATTACATAATTTTGCTTTTTGTCTTAAAGGCCCAGTTTTAAAAATAGAATCAGAGAATTTCAGTCCCATATTAATGTATTGTTTTAAATCCTGGATGTGTTTACAGAATAGTTAACACTCACAAATAACTGTGTCAATAACTTTTGGTCAAACACTGCTGTCAAAGTGACAGTTTTTCATTTGCAAAGTTAAGATGTCCCATTCTTAAACAAACACCTTTATCTCAATAGTGTGACAACGAGAACTGATAAATTCAATCATGCAGTATCCTGGTTGCTGAATATCAAAGTCAAAAAGCTAATTAAGTCATCTGAGGACACATGTGTGAAAGCAAGGGGAAAACAGTCCCTAGGATAAGCACATAGCAAATTGCAGAAAACTTCCAGTTTCAGAGAAGTGCCAACATGCGCATTAAGATAAGTGCTGTTAAAATATTAAGCATCAATTTGTACCAACCTTGAGTTTCTTAAATCTATAGGGACACCACAGTGAAGGAAGGGCATGTATGAACCTCAGGAACAAGAGATTCTCAGTATTACTCTTTTCACTGTCAATTTTGATAATGCATATAATTGTAGAAAAGTCAGAATTAAAAAAAGAAAAAAGAAAGAAAAGACTGTCTCTATACTTCTACAATCCAGAGATAGATATCCTTTGTTAACATTTTGGCAAACAGTGCTACTTAAGTGCTTATTTTTCATATATCCATTTATATTTTAAAATTTGACATCTTTAGGAATATTTAAATACATCATAATCTTTTACTTTATATTACTCTGTCTTTGCAAACATCATTAAATCTTTTTTTAAATTTCTTGAAAACTGTAATTTTACTATATTTGGGTAGTTAATTTGGTCCACTGGTTTGCTATTACAAACTTGAGAATCCCTGTGCACACATTTATACACATAGTATTTCTAGAATTAGAATTAATGGGTCAAAGAATATTTCAGGTTTTTAGCACATATTGACTTTTTCTCTGGATAGCTTGTGTGCATTTATGTTTCTGCTGGACAGAAATGCTTTACCACTTATTTACCTTCACTGGGTCTTATTAACATTTCTCTCAGACATTTTTTTAAAATCTTAGAGTTGCATTTTATGATTCTTATTTTTTTTAAACTTGTTAAGATGTGGTTTTGGCCCAGTATGTGGTCTATCTTAGTGAATGTTCCAAAATACGAATACCGGTCGCACTCCCATCAGCATTGTACAAGAGTGTTGTTTCATATCCTCACCAACTGTAGGTTTTAGTTTAACTTGTTCTGGTGTATGTGTAAAGGAATATTACTGTGGTCTTAATTTGTATGCCTGCCTTAGGTTGAGTTTCTTTTTGAAAGCAGAACCTAAAAAAATAACTTACGTGCAGGATGCAATTCAAGGAAGTAAGAATGAAGGATCTTTGGGAGTGATTGAAAAATGAAAACCCAGTGTAAGTGTGTGTTACAAAATCACCTTTGTGGGAAGCTAGGGTTGTCCAGGACCTTCTGAAGAGTGTACAGAATGCCACTCAGTATTGTCTGCTCAAGGATCAACTAGGAGGACAATTATTTATTGACTCTAGTCCTCCTTTGGTAGAGGGTTACCCCAGCCTCTTTGTACTTCTGTACTTGCTCAGCAGGCTTTTATTAGCATTCTTGATATTGGAGAAGCCCTGGAGCAGATAGAAATACATGACACACTCTTAAGGCAAGATGCTGTCTGAGCAAGGCTGAAAGACATGGATGAAATTAGTGTTAAATTAGAAGAGATATAGGCAGGAGCACAATGCCCTCTATTGCAATTTCAGTGATAACTAATGGAGTAAAGCAAGTGTTGTGTTTATTGAACATTTGGACTTGCCTTCTAAAAAATGATACATAAAGCTTCTTGCATGTTGTTTTATGATATTTCTGTGTAGTTTACTTTTAATTTGTAGAAATGTTTTATAAATTGCAGTTATAAGTGCTTTATCACTTACATGTATTGCAAACATTGTCTCCTCCTTTCACCTTGCCTTTCTACTTTCTTAACGTGAGTTTTCTGAACAGAAGATCCTATTTTAATGTAGTCCAATCTATCAAGCTTTGTATTTGTAGTTAGTTATTTTCATGTCCCACTTAAGGAATCTTTTCCTGTCAAAAATTTATGGAAATATATTATTAATAGAAGGCTTTTTCTTGTCTTTCATGATTAGCTCTACAATCCTCCTGTATTGATTTTTGTGTATGATATATTATATCATAGATTAATACACATAATACATATATTACATGTGTAATACATATATATATATATTCTGCTCAAACTCCTCTTTTCTCCTTCTACAGGAATCTCTTCTCTATCCCTATCCCCATATAAGTGGAAACCTTGAAATTAGTAACTTTCTTACAAGACCCAGATTTCCTTGCCACAATTGTTTGGACCAGTTACGGAGGCTTTTTCTAAATTATCGATTTTTTTTTCTGGTAGTGGATGCTGTAAAATGAAAAGATTGGGTTCTACCAGTGGCTGTGTTTTCCTTTGTGTTTAAGAGGTAATGAGTAGACGGGCTTCCCTGGTGGTGCAGGTGGTTAAGAATCTACCTGCCAAGGCAGGGTACATGGGTTCGAGCCCTGGTCTGGGAAGATCCCACATGCCGCGGAACAACTAAGCCTGTGTGCCACAACTACTGAGCCTGCGCTCTAGAGCCCGCGAGACACAACTACTGAGCCCGCGTGCTGCTGCCACTGAAGCCCACGTGCCTAGAGCCCGTGCTCCGCAGCAAGAGAAGCCACCGCATTGAGAAGCCCACGCACCACAATGAAGGGTAGCCCCCACTGGGCGCAACTAGAGAAAGCCCACGTGCAGCAATGAAGGCCCAACGCAGCCAAAAATAAATAAATAAATATTTTAAAAATCTATCCTTAAAAAAAAAAAGATAATGAGGAGAGAATTGAGGGGGCGGTGGAGGAAGGGAGAGAAAGAGAGAACTGAAAATCTTCTAGTCCTTAGTTTCTCATACTTCCAAGGCAACCATCCTGCCTTTCTTCACATTTCATTTCTCAGTTTGGTTAATCAGTGAATCCTGCTTTGCGCCTAAGCTGGAGTTAGATTTCTGTCACTTAGAAGACCAAAATCTCTGTGTTTATTTTTTTACAGACTAGATTACTAGAAGTACTAGAAGTAAACACACTGCTCATAACACATTCACATTTAAAATTTATAAGCCAATGTCCTTCCAGAGTGGCTTTCATAATCTGATTTCCATTGTGTTGAGTAAACTTTTTCCCTCATACCATTTACTATTGTTTTTTGAATTTTAGAATTGTATTTATTTTTTTATACAGCAGGTTCTAATTAGTTATCCATTTTATACATATTAGTGTATACATGTCAATCCCAATTTCCCAATTCATCACACCACCACCACCCCTGCTGCCACTTGACCCCCTTGGTGTCCATACATTTATTCTCTACAACTGTGTCTCTATTTCTGCCCTGCAAACCAGTTCATCTGTACCATTTTTCTAGGTTTCACATATATGTGTTAATATACGATATTAGTTTTTCTCTTTCTGACTTACTTGGCTCTGTATGACAGTCTCTAGATCCATCCACGTCTCTACAAATAACCCAATTTCGTTCCTTTTTATGACTGAGTAATATTCCATTGTATATATATGTACCACATCTTCTTTATCCATTCATCTGTCGATGGGCATTTAGGTTGCTTCCATGACCTGGCTATTGGAAATAGTGCTACAATGAACATTGGGGTGCATGTGTATTTTTGAATTATGGTTTTCTCTGGGTACATGCCCAATAGTGGGATTGCTGGGTCATATGGTAATTCTATTTTTAGTTTTTTAAGGAATCTCCATACTGTTCTCCATGGTAGCTGTATCAATTTACATTCCCACCAACAGTGCAAGAGGGCTCCCCTTTCTCCACACCCTCTCCAGCATGTGTTGTTTCTAGATTTTCTGATGATGCCCATTCTAACTGGTGTGAGGTGACACCTCATTGTAGTTTTGATTTGCATTTCTCTAATAATTAGTGACGTTGAGCAGCTCTTCATGTGCTTCTTGGCCATCTGTAAGTCTTCTTTGGAGAAATGTCTATTTAGGTCTTCCGCCCATTTTTGGATTGGGTTGTTTGTTTTTTTAATATTGAGCTGCATGAGCTGTTTATATATTTTGGAGATTAATCCTTTGTCCGTGATTCATTTGCAAATATTTTCTCCCATTCTGAGGGTTGTCTTTTTGTCTTGTTTATGGTTTCCTTTGGTGTGCAAAAGCTTTGAAGTTTCATTAGGTCCCATTTGTTTATTTTTGTTTTTATTTCCATTACTCTAGGAGGTGGATCAAAAAAGATCTTGTTGTGATTTATGTCAAAGGGTGTTCTTCCTATGATTTCCTCTAAGAGTTTTATAGTGTCTGGTCTTACATTTAGGTCTCTAATCCATTTTGAGTTTATTTTTGTGCATGGTGTTAGGGAGTGTTGTAATTTCATTCTTTTACATGTAGCTGTCCAGTTTTCCCAGCACCACTTATTGAAGAGACTGTCTTTTCTCCATTGTATATCCTTGCCTCCTTTGTCATACATTAGTTGACCATAGGTGTGTGCGTTTATCTCTGAGCTTTCTATCCTCTTCCATTGATCTATATTTCTCTTTTTGTGCCAGTACCATATTGCCTTGATTACTGTAGCTTTGTAGTATAGTCTGAAGTCAGGGAGTCTGATTCCTCCACCTCTGTTTTTTCCCTCAAGACTGCATTGGCTCTTCAGGGTCATTCCCTTGTATGTTATTTGTCATTTTTCCCTTGTTGTTTTCAGTAATTTTTCTTTATCTTTAATTTTTGTCAATTTGATTACTATGTGTCTCAGTGTGTTTCTCCTTGGATTTATCCTGCCTGAGACTCTCTGCACTTCCTGGACTTGGGTGGCTATTTCCTTTCCCATGTTAGGGAAGTTTTTTCCTATAATCTCTTCAGATATTTTCTCGGTTCGTTTCCCTCTCTCTTCTCCTTCTGGGACCCCTATAATGTGTATGTTTTTGCATTTAATGTTGTCCCAGAGGTCTCTTAGGCTGTCTTCATTTCTTTTCATTCTTTTTTCTTTATTCTCTTCCATGGCAGTGAATTCCACCTTTCTGTCTTCCATGTCACTTTTCCATTCTTCTGCCTCAGTTATTATGCTATTGATTCCTTCTAGTGTATTTTCCATTTCAGTTATTGTATTGTACATCCCTGTTTCTTTGTTCTTTAATTCTTCTAGGTGTTTGTTCTTTAATTCTTCTAGGTCTTTGTTAAATATTTCATGCACCTTCTCGATCTTTGCCTCCATTCTTTTTCTGAGGTCCTCGATCATCTTCACTATCATTATTCTGAATTCTTTTTCTGGAAAGTTTCCTATCTCCACTTCATTTAGTTGTTTTTCTGGGATTTTATCTTGTTCCTTCATCTGGTACATAGCCCTCTGCCTTTTCATCTTGTCTGTCTTTCTGTGAATGTGTTTTTTGTTCCACAGGCTACAGGTTGTAGTTCTTCTTGCTTCTGCTGTCTGCCCTCTGGTGGATGAAGCTGTCTAAGAGGCTTGTGCAAGTTTCCTGATGGGAGGGACTGGTGGTGGGTAGAGCTGGGTGTTGCTTTGGTGGGCAGAACTCAGTAAAACTTTAATCTGCTTGTCTGCTGATGGGTGGGGCTGGGTTCCCTCCCTGTTGGTTGTTTGGCCTGAGATGACCCAACACTTGAGACTTCCTGGCTCTTTGGTGGGGGCTAATGGTGGACTCTGGGAGGGCTCACGCCAAGGAGTACTTCCCAGAACTTCTGCTGCCACTGTCCTTGTCCTCACATTGAACGACAGCCACCCCCTCCTCTGCAGGAGACCCTCCAACACTAGCAGGTAGGTCTGGTTCAGTCTCCTGTGGGGTCACTGCTCCTTCCCCTGGGTCCTGATGTGCAGACTACTTTGTGTGTGCCCTCCAACAGTGGAGTCTCTGTTTCCTCCAGTCCTGTCGGAGTCCTGCAGTCAAATCCCACTAGCCTTCAAAGTCTTATTCTTTGGGAATTCCTCCTCCTGTTGCTGGACCCCCAGGTTGGAGAGCCTGACTTGGGGCTCAGAACCTTTACTCCAGTGGGTGGGCTTCTGTGGTATAAGTGTTCTCCAGTTTGTGAGTCACCCACCCAGCCGTTATGGGGTTTGATTTTATTGTGATTGCGCCCCTCCTACCATCTCATTGTGGCTTCTCCTTTGTCTTTGGATGTGGGGTATCTTCTTTGGTGACTTCCAGTGTCTTCCTGTCAATGATTGTTCAGCAGTTTGTTGTGATACTGGTGCTCCCACAAAAGGGATTGCCTCATACCATTTTCAAGCACACATATTATTAGCTTTTTTCTCTTTTATTTTTTCTAAAACTATTAGTCCCCCTAATCTCTGTGATTATTGCAACTTTAGCCATTGGTTCAATAAAGGTAGGAAGAAGCAGATGAGTCTTGGAGAAAAAGACAAACCAGTGCCCAGAATTCAAGAATTGCAAGATTAAGGAAGGTCTTTTTGTTTCACAATTGTTTTAATTTTCTTTTCTGACTTAAACACTGGAGTTTGAACGTCTTGGGCCTAAAAATGAATAGAGGAGAATGATTAGAACTGGCTGGGGTTGACTAGTATAACTGTGCTGGTATTCAGTGCCCCTGGCAGCATAACTGGAGAAGTACAGGGGCCATTGTACTCCCTTATGGTTACTAAAGCACAGCTACTTTTTAAAAGTTTAAGTACTACTTAATTTTGAAATTTTACAATATTTATTTCATATAGAGATTTTAAAATAACTCCTCTCTCCCATCTGATATATCTTCTCTCTGCTCAAGACCATAATTTTGGGAGAACCTAATATATGTTTTACATGTCTAATTTAATAAACAAACAGATTTCAGAGGAATGGGTTGGCCTCATGATAGGCCCTGCTAACAAAAACTTCTACAACAATAGCAAGCATTAATTGAATACCTACATGTTTAAATGGACCACACAATTTATGTTTGATAATTATAGTACTTTTTACAATAGCACTAGGAAGTAAGTACTGTTAATTTATTCCCCTTTTACAAAAGTCTTTTTTTTTTTTTTTCAGAATTCTAGACTAACTCCATAGAGATAGGTATTAACTTTTCAACAACAGATAGGGAATCAGAGGAAGTTGTATTCTTGTTTGAGGATGGAAGAATGAAGTTGTAAGTGCCCAAATGAGATATAAGGATGCCAACTCTCTTATGACCCTGGAAATGTCATAGAAGGTAGGAATACTAAGGATAAAATATCTTAGGGTAGAGAATCGGTCTGGGCATGTGTCTTAGTGCAGAGGAGAGACATCTGATAAATGAGGTAGAAAAGGAAAATTATTTCTCACGAATGTGATATTCAGTGGTAGATAATCCTGAGTTGAGAACTATAGGTCTTCTAATTAGTTGAGAATTTTTGCACAAGTTGGTTTTCTTTGCTCCTAAATTGACTCATCTTTAAAATGAAGAAGGTAAAACATACTGATTTAACTTAATGGGAGAAAACATAAAAATATACACATATAATTTAGTCATTTATAAATACAAAGCAATGTGGAGCTAACAAAATTATGTTCAGTAGTTAATTAGAAGATGTTTCCTGATTTGGTATTCTGGAGCTATGGATAATTAACAATTTCTGACAAGTGGTTCATCTAAACAATATGATTCAATGGCTGTTAATTGAATTATGTCTACATATTTGTTACTTCCTTTTGTTTGTCTGTATCAATTTAAGTTCACAATAATACATACTTTACATTAAAACTGCTTACCACCCTATGTCTGCTGGTTAAAAGTTTAAGTCAGGTTGAATGCAATTCAATTAATGTTTTTTATCTGGCTGCTGTTTGTTTGCTTGTAGACATTTTTGCTAATGTTTGTAATGAAATTGGATACTGCCCATAGGTTTTAGGTATGGTGATAGCAGTCAGAACGCCTGGGCCCCCAGGTTCATTTCTCTCAATTAATGATATCTCACCGAGGCATACACTTGGGGGTATGGCAAAAAATTAGAGTGATACAAAAACAAAAAAAAAGGATGCAGCTTCCGGCTTCCAACAAACAGTATTTCGTACATACCCTGCCTTTGTTTTGGAAATCTGAGAGGGAGTGCAGAAGTTTGAGAGTTTGTCTTTGAGATCTGAAGACTCAGGATGGTTTGTTATGGAGTGGGAGATGTTCTACACAGTTTTTAAGATTCTCCAAAATTCTGGAATCAGGTGGGGGGGGCAGTTTATCAGCTTTTTATCATTTATCAAGAGTGAAACAATCACTATGTACATTTTTTATCCCACTTGAAATATTGAGTCAGTGTCAGTAGAGGAAAGAACCCAGAAATGACTTGGTCTTTTTATTTCTTCAGAATGAATCTTTGGGTATGCACAATCAATTGTTTCATAGCATAATTCACTGGGGGCCCTTGAGTTTCAGTTTGTATTAATATTCATAGCTTTTTGTGGCAGCCATAGGCCATGAGTCTTAGGCTTGACATGATGAGTCTACAGGGAGAAGGATGCAGTTTGTGTTACAGATGCCCTTGGGAGAGTTCCCAGCTGTGTAGTCTGCTTTGAAAATGGATGCAAAATTAAACTTACCTTAACGACTTCTGGTGGAGTTAGTGAGAATGTCTGCAGCTGCACAGGTGCTACAGATAAAATGACTTATTTAAACACTCAGATTTCTGCAAAGATGGAGAATTACTAAAATGAATATGAAAGTTTGTCTATCATTTTTAATCCTTTCAATGAGTATATAAACTTCTGAAAAAGAAAAAGAAATCCTCACCTGAAGCCAGAATAAATGAGGGGAATGAATGCTTTTCCAAAATTCTTAAATTCTCAAAGGAAGTTTTGGAGTCTTCCAAAGAGATTAGTTGCTACTTAGAGAAATGTAACTTAGGAGACTCTTTACACAAAAGGTATTATTTTAGGTTTAGAGAAAGACAACTCCATTGTTCCACCCAACAGTGGGATTGATAGATGTTGTGGCATGGATAGAGTCTACAGATACTGCTTCAGAAGGCTCCTCTATTGGAGCTGCATGCAGCTGTAATAGGGTTGAAAATGACATTGCTCCTGTCAAGATCTTGGTCTTATCATAGTAGGGCCTCTTCCATAATAGGCACTCTAGCAGTGATAGAAACAATCCTAGGGAATATTCTTCTGAAGAATTTCAATGGAATAAGGAATAGATAATCAAAAGCACTGTTTAGTGTTACCTTGATCTTTGCTTCAGAGTCCTGGAAATTACTCCAATAATGGTGGAAACATCAGCTTGGGAAGGGAGGAAGAGTGCAACATTGAAGAACCATATTCATTACAAATGTTTTACAGTTTCAGACCTAAGGTGCCACATTACTCTCAATTCATGTGAGATTATGAAACCACTATAGCACCCTACCGTCTAACCATGTAATTAACAGTTTCTCTATTTTTAAGCCCATACAACTTTTCTCCTGGGCTGCGAAGGTTGTTTGGTTCCATTACCAATACCAAATCCAGCATCAACAGGTGGATATCTGGAGGTAGGACCCAGAGCAGCCTTCCTAAAAGCTGATTCTCCAAGGCTCTGCAAAACAGAGCTCTAAACTAGAAAACTAGAGCAGTATCCTATGTGCTTAATTTCAAATAAACAATAGGGTTCCTGATCTCATCTTAGAAAGGATTCTGGGCAGGAATTCCTAGCTTGAGTATAAGCTGTGTCTGTATCGTGGGCTGACATATCTGGAACTTATAAGAGGTACTGATAGTGTTTGGGGCCCAACAGAAGCCTGTTTTTATGAGAAGCCACTCAGGCTGGATTTATTTGCCCTCCTGAATATCCTTAACCCTAGATGCCACTTTAGTCTTAGTTACTTCCCCTGCTTCCTGGATGAATGCCTTGGGCCATTCCAGGGTCATGAAGTCTTACCCCACATTGTGGCCTTATCTCTTGTCGTGATCTGTGACTCAGTCTTTCCAGTGGCAATATTTGGGTTTTGGTGGGAATCACAGCAGTTCCTGAGTCCAGATTCAATGTGATAGGACATACAGAACCTTTGAATATCTCTGGTAAGTATGAGAGTTGGAGAAATACAGTCTGGAACAGGGGTTCTCTCTCTGGGGAAAATTTGGATCAATGAAAGAAAAGTGATATAAAGGAACTGGAAGATAAGGTTTTTCACTTTTCCTCCCTACTTACAGATTGTTTTAAGACACAGCAGTTCCGTAATCTCTGTAGAGATATCTTGAAAAACTGAGATAGTGTGGCCGGTTTCACTATGTACAAGTTTGTATTTATGCATCTTTTCTGTTCATACCCCACTTTCCTTTCCCCCTTATTCTTGTTTTTTTGTTGTTGTGGGCTTTTTTTTTCAGTTGAACTCTACCCTCAGTAAAGCACTACCATCTGAGTTTGGCCTCAGGATCTGTTTTCTGGGGAATGAGGTGTAAACTAGAGCTTTCCCAAAGAAAGAGACAATCAAATGGACAAGATTAACCTGGTAATTAAAGCTTAGTTTTAAAAGAAAAAATATGGTTTCAGAATGGCATCAGTTGCTTGCCAGTTCTGACTACTGTACATGTTTGCATTACCTGAAGAAAGAATGCAGTGGTGGGACAGGTGTCCAGATGAAAAATGAACCAAAAAACCCTTATTTCTTTAAAAACTGTAGGGCACTGGAGCATAAGCAACACTATTTTGAACCCACGTGCACATTGTAACTTTTTTTTTTTTTTTTTTTTTGTGGTACGCGGGCCTCTCACTGTTGTGGCCTCTCCCGTTGTGGAGCACAGGCTCCGGACGTGCAGGCCCAGCGGCCATGGCTCATGGGCCCAGCTGCTCTGCGGCATGTGGGATCTTCCCGGACCGGGGCACGAACCCGTGTCCCCTGCATCGGCAGGCAGACTCTCAACCACTGCGCCACAAGGGAAGCCCCGCATTGTAACTTTTAACTGTAGAGTTGCACTAAAATAGTTGGATTTGTAGTTAAGAACCTTTCAGTGAAGCAAACTCCAGATCCGTTGGCTTCAGTGGAGAATTCTACCAAACACTTTTGGAAGACAATATTTCTGCAGAAACAACAAGGTGTACTTCTTTGTGGACGGAACCCCTGTGCAGGTGGCAGTCCTCCAGCCTGTACAGCAGCTGCACTCAGGGTCTTGTCTTTTCCTGTAGAAGGTTAAAATTCTATGCAAAGTATTCTAGCTTCAAATTGCATATGGATCAACCCAACTCTCAATTTAAACTGACAAAATTATCCCCATTTAACAATCACATAAGAGTTAATTTGTGTCATAGAAACATGTGTTTTATCAGAACAGACTACAGCTCCAAATATAACTTATTCAATTTATATTTGTGGATTCAGTGTTAAATATGGGCCTGAGTGACCTTGACCACCAATTTACAAGCTTTGTAAGGCAGATTCTGCATGTGCTATATTTATTTACAGACATAGCATAGAAACATGTTTTGTACTTAAGCAGATGCTTAAAAATGCTTTGTTGGATGACTGTTTTGGTAGAAAAAATTTTTATAGTTCAAAAACACCTAGTATCTCACATTTGCATAGTCACTAATTTCTTTCAATTACATTAACCCAGTGAATTAGGACATGTTTATTGTATGATTTTTACATATGTTAGTATCAAATTTCAGAGAATTCAATGA
This sequence comes from Monodon monoceros, assembly GCF_005190385.1. Taxonomy (NCBI): domain Eukaryota; kingdom Metazoa; phylum Chordata; class Mammalia; order Artiodactyla; family Monodontidae; genus Monodon; species Monodon monoceros. The sequence continues at coordinate 11,379,581 of NW_021703765.1, read as the reverse complement.
CTAAAACTAGCATGAAGCATTGAAGTAGAGAGTAAAAACTCCCACATTATATCCTTCTTCTATACCATCTTGCCCTTTTATGATGTAAATTCTAGGTCTTTTAAGGATTAAATGCATTTAAGTAGAAGGGGACAGGATACTAGGGAAATAAATTACAGAAGATGCACTCTGTCTGAAACATTAAAAGCGGATAAAGTGACTGAAGTACATAAAACTGATGTGAAACTGAAAAATAATAAATATGGGAAAATCACTAGATTTAACGGCTTCCTGAACCTGAATTGTTCTTTAAATATCTGCTGCCCAAATGGTCCTTTATCAGTTGTCTTCTTAATTATGGCCTATTTGAAATGTCTGAAAAAGACTTTGGAAAATAATTCATTTATAAAAGTGTTTATATACAACGAAAACATCTTCCTCACACACACACAAACACACACACACCCCAACACCATATATTACAGTAAAACACTGTAACATGTAACACATAATTAAAGTCTGAAATAATTCAATTGCTTAAAGTACAGGATGGTATTATTGTGACTTTAATTAAATGATTCAGGCATGGCTGCACAGCTAACTTGCCTGTAGTTCTCTGGATTTGGGAGCCAACTGTCAATTATTTTAAATCTGAAGTCATAGTATTTACTATAATGAGTGTTATCACAAGATTTTACTGTATTTATATACAATTTGGTTCTTAACATGATTTTTAATATTGAATACAGTATAATACTCATCTTTTTTCATATAATGTATATTTAGATAAAGAATTAGATTAAGTGTCTTTCCAATTTATAGAAAATATTTTTAATTCTTGTTCATCCTTGTAGACATGGTATATATTTATAAAAGATTTGGTTACATATTCAGATGGAAAGCATTCATATGAAATTTATTAAAGAACATTCATAGCTGACAACAGTTGTCTTATATCTTGGGACTGAATTGGGGAAATGCATATTTTTTGTTGGATTAATTTTTCATAGTATCTTAGAATACCAAATACTAGTGATAGGTAAATAAGAAAAATATTGAAGATGGCTAAGTAGACTAACTTGTTTTACATAAAAATAGCAAAGGAGAGGAAGTGTGAGGAAAGAGAGTGCTCTTTCTGGATGAATTTGAAAGAACATGAAGGGAAGATTTGGGGATACTTTTGGGTGTGTAAGATTACACACCTACACACACAGAAATGGAAATGGAGAGAGGGAAAAAAAAGAGGAGAGAAAATGAAAAAAGTTCTATCTGCTGGACTATTATGGAGTTCCATTCCCCACTGTGATTCTTTAAAGGATTTTGGGAAAGATATAAGCCTCTATCTTTAATTATGTAAATTGTCAGAGTAATGCTTAATTGATTGTTACTCTATATCTGGATTAGTCCTCAAGATGCTTCAGCTTTATTCAGGTAACTTTTATTTTGTGGGTTCTCACCTCCAAGTCTGGACCAAGTATTTATTTGCACCTGAAATTTAGCAGATTAATCCTGAGCCAAGAGTACATTACAGGTAGCTATTATACCAGGAGATTAAAGCTGTTCGGACATGAAATGTGCGATTTTGTTAAGACTAGTACAACAAAAATCGAGGAAAATAAAAGTCTCTGAGATAAAAATGTCAGGGTGTGGGAGAGAGTAGAGTGAATTATTGGGTGATTATTGAGTTAGCAAGAGGGAAGCATCAAGTGCACGAATAGGGATTTGATCTTGGATGGAAAGTGGGCGTTTCATCTCTGGTAACAAGAGTGATGACAGAGCATATGAGTACAGCTGCTAGTGAACAGAGTGATGGGAGTTTATGAAAGTTCACTTCTGATTATTTAATTTTATAGAAAAGTAGCAAGTATGCCATCATATAACTATGAGATTATGGGGTGGAATGGGTATTTGAAGAGCAAAAAGAAAGTGTGAAATGTTTATCTAGGAGAGTGGGAGAATGAATAGGCTAGGAGACATGGTATAATTCTTCGTCATTAAGATTCAACCTTCTAGATTTAAATGACATCAGTCAGAATGGATTTGTTTTTCTTTAGCCATGTTTAGCTACACAAACATTTGTGCGTACTAACAGTAAAGGTAAAAAATACTAGGGTTGGGCTTCCCTGGTGGCGCAGTGGTTGAGAGTCTGCCTGCCGATTCAGGGGACCCGGGTTCGTGCCCCAGTCCGGGAAGATCCCACATGCCGTGGAGCGGCTGGGCCCATGAGCCATGGCTGCTGAGCCTGTGCGTCCGGAGCCTGTGCTCCGCAACAGGAGAGGCCACAACAGTGAGAGGCCCGTGTACCGCCAAAAAAAAAAAAAAAAAAATACTGGGGTTATGGATTTTTCAAGGATGGTCTTTTCTAGAAGTTCAGTAAAGCCAACAAAGAACAAAGGAGATAGGAATTTGTGCAAAGAACCGACTTTAATGTTTGTCCATAGAATTTATTCTTCATGAAGTGGAAAATACACATCAGGTGTGTAAGGTACAAAGGCAAGGCAAGCTGACTCTTAAATGTTTGGCCCAGGTGAAGATGAAGAAATATTAGAGCTGGAGTATGTGAGGAAATGAGCTAGAAAGTCAGCAGGAGGTGGTCAGAGTTTAGGATGATTTAAATTGACATTACAGAGAATTTATACCTACTGGTAATGGCACATTTTAGTGTAGGGTCTTTCAACCTCAACCTTATTGTAATTTTAGACTGGATAATTTGTGTGTGTGTGTGTGTGTGTGTGTGTGTGTGTGTGTGTACATGTATGAAGGCTACCATGTGCAGTGTATAAGATATTCAGCAGGATGTCTGGACTCTCTTCATTAGGTGCCACTAGCTACCCTCTCTTCCTGACCCAGTTTGTGACTACCAACAGTATATCCAGATATGTTTAGATATTTCCTGGAGGGGCAAATTCAAGAGAGTAGGGACCATGCTTGACTCTTGCAAGAGGATAGATTCCCTCTTGACCCCTCTGCATGGACAGTAGAAAAAATAAAGAGGCTAGATCCTACTCTGAGTGCTATTTTTCTTGATTCCTATTCCAGAGGTAAGAGGGTCTAGGGAGACTGAATCTTACCCCAAAGTTTCCCACTCATCGGGAGGAATGATCTTGAGCTGGCCCCCCACTCAATGCAGGAATCCAAGAGAAAACCAACTCAGTGTGGTAGAAAAGAAATACAGAGATGGGATTTGACTGGACTGTTAATGATAGTGGAATGGAATCTATACATACGTGGGAGAGAGTCACAAATATTTGATTAAGGGAAGTGTTTAATGGATAAAAGAAAGGAAATTAACTTCTTCCTTCATCTTTACAACTCTCACCCTCCAAATTAGAAAGAGTTGCTGTTAATGAGTAAATTAGGAAAACAGTTAAAGAAGCATGATAGTTTAAATTTAAATCTACCTAATAAAGAGACAGTTCAGGAACTAAGAGAAAGAAAAGGTAATGAGCAGGTTAATGAGCATTTTTGGCCTGAGGTAACTGCTGAGTACATGACATGTGTGTGACTGTGTGTGGGTATACATGTGTGTCTTTGTGTGTGTGTGTGTGTGTGTGTGTGTATATATTTATATTTGTATAGAAAGCTAGATAAACAGATCATAAATATATCAGACATATATTTGGAGTTTATGTATATATGTACACACATATACATACTCACATGTATTTAGAAAAGGAGAATAGAGAATATAAATTTCAAGAAGTTTGAGTTACTTTATAAGTAGATTAACCTTACGAATTTTTCTGGTAAACTTTATTAAAAATATTGCATTATTTAATTGCTTTTTAATTATTTTCAGTATTGGATTGGCATTTCTAGTATTTCTTTGTCTGCGACTCCATACCAGGCCTGTAACACGAGGTTACAATTGCTCACATACTTAGTGGTATTTAGAATACAACAAAACTACAGGATAAGAAGAATGTTAGGCCAAGTGACTGCCTTACTATGATTTAGTGTTTTATTTTATGTGTGTTTGTTATAATCCCACGCTTCTGGGGACATGAATTCAGCAGTGTATCTAAGGAGTCATTCCCAGGTTAATTTGCATCACGTCTGATACAAACCAAAGTTATTTCTTCTGGAGCTTATTTCACAACCAGTGTCTTTATTATCGCTCAAATCTTTTTTAAAACAACTCTTGTGGAGATTTTGATTAAGGAGCATGTTGTGGGATTTAGGTAAAGGCAGACTGAGGTTACATCATATTTGAAGAGATACTGTAACATTTAATGATACTACATAGACTGGTATTGTCCAAGGTTTTAATCTTAAACCTATATATTTTTACTTAATAGATGACAATGGATGCCTTTGTCTGGGGTTTAGCCTCATGTTCTGAAAATTTGATTTCTCACAGGCATGTCAACTGTGTCAAAGATCAGGGTATTTATTATACTTACTAATGTTTTTGCTATCAATAGCTAAATACTGTATCAAAACAAACAAAAAAGAAATTGACTATAATTAGCATAATACCATCTTTAAAACTAGGTTACATTCTATAGCATACAGATATCACATCCAGATAATTATTTTCCTCACATCTTCATAGCACTTAACCTTTTTTTCCAATTCATGGATCATCATTTAAAAGATCCTGGGAATATATATCACCCTCATGTGCTTGTAGATACATTTCCAATGAGTATGTTTTGTGCTTAGCTAGGATAAAGCCTAGGTTTCTTTCTTTTTTTTTTTTTTTTTTCCTTTCCTCTCTCTCTCTCTTTCTCTCTAATTAGCTGATTTTTGAATTATTAAACTGTTTTCTAATTATGATGGCTTATTGAATTACTGCTTCTGTTTATTTTTTTTAATGTGTTTTTTTTGAGTGACAGGACAAGGGCCCTAATAATCAGATTTGTACTGTCATATTTCTTCAGTGATCAGAATCAAGAGGAAGAACACACCTAATATGTTATATTTTCCAAGTCAGATCCAGGCACTGTTGTCTCCCAATTAGGACAAGACTTTTTCTTCTATATGACCATCCCTTTCCTTTTTTTATCATTTGAAGCCTGGAGCTCTGGGAATATTTTGCTGAATGGCTATCATCAAACTACCATGAGACTACTAGATCCTAAGCTGTTTCTAAAGTTTTAAGATTTAGAAAGATCCTACTTTTATTAGGAGGTAACTTAAAGAAAACAGGAATCATTGTGTTATTTCTTCAAAGACATAAAGATCCCTAGGAAACATAGTACTTTCCCAGAGTCTCTCATCACCCTGGAGAGTTCCATATTATTCACTATTTGGGATTGCGGTAGTTTAGCTGCTTATGGAAATGCAAAGATTAATTGGAGGAGGTGTCTATAAATTCTTTAGAAGTTTAACTCGAATTTTGTTAATTAATGACCTTATGGAATGAAATGTGATGTGTGAATGGGCAAAACTAAGAAAGGCCTTGTTAATAGAGTACTCACAGCCTGCAGAGTTCACTTCTCAGAGTGACTCGAAGCAAGGTCAGCATTACTGGCCTGGACCAATTGTGGGTTAAAGGAGGAACGTGCACAGAAGAAAGGAAGAGGAATAACTGAAAGGGAGGAGAAAGGCTGAAATCAAAACACTTAACGAATTTAGATTCTCACCAATAAAGAATACAGACTACATGCAGTAGTGTGGGTGGCTTGGTTCCTCTGACTGATAATGCTTGAGGGAGTCTGAGGGCCACTGGGGATCTAGAGATACGAGGCCATCAGTTTGCTAAGCAAAATGTTTCACTTTCTACTTCGTAACACATGCCAGAACTCAGGGCCACTTTGCTGTGTACCCCTGGGGAGAACAACACAGGTTATTCAGATTTTTTTTCTCTCTCTCCTTCCTAAAAGAAAATAGAATGAATAAATAGATAAATAAATGCATAGATAGTAAACTGGAGGTGCTGCTGGTTTCAGTCTTAATGAGTTCTTTCTGTGTGTGATGCCTCCTGTCCCCTCTCCCAAAACAACGTTGTACTTCAAGTAGTTAGATTTTCCTTGATGAGCTGTCTTCTTCCCCAAATCTTCTGAGTAGCAATGCAGAGTGTGTTGCCAGGTGCTTAGCAGTCAGCCTTGGACCATTTACGGGGGCTTGTTTGTCAAAGTTCACAGCTTAGCAACATTTACTGCTACTCTAACTTTCTCTGCAATGTTATGGTTGTAATTATTTGGTGTTATTCTGGGAGTTAATTGCCAGAAAACAAAATTACGGGAGCATGTCTGATCCTTTTGCTCCTCTGAGACTACTGAAAAAGAATTGAAAAGAGGTGAGCCTTAATATCAATCCAGCATGGACCATTTCTCTCGTCACTGGTCTTTCATTGAAGGAGCTCACTTCAGGAAAGTCACAAAGAGGTCAGAGATTTTAAACTGCCAACTTAGATCTGCATTAGAACTTGCAAGGACTTTCGGTAATTTGGTGTGGATATGCTGGAAATCTAGCTCATTTCTGTATCTATCATGAGATTGCAGAATGAAGCCCTGCTTTTCATTGTGCTGATAGAGCAGCTCTTGGAGGAAGATTTAAATGAGGCATTTTAGTAGTGATTATCTTTTAAAACCATTATATATTAAATTATTAGAAAAAAGACTTTAATCATTTGAGATAACTGAATGACATCATTGCTAAAATTTAATCGAATGGTGATTCAGACCGAGAATGTGTGAAATACATTTTAAGCCTGAGAGAGGATCACCTCAAACAGGACATTAAATTCAGAAGGGTTTATGTCATCACTAGTATATCCATCATCTTGGGGTTACTCGGAGTTTACTGAGAAACAGGGAAAAGTGCTACATCAGCTCATTTTCCCCTTGAAAGAGAGAAAATTGCTTCCTTACTGTCTGAAGTAGCAGTCCCTTGGTACTGCTTGTAAGTGTTTGGCCGCCACCCTCACTGTCAACGACACAAGGTACCTTCTGAGCAGCTCATAGCTGCCGTGTGCTCTTGCCCAATGCTCAGCTGCTCGGCTTCTTCTTCCTCCTTCAACTTGGTGTCTGTCATGGCATGAGCTTCTCCTAGTAACCCAATGTTCACTTCACATTCAGACAACGAGAGAGGAAAGTATTTGTCTTAATTGCTGAACCTCCAAGAGATGTTTTGTTATTAGTGTTAAGACATCCTCATCTAAAGTGTTGCTTTAAGATGGGAAAACACTGCCTGGTGCTAACATTTAAGTTGTTATAACTTTAAAAATGTTCACATTCTACTTTGCAGGGCAAATACACTTAAAATTAAGCCATCATTGCTTAATATAGTAATATCTCATGAACTCACATGATTTTTTAAATGTTTTGCACGTTGATAGAATTTATCACATGTCAAACTAGTACTACTGGAAGAAATTCTGTTAAGACATGATTTTAAATATTGACATTTGGGAGCGGAATAGAATCATTGCTCATAAAATAAATAAGACTTTAGGACAGTCTTAAACTTCTTCAGCTAGTAAAGGCTTTTCTTCAGGCTATAATGTAAATTTTAGAGGGTACAATATTTTCATGAAATTCACTAACCTTTACAAATGAAATATTCAGGAACACACTGAGTTTTGTTTTGTTTTGTTTTGAAAGCTAAACAGTATAACTTCCATGTGTGGTCCTCCTCTCAAAAAAACATTTTATGGGGTGATCTGGGTTGGCTTATCAGATGGACCAGCAACGCCGTAACCTGCAAAGGTGTCAACTGGGGCGAGACACTGCTGATAATACTGAGAGGGGTTCTAAAGTGTGGTGTAGTAAATCTGCTAGGGTCAGACAGGAGCCGTATATCACTCGATGTGGCCTCCCTTACTGTGAGACAAAGGGGTCAGTGCTTTCCAGAAATCATGAGTCTGGCATGGAGCAGTATCTCTGCATCAGAAACAGTCTATGATGGAGGATTTGTTGCTATGCTCAGGCAGAAATGGTCGTTCTTTGTGTGTGATGCAGGCTCAAACAGCAACTTAATTTCAGTTGGTCTCATCAGAAAAAGGGCACTTAACTTGGGCATTTGCATGAAGAATCCAGATGGTTTGATCAGTAGCTGTGATTAGTTTCTGCAGTTCATGGCCCCAAAGAGGAGAGTATTATCTGCCAGTCTGTAGTTTTCCAAGTAGCAGATGAAACATGACGTCACTGGCAATCACCCAGGCTTCAGTGAAATTGTAACACATTTTACCAAGGTGAGTGTTGGCCAGATATATAAAAATGGCTATGAGTTCTGTCCACTGAGAAGAGTGATCACACCATTTTCTATTCTTCACTGTGAGCGTTGAGGTTGAACAGATGCAGAGAAGCCCAGTGGATGCCATCAGTTTTCAGCTTGGCCAAACCATCAGTGAACTAGGCCCAGACATTTAGGGGAAACTCTGTGAATCGATGGACCCAACAGCTTTCCCATAAGGCATTTCCCTGGGGAATGAAATTGGTCTCAACGTTCTTTCCACTTTTCAAGTAAGGTAGAGAGATGGGGACCAAGGCCAGGCTAGCTGCATTGTTGAATGTAACATTTCCAATTATCAAGTGAGGCTTATTGGGTCCTTCACACCTTGTTAGTTGTTTAGTCCAAGTTAACCCACACCAAAGTCAGGCGTTCAGCTTCAACAAGAACCCAGTGGAAAGCTAATGACCACTTTTCTAAAGGAGTAATCCTGGCAATCGATTTATAGATGCCGTGAGGCCAAAATCCAGGGGTTGCCTCTGCATTGAGGCTGCATCCTTTTGACAGAGGTCCAATTGGCAGTCATCAGTCATAGAGACCCATAGCTCAAAGAGGCCATTAGTGTTGTGGAGGCACAAAGACAGAGACTGTGCCCTAGTTTCCTGGATCACTTCTGATGCAGACTGTTGGTTTGGGTCCACACAAAGGATGCTGACTTATCCATTGTTCAATATGAAAGACCAAGGACAATGTCAATGTTAAGCACATATTGTCTCTAGTACTGAGACTCTAAGAAGATGCTGGGCTGCCCATGTGGTGGTAGGGGGCTGATGAGACAGCAGTTCGTCCTTAAGGGATTAAGTGTTTTTAATTTATTCACGTAGTCCCAAGACATTTAAGTTGTCAGGCAGGTACCTGCAATATGTCAGGGTTTATTAGCTGTTCTTGCAGGTGGTAGTGTGATAACACAGTCAAGGCTTTTGAGACCAAATTCTGACCTGCCAACCAACGAGATATCATGTGCATAGTGAAAGCTTTGAACATCAAGGGAAAAGGCTCTCCTGCTAAATCCTTAACAACCACTGGTTGCAAATGAAAGGGGGATTTAGGGAAGTGATTTTCATGTTGCATTTTTCCTATACTTTTCCTAATCTGGAGAATCTCCTGGGGAAGTACACACACATAACATTCATTCCTACTCTACTTTTAGATGAGAAACAACAACCCACCACAACCCACCGTGAGGTCATGTTAGCTCTTCTTCACCACTGTGCTCAAATCCTAGTAGTTGAGTCTGGATGCCTTTTCCATCTGTGGTCTGGACAACACTGTGGTTTGGGCACACGTAGCCATCAAAGCCATAACAGTTTGATTCTCTCTCCTCCCCTAAATCCCCCAGCATACTTAGAAGGGTGCATATGTCCTTGATCTCTCTCTAGGGGTAATGGAGATACTGGCCTCTCCTCTAATCATCTTTATTCTTAGAACAGCTGAGGTCAGGGTAGAGGGCATGGGAGGGATTGGTGACACATAGAAAGAAAGTGTTACCATGCCCAAGGATTTGCATTTACTTTTTGTTTTGAGCAGCATGCTGACAGCTCATGACTCAACCAAACTTCTAGTCTTTGAGCCTGCTCAGTGCTCTGCATTGTAGAGCAAGATCTTCCTGGCTGACACCATCTAGTTCAGCCTTTAAAGCCCTTGGCCCAACATTTCACATCCACTTTCTATTTTTGGTTGAGATTATGGAGTTTCTGGCTGACAGGCTTGGTTCACATGGTGACTTTCTTTGAGGAGTTCACCTACATCTAAAGCATCTCCTGCCCCATTGTGGAGGTAACATTGTTTGAGTTCTGTCCCCAAGCTAGAGTTGTTTTACAGATGCTGAGGCTGACTTCAAGAATGTATCTAGATTTATTTGGGTCAGTTTCTCATTCTATAGAGGCCACCTTCATCAGTATTGAAAACTCAGGCAGTAAGGGCCCCTGAATATTAGTCAGTGCCTCATCTGTGGTTTCCTACAGGAGTTGGTCTGTCCCATGGAAATCTCCCACATAGGAGCAAAGCTCCCTTTACAGCAAGGCCTGCTGCAGAAAATGTTGAGACTTTTTACTGTCTTCTCTGAACAGAGCTAAGATCGCCATAATAGACATGATGGATACAAGAGCTGTAGGACAACCTGGCTGCTTCCAGTCTTCCTGAACAGTATTATGTGCCCTGCCTCCTCATCTCACCAGCGACCGAGCAAAAATTCAGATGTTTCACTTGGTTTCTATTCATAGTTGTCCCATGTTTCCCCTATTTTATGTTCAGTGTGGAAGCACGTTTTTGTAACTATTGTCCAAAAGCAAGAAGGAACCTGCTGTTCGTTTAGGACACATTTTAAGACTAATTGTTGGAACTGATGATAAGAAGGCAGTTTTTCCTTAACTGCCAGAGGGATCAAGTACTTTGCATCCACTCCCGAAGAAATCTCAGGAAATTTAAATTGGATAGCAGGTCCCTGAATTTTGTGTGGGTTCATTAGCTAACAGGACACATTGACGAAGAAGTCCCCTACCCAAAGGACTGTTGGCCGTCACTGGGGCACAGTTTGGGCAGCTCTCTGGTACTCTGCCTGTAACCACCTCCCCACCTCCCCCTTTCTTTAACTGGCAGTAAGGTAGAGAACCATTTACTTCCCACTGGACTACACAATATTGTCCAAAGGTTTGCTACCGATTCCCAAGGACTTCCCTTAAATCTCATTAATTGGTCCACAAGGTCCTAATACTTCCTTTTTCAGAAAGTCATGTCACTCTCATAATTCCATCTTCATCATTAAATCTATCAAGAAAATGGAAAGGTTTGTGATTTTATTCTACTTTCAAGCACACAGTTTGTATACTCTACTTTTGTTGATGGCACTAGAAGACACAAACCCCAGGTCAGGGAAGAAAGGTGGGTTATTACTCACAGCCATAATAATAGCAAGAGTATCAGCCTGTTTGTGTCAGTTCCTCAGCCTCAGTTCCCTCAGGGTATTAAGATAAGGACCAGAGGATGCCTGTACTAAACTGCGTTACAGGAGAGGAACCCTGAGGTTTTGGATTTCAAATCTTCTCTAAATAGCATAAGCATGACTTTCCTTTGCTGGAGGAAGAGATTATCTCTATTATACTAGAGGGTAAGAATATGTACCCTTTGCCACAAAAGGGTGTGCTATCTCTGTTTTCGAAGACTGTTGCTGTACCAGCTATCTTGTAAAGATAGTCTGGAACAAAGAACAGTCAGTGCTTGGCTTGTAAGACTTGCAGAGTGTGAGAGACCCATGGAGAATTGCCTTCCAACATTGAATAATTCAATTAAAAATCAACTCAAGATTAAATAATGCTTCTGGTAGAGGTAAGAGTAATCAGCAAGTTTTAAGTTCTCATTGTAACAAAATATATTAGTTTGATTGCCTTACATTGTCTCCTTCCAGCTTCTAGGCTTCGGTAGTAGCTCAAAACCTGTTGGTTTCACAGATGCATTTTGTCTCAGGTTAACTGGCCTCCACTTGGGGTCCTCAAGCTCTCCGAGAAGGGCATTTTGGGAGCCTGGTGTTTTCGTAATTTGAGTTCACATGGCCCCAATATTAGGGGAACTTTTTAAAAGTAAAATGCCAATTTTAGAGATTTACATAGCAAGGACATATTAATAACAACTCAAAAGTCAAGGAAATGGAACATTGGTTCATATGCAAACAGTACTGAAAGAAGGAACATTTCTTAAAAACTCTGTCTGACCCATATTGTGGCATATACATAAAGAAACTATTCTTACAGGCTAATCAGATTGTATTTTCTGTGAAAATCTGTTCCACAAAAATGATGATATATGACAGGAAATGTCTCTTTAAAATGCTTATGCTTAACATGACTCAAAACCTTAAATCCTCAATTTGGAAGATAACAGTATAGTTGGGCCTCATGCCCCATTTCCCCCTTCATTAATTTTTGCTAAGGGGGGTTTCTGACATGAAGGAGAGAAGTCCTAGGGCTGCGCACAATGCTTTGCGCATATTTTAATACAAAGCTGCCAGATGCTTCCCCTCCAAAGGAGGGATGAAGGTCAATGGGTAAGTGTGCTTGTTGTGAAGCATTTTTACTGACTGCATTACACCTGCCGTGTCAGCAGTACCCACACTCACCTCTGAGGTTCAGCAGAGGGAGGATAAAGGAAAGGTGAATTTCAGGTGGTAATTTAGTGCAAAAGAATAGCACTCAGGGAATAAAGGTGGTGCTGAGAACGCTTTATGCCCTTATAAAAAGGTCATTGCATAAGGGGTATCTGTCTCTCTCTCTCTTTTTTGATATCCCTCCAAAAGGAACAAAAGGTGTGTTTTAGATGCAAGATACATTTTTCTCCTAGTTATTATTCTACTTGACACCTCTGAATATCCTGTTTTCCCTCCAGCTAATCCAGGAAACTTGTTTCCTTGATGTTAACGAAATACTGTATAAAATGATCGTATCTATGTGTGCTTGTCTGTGTGTATGCACGTGTGCTTGTGTGGATGTATTTGTGTGTGCAGTTGTGATCAGAAAGCTTGGAAGCACTTGGGGAGTTTGATTTCTCTTTTTTGTTGTTGTTGTTGTTGCTGTTTGTTTACAGTGACTGGAATTCTGATAATTGTCTTATATTCCTTCTTTTGTCTCTTGGGCTCTGGAATCTTCTGTCTTCTTCACTGCCCTGCTCTCTGTGGTTTATGGCCTGGATTTAGCTAAGATCAAGAGACTGGATGGTAATTATGAAGCAGAGGATGTGCTTGGAGCTAGAGAACCAATTAAAGTGAATTTAGTAAGATTAAATAATGTTCAAGGTAGAAGAACATTTATTTAATGTAAATGCAGATACTATGGTAATCGACTAAGTTCTTTCAAATCTGTCTTTCTGCATATCAGTGTGACTGCAAGTGGCATAATGAGACTATAATTTTCATTAGTATAAATGCTCACTGCCATTTCATGTGCATGACATAACTGTCAAATTATGGTAGGCCACTGGGCGAGGCACACAGCGGGGGTCTCAACCAGGATTGATCCCAGGAAATGAGCCAAGGGATTAAAGAGAAAAAGGTGAAGCAAAATCCTGAGATGGAAGTTAGGCAAGAGAAGCTTTGAAAATGAAGATGGGGCCGCCAAACAGAGAAACCGGGGTCTGAGCATTGGCTCTGGGCAGGGTTCAAGCTTGAGCTTTGTCAAAAAATAAAGCAAAGAACAATACAGCTTTTCTCTGTTTTGTTTTGTTATAGTTAATGCCTAAATTTATTTACTTGCCTGAGTAGGGAACTCATGCCAATGAAGGAATTCTCTGAGTAGAACTCAAAAGAAAAAAGAAAAAAATCAGGGTTTTCAAACTGTTACAAACAAGCTATGCCAGTGTTTAAGCCGTTTAATTTTTGAAAACTAGAACTTTTAATAAAGCAGAATTCACAGCTGGTTAAATTTTTTTTTTTAATTATTTATGGGTAAAGAACATATTTTCACTTAAGGTCTGACATACCAGGGTTACCCAGTGTTCTTGGTGGTTTATGATTTTCTACTGTTGGAACCAATTATGAAAAAATACAACAGTTTTATTTATCACTCATGCAGCTGTAAGTGAAAAAATTTAAAGAATCACAAGAAAAATGAAATGAAACAGGAGGAGCATTTAGGTCATGTTGTAGGTTGGGTTTTCTAGAAGCAGATGCTAAAATGGGGGTTGGAATGCTTATCAGGGATCAGTTCCTTTGAAAAGGAAGAAAGGAAAACAAGATTTGCAAAGGGCAAGTCAAATTGCAATAGAGATCTAGCCAAACTTCAGCTAACCTGGGTAGGTTCTCAGATTTATATCTCCATTGAAGTGTTCCACATCAGACTAACACAGCCACGCCCTTTACCCTTGCCTTGTTCAGTCATTGCATCATGGAATTCTACAGGAATGGGGTGGCCTCCAGCCAGTCGGCTCTCTGAAACTAAGGCAGACCCTAAAGTTGCTGGTATTTGGACTCTGTCTGCTGACCAGATAACCCATAGCTGGGCAGCAAGTCCTAACCTACTAAATGTAAGATACAACCCAATAAAAACATGTGAAACGATACTTTACAAATGAACATATAGAATGTCCCGAAATGATCATTGCATACATCATTACGAGGGAGTATATTTGCCTATGTCATCATTAATTGGGAAATGTAAATTAAAACCACACACACAAAAATCAAATCACTACACAGCTACCTAGATGACTACTATTACAAATCAGCTTCCAAGAGTTGGAGAAGGTGTGGATCAAAGAAATACTGGTAAATGGCTAATGAGATTTATAATGGTACAACCAGTACTGGAAAATAGTTTGACAGTTTCATCAGAAGCTAAAAAACAAAAGCAAACTACCATGTAGCCCACCAGTTTCACTTTTTGTATTTACCCAAGAGTAATAAAAGTAGCCACACATATGGGTGTACGAATGCTTATAGTAGCTTTGTTCACAGTCGCCAAATATTAGAAATCTGCAGACATCCACAAAATTCATCAAGAGATGAATGGGATATGAATCATCAATGCAAGAAGGAAAAACCTGATAAATCAGTCTTAAAAAGATGATATGCTGAGCCATAAAAAAGAGTATTGCATGGTTCTATTTATATGAAACTCTAGAAAATGATCTAATCTATAGTGACAAATCTGGTCAATATTTTCCTGAAGCTGAGGGTTGAGAAGGGGTTAACTAGAAATAAAGAAGTACAAAACAATAATTTGAGCTAAGGGAAATCTATACCCTGATTTTGGTAATATAAACATTTGTTACAATTTATCAAACTGTGTACCTAAAATAGGTATTTTATGTAAATTATACTTTAATAAAATTATTTAAAATCTTATCTGACATTTTAAACATATTTATTGTGATACAATTTACATACTATAATATCCGTATATTTAAAGCATACTGATGTTTTTAAAGTATATTACAGAGTTGCACAACCATAGTCACAATCTGAGTATAGAATATTTTCATCACCCTAAACGAAACCTCGTACCCATTAGTAGTCTTTTCTCTCTTACCTCTTTTTCATTTTCTCCATATATAGAATAAAAGTATGCAGTAGTACAATGTAGTTCATATTTATACTATTTTGTAAGAATTTACTTATGCCATTAAAATTATTGGTAATTCTAAAGGCTGTATAATATTGAACTTTTTGAATGTATCATAATTTATTTAAACATTTCTCCATTATGGGATATGTAGATTATTTTATTGAAGGCTTTTGAGAAAAGCATACATTGAGATATAGAACATATTAATATAATAGCTTTTGTTTAAGTGAAGACAATTATATTATTTTTTGCTCCCTTATTAATCTAGAAAAATGATCCCAAAGAATGATAATAAAGAAGAGTGGATATGAGTACAGACTGTTGAGAACTATTCACATTTTACATCAATACTTCTTTTAGTACTAAATTTGTGATTAGTGAGGTTTGCATGGACTAGGTCTTAGGGAGAGCTTTTTAAATTAAGGAGTCAGAGAAAACTATGAATTTTTTGAATCATTTGTTCATAGATAAATTTTGAAATAGAAAAAATACAGCAAAACAGTCAGTAGAAAGTTATCCATTTGCCTTCTACGGAATCATTGCATTCCGTCAGCATATTTCATGATTTGAAGATGTGAGAGTCATAAAGGACCAAAACACAAAACAAGATTTCTTCTTTTCTTTACTTGTCTGGTTCACAGTGTTTCAAGAGGAATAGTGGATGAACTTAGGGGAGGTGTGTCATCCACAGGACCTCATCCTAATCACAAAGAAGGGAAGTTCTAAGACGCTGGCCTTTTGTCTCTACATGCTGTTGAACTCGTCTTCAATAGCATGGCGGTTTTCTGCTTGAATGATCTCAGTTTACTAGATTTTTTCACATGAAACTTTTTTGAATTGTCAAGGAACTCTATGCCTGCTGCTACTGGCACAATACTGTTTTGACAGTATGAACTGTAATGAGCAATTGGTATTCTCCCAGGATACGTGGATAAAAAATAACTTCTGTAATCAAAAGTTTGAAGGCCTGGGAAAATCTTTTTTACTTAGAGGGGTACTCTTTAAGAAAACAAATCAATTATTTTCAAATAAATGGAAGATAAACTTGACATTGCTATCTTATTCATAGAGACAGTTAGGATTTGTCTGTTAATGTATACAGGTCAGCCATCTCTTTTAGAATTGTCCCACTGAAGGGATAAACATTCTTCAATTTATAATATTATTTGAAATGTCAATCGGATCAACCTTTTAATCCATGTGTTAATTTTGTTTGCAGTTTTAGTATGCTTTGTTGTCATTGTTAGAGGTAGGGTGGTAGATAATTTAACCTATAAAAAGAACTATATATAGGTTGTAAAAACCTGGAAAAAGAGATTTGTTGATTAGTACTCATCTCCTTGAAAAATTAACACTTCCATCTAAAGGACCAATCCAATCCTGTTCAGTTCTCTGTGACTGGCTATGAATATTAAAATAAACATGTATCTAAGAATGTATTTGTAGTCTCAAATACTGTTTCTGGATTAGTTGATTCACGACACCTTTCTCTGTACAGTTTTTTGTTTTTTTCCTAGTCTAGGTTGCAGGGACATTTGAACATACATAAGGATTCCTTAAAATATTTCTCTATGCCACAAATAGATTCTAAAATGAATTTATAAAATTTAAAAATTTGATCTTTTTCCAAAACCCAAGGGCCCTATGGGGAAAATGATGGTATTCTGGGAATAGGAATGCCTTTTTGAAAAAGGATTAGTAAAACCCATGGTATGGCTATTACCTTTAACAATAAGATCAATTTGGAGATTTGATAGATATATAGTCAGAAAAAATGTCTTCAGCCTCCTTGAAAGAAGATCTCTGGAACCCCCAAAATTCATAGACTGTGGGAAGATTTTTATTAATGAGAATTAACAATCTTTTGTTTCTTTAGGAAAACTGAATTCTGAGTGTATGAAATAAATAACCTTTTAGTATCTTAAGTTCAGGGAGATCTAGTGATAATATCTTGCCTTAGAACTTTCCTTAATTTGAAATGCTGTTATTGAAACTAATTTTTGTGGTGCTATTAGGGGACTCGATGTAACTCCTGCAGATTTAGGGAATTTGGTGATGCTTCTTTGCTGGAGTCATTTGTCTTCTTTGATATCGGAGGCATTTTTCCTGTACTTCTCTCAGATTACTCCGTATGTTCTTCCTGAGGACTTCTCAGAGTTTCATGTGCATCACCTATGACAGCTGGGGGACATAAGTAAGGTGCATATTAGCAGTGGAATTTAAGGGGAGTTCAGATTAGAATTCAGTAGATCTGGAGTAGGCACTGAGGACATGATCTATACTTTAAGTAAGCAACCCTCCTGATTAGGTGGTTCACAGACCACTCTGGAGAAGCACTGTTTTTGCCTTATGTTAGGTCTATATTTTACCTTTCCAATTAGGACTACCAGGTTCTTGTGAGTGCTTTGTGAAGAACTCAAGGCACAGTCCATGGTTGGCATTGAGAATGCATTTCTTAAATGAATTACTGCTAGATCCAACTTCACCAATAGCCTCACTTGCTGCCTATTCATGCACTGTGGGTTCTTAGTTAAATACCTTCCTTCCTTCCTTCCTTCCATTCTCCCTTCCTTCCTTCCTTCCTGTCTGCCTGTCTGCTTTTGTGGAGATAACAGGAGTAGCTTTTGAAAACCATGAGACTGTATAGAAATAGTAATTCCTTCCATAGTCAGTTTGTACATGGTTATTGGAAATTTACCATTCAGGGGTCACTATCTTATCTGTCATATTCCACTTCAGAGCAATTATTTAGGGAGATGGTTTCTGTCTTGGTAGATAAGATGCAAATACCATAACATCTATTGAAAATTAAACGGGAAGACAGAGGTAAATTGAATAACTTAGAGGTGTGATTAGTTTGTTTGATTAGAAGTTCACAGATCAGCTCTGCAGTCTTGGGTGTTGAATACAGGTTTTAAAGAATTAGAATGAGTTACAATACACTTGATGCAAGTTAAATACGAAGAATGGCATGTCATGATAAACTTAAAAAGCACTGCATATGAACAGTATTTTAAAAATATGGCAGTACAGTTAATTTAATAGATTGAATTTCTCCCGTATCCTAAGAAAAAGGCAAAATCCAATAGGATATTATTTTTAACCTACAAAGAAAGAAAGCAGCAAAACTTAATTCAAATTTAACTGAGCCCATGTGAAATGTGTAGTTATGAAAAACTGGAGCCCCATTCCAAAACCTTTTTAAAAATAAAGATGGATGCTTATTTGTATTATAAATTGTAGCTACTTTTCTTGAATTCACACAAAACTTTATACAAAATATTCTTTTTGAGTTCTGTAAATGTCAATGTTATTTGTAGTTAGATAAATTGAGAAATGATAATTACTGAATGTTCAGTAATTTAGAACTCTGAAAGCTAGAAAATTTTGGGAGGGATATTCTAAAATATCCAAAGAATATAATAAGTCAATAGCATTTAAACCAGTCCTTTTACAGACTTGGGTGAACATGTAAAATGTGAAAAAGTTAACACCTTTTGGCTGAGAACTTTTTGATGACTTCTCATTGCTTTTAAGATAATGTGCAAAACTTTTAACAAGGCTTTCAAGAAATTTTGCCAATTGGCCTCAGCCTCACTGCTCACATCTCATTCTTTCCCTTCTTGACATCTTCCCTCCACCCCCAACCGTTCTGACTTTTCCTCATTTTACCAAAAGAGCTATTCTCTTTGCCTTAGAACTTTGCCCATCCCTGCTCAGCTCCTGTACTTGCCCTCTTTCCTGTCTGCCCTTCCCTGACCCCTCTGTTGTGACCTCCGATCTACTTTGACTAATGAGTTTCATCACAATCCTTCTAATTATCTGCTCAATTGCTTGTCTCCTTGGCTATGGAAGAGCAGATTTCCTACCCCTCTTCTTCATTGATGTAGATGTAACAGTGTTTCACATGTAGAGGGTGCTCAAAAGGTATTTATTGGGTGAATAAAAATTTAGACGCTTTAGTTACCAAAAACTGTATATCTGAAAAGATATATACAGCCTGCCTTAACTCAGAAGTCCCCATACCACCCCAACAGAAGGTCATGCTGCCTCTACTCAGATCATTCCAGCAATAGTTAGTTATTTTCAATCAGCAGATTCCTTTTTCTCCCATAGAAACTCCCCTTTTTATACCCTCTGAGTTATGAGACACAATCTTTTTCACCTCCTAAACTATCTTGAGTATATACATTTTCAGGTTTCCTTCAAGACTTCCGGCATTATCTCCTTACCTGTATTCACTGCTTCTACAGCCATGGATACTTCACTCTACACTCAAGGCAATTTTTCTAAAATGGCAGTTAATTCTATTATTTCTTTGCTTAATTAAAAGAAATTTCCCATTATTTAGATGTTACTTTCTAAAACTCATTCTCATACCAATTTACAGTTTTTGCCAGACTGCATACCCTACCATCTCTACTACTGTTTTACTTATTATTTTTCTTTAGAGCAACACCCCTTTTAACTTAAATTCATGTAAAAAAAAACCTTTCTGTAAATACTACAGGTGGAAAACATTTTCACTTATGCTAACAAAATACAGCAGTTAAAAGAAAAGCAATGAAAACTTGACAATATTATTAAATTCTAGCTTGGAAATGCTGTTTGTTGATGACACATAAAGTGGAGATTACTCCTTATTAAAAAATATATAAAGCAAATCCTAGTGAGGTGTTAATAGACATGTTACTAATAAACCAGAATATTTACTCTAAGATAATTGAGAATCAAAGGAGAATTGAAGGGAGAATAATTTTAGCTTAGAGATTTCATATTATTTGATGTTTTGACCTAATACTATGAATTAATATAGCCTCTATCTCCAGTAGTGGTTTTCTCACAATTTAGGTCTTGGCCTTTTCCTCCACCCCTTCACTGTATGCCATGAAAGACCCTCGATGATCTAAATCTAAATCTCACCTTGTATTGGAGCTTTGTGTCTCTACGTTATCTCTCATGTACCTGGTATGTCTGCCATGCTGAACTACTGCTAATCTTCTAAACCAGTGTTTCCCAGTCTGGACACTATTGACATCTTGATTCAGATAATTCTTTGTTTGAGAAGGTTGTTGTGTGCATTGTAATTATCATATTTCCAATCATATACAAAACTTAGAGTGGATCATAGAGCTAAATGTAAAAGCTGAAACTATAAAACTTGTAGAAAAAAACACAGGAAAAAATCCTCTGACCTTGGAGCAAAGATTTCTTAGACACCACACCAAATAAGAATCCATAAAAGAAAAGCAGTAAGTTAAACTTCCACAAACTTTAAAAATCCTCATTGTAAACACTGTTAAGATAATAAGAAAACAAGCCACAGACTGGGAGAAAATATTTGCAAAGCATATACTTGATAAAGGACTTATATACAGAGTATATAAAGAAGCTTCAAAGCCTAATAAGAATCAAACAAGCTGATTTTTTTAAAAAAAGGGTAAGATATTTGGGAAGAAAACCACTTCACCAAAGAAGACATACAGATGGCAGATAAGCTAATAAAAAATGCTAAACATGGTTAATGTTAGGGAAATGCAAATTAAAACCATATTCTGAAACAACTGAATGCCTATTAAAATGTCTAAAATTAAAGACAGGGCTTCCCTGGTGGCGCAGTGGTTGAGAGTCCGCCTGCCGATGCAGGAGACGCAGGTTTGTGCCCCAGTCCGGGAAGATCCCAAATGCCGCGGAGCGGCTGGGCCCGTGAGCCATGGCAACTGAGCCTGTGCGTCCGGAGCCTGTGCTCCGCGCAACGGGAGAGGTCACAACAGTGAGAGGCCCGCGTACCGCAAAAAAAAAAAAAAAAAAGAAAAAGACAGGTCATGCCAAGTGGTGAGGATGTAGAGGAACTGGAACTCTCGTGCACTGTTAGTGGAAATGCAAAAAGTTAAAATTATTTTGGAAAACAGTTTGTCAATTTCTGAAAATTTAACCATATACTAATCTTTGATCCAGGTATTCCACTCCTAGATATTTAACAAAGAGTAATGAAATCATATGTCCATACAAAGATGTACAAAAATGTTCGTAACTGCTTTATTTGTTACAGCCCCACTCAAATGAGAAACAATCCAAATGTCTATCAACAGGTGAAAAGATAAAACAAAGGTGATTATGAAAACATATAGATGTGTCTAAAAATAATTATTTTGAGCAAAAGAAAAAGTCCAGAAAGAGTGTACACTGAATGATTCCAAATATGTAAAACACTATGGTGTCAGTGAACAGATCAGTGAATGTCTTGAGACAGGTGGGTGAAACGTTTGGGGAGAAGTAAGAGGAAGGGAATACAAAGGGACACAGGGAATCCTTTGGGTGTAATGGATATGTTTATTAACATGATTGATATGATGGCTTATAGGGTGTTATACATTGATAAAACTTATCAAATTATACATGTCAGATGCGTGTGGTTCAAGGTATATCAATTATACCTCAATAAGCTATTAGAAAAAAACAATTTACTCTTTATCAGATCTCTATTAGACAGTCTGGTGCATAGTCTTTAATTCTTCTGAATATTACTGAAGGGTATACATTAGCATATTCCTTTTAAAAGTGAAGAAATAAAGTTCAGAGAGATTATATGAACTGCGGGTTATACAAGAAACGAGTTGCACATTTGGAATCAAACTCATGCTTTCTGGCTTCAAGCCCAAATTCTACCATGCAGTTTTCTCTTTCTCAGCCTGAGCAACTCCTTCTCCCCCTTGTTTGCTGGCCATTCCTCCAGTCTTTTAAGTCTCCCTAGCTTGGGCCTCATATCATTGAGCAGAGGGACTTCCCTGGTGGTCCAGTGGGTAAGGCTCTGCACTCCCAATGCAGGGGGCCCGGGTTCAATCCCTGGTCGGGGAACTAGATCCTGCAGGCATGCTGCAACTAACACCCAGTGCAGCCTAAAAAACAAACAAACAAATAAATAAGTCTCCCCACCTTGGGCCTCATATCATTGAGCAGAGATAAGCCATTGCAAGTATACTTGTTCCCAATTCTTGACCCACAAAATTTGTGAGCCTAAAAAGTGTTGTTTTATGCTACTGGTCTTATAGAGGTTTGTTATACAGAAATAGGTAACTGAATACTTATAAATCTAAAAGACCATGATTCGATGTCAGCTGGGTCCCCCCTGTATTACCATTGCCTGAACACCAGGATTCAGGAAAGATTTCAAGACATCAACTTGAAAGACACATAGCTCCTGATGGGACTAAGAATAGGCTTTACTTGAGAGAGGACAAATTAACAAAGTGAAGTCCCTTATGGAAGGGACAAGTCCCGTAATTTTCCATCCTCCCTAGTGGCACATGCCAGGGCTAGTGTGCTCTGCTGAACGAAGGGTGTATGTCTGTGTTCCTGTGGGCTCACTCCTCTGCTATCCTACTGTAGTAGTTTGCTAGAACTGCAGCAACTGAGAACCACAAACAAGTGTATTAAACGACAGGAATTTATCTTCTCATAGTTCTGAAAGCTAGAAGTGCAAGATCAAAGTGTCATCAGACTCGGTTCCTTCTGAAGACTGTGAGGGAAGGTTCCTGGCCTCTTTCCTTGGCTTGTAGTTGATCATCTTCCCCCTCTGTCTTCATATCATCTTCCATTTGTATGTTTGTGTGTCCAAATTTCCTTTTATAAGGACACCAGTCATACTGGATTAGGGCCTACCCGTAATGATCGCATTTTAATTTAATTATCTCTGTCAAGACCTCATCTCCAGTTATGGCCATGGTCATTTTCTAGGGTACTAGGTGTTAGGACTTCAGCATGTGAATTTGGAAGGGAGGACACAATTCAGCCCATGACATCTACTTTTTTTAATAGTGCAAGCATTGCAAAGTATGCTTTGTTACAAGGCAGACTGCATTTGAGGGACTTTTTTTTTTGTTGTTAACAAAAGTTCTTAGGGAATGCCAGGTGTACTCACCAAATTAAAGCCTCCCAAAATTTAGTATTAAATAAGATTAGGAATGTATAGATTTTCTAGCATCAGTGACAAAAAATGTATATGTCCTCCTACCTTGAGATGGAGGACAGAGCCCCAGACTTGGATTCCCTCTGGCCCTAACCAAGTTTGAATAGCTCTTACACCCTTGGACCCAAGTAAACAGAGATATGCCACACAAGCTACAAACAAATTTACTGTAGAATATAGGGATCTCTCTCTCACTTAATCTATCA
This sequence comes from Monodon monoceros, assembly GCF_005190385.1. Lineage (NCBI taxonomy): Eukaryota > Metazoa > Chordata > Mammalia > Artiodactyla > Monodontidae > Monodon > Monodon monoceros. The sequence continues at coordinate 11,356,200 of NW_021703765.1, read as the reverse complement.
ATAAACTCCTGCTGTCATTACTGATACTGTACAGGCTCCAGGTTGCCCTTTATCCTTACAAAGGACCACCTAAAAGGTGAGTGGTGTGTGCAACTGCCATCTTTTGAAAGAGTCACTGACTCAGAGTAAGGGAAGAGTTCGTATGGTGGATATATTTAAGTAAGAGGAAGAAAAACTGACTTCTCAAATCATTTCTCTTCAGTAGCAGGGATGCAATAGATTTTTATGTAATCAGGGACTGTTTTCAAGTGCATTTACTTGCTTTCTTTTGTTCTCTAATTTGTTTTGGAGGTACAAATGATTAGAACAGAATTCACATTAATTGAACAATTGAATGTGGCTGCTGAGGTTGGTTGGAAATAGGAAACATTACATATTGCTCTTCTGTAGATCCAGACATGATGTGATGGAAATATGTTTCTGATTATTTACCTTGGCAACTAAATGTATATTAAATACTTGACTTGTATTTAGTAAAAGTAGTTTTATTTTAATGGAAATATTTAATATAGTTTTTTAAAAAAATCTTTTATTGGAGTATAGTTGATTTACAATGTTGTGTTAGTCTCAGGTGTACAGCACAGTGAATCCGTTATTCATATAATCATATCCACTCTTTTTTAGTTGCTTTTCCCATATAGGCCATTAGAGAGTACTGAGTAGAGTTCCCTGTGCTATATAGTAGGTTCTTATTAGTTATCTACTTTAATTTTTTTTTTTTTGGCCACGCTGCACAGCATGGGCGATCTTAGTCCCCTGTCCAGGGATCCAACCTGCGCCCCCTGCAGTGGAAGCGTGGAGTCTTAACCACTGGACAACCAGGGAAGTCCCCTATTTTATATATAGTATGTATATGTCCCAATCTACCAGTTTATCCCTCCCCCCCTTTCCCTTCTGGTAACCATAAATTTGTTTTCTACATCTGTGACTCTATTTCTGTTTTGTAAATAAGTTCATTTGTACCATTTTTTTAGATTCCATATATGGAAATATTTAATATAGTTCAATTATATTTTAAACACATGATGTTCTGCCAGATTAAGAGTCTTGATTTGATTTTGATACAGATTAATATAACTTGTATTATACCATTTAATTTTAATAGATAATTTAAGGAAATATTTAGAAGATGTAAAATAAATATTCAATTTTTTATAGTTTTGTTCATTTATAGTTTTCCAAAAATTAAATAAACATTTTTATATTTGCATACGGTTACTTTTTTTTGGTCCTTTAGATCAGGGGTTAGCTAACTTTCCTGTAAAATTTCAGATAGTAACTTGTTTAGAGTTGTGGGCCATACTGTTTTCAGTCACAACTAGTCAACTCTGTTTTAGTAGGAAAACAGCCATAGATAATACATAAATGAGTGAGCTTGGCTGGTTCTAATAAAACGTTAACTATTGACACTGAAATTTGAATATCATTCAATTTTCATGTATCATGAAATCTAATTCTTTTAATTATTTTCAACCATTTAAAATATTTTTAAAAATTCTTAGCTTGAAGGCTTTGCTAAAACAAGTGTCACTGATAAGAGCTGATCGAACCCTATCCTAGATCATTATTCTCAGTATAACAAAAATTATGTGGAAACTTTGATTATAACAGCAAAATGAGTAATTTTGCAGAATTGAAATCAATAAAAATAAATTTTATAGAATAAATACATAGTTATTTATGAATTTTCTTTGCCTGTCTTTTCATCCAAACATAGCCAGCCCATCAACAAAACCAAGAAAGATGCAAAATAGATGTATTCCACTTTGATATTTTTCCAAATGTTAGTCAAATAGAAAACATTGCTTTGTACATTTTGTCCGAATGAATGCGTATTTGACAAGGTTGGAAGATGTAACATATTTTATTCAACAGTTCGTCTCTTGTTTTATAATTTTTGAAGCTAACATACTGTTGAATAAAATATGTTCTGGATGTTTTCTCTCCTTAAGTGCTGTTTTAGCATGTTCCCTGCTTTCCTGTTTGCCCTGACCTAGTGATTCTCTTTCTGGAATTTCCTTCTTGGTTAACCCTGGCTTTTGTATCAGCCCGTATAATTTTTTGTACCTCTTAGCTTCTCTGACAAATTTCTCAGGAATGTGTTCCAGAGCCAGACCTCTTTATTTCCTTGGTAACAGTCTGTTGTGAAGGGTGGAGAATAAGTGATGGGAAGAGGCAAAGATTGTCCTCCAAAATTTCCAGTTAATGAAATGAGCATACGTGTCCACCTCCAGATATATATATAATCAGTGCTTTAAACAATAAAAGCTTTTCTTTCACTCACACACAGGCCCACTGCTGGTCAGGAAGGGTGGATCTGCTCCATGCAGACCCTCGTGGATCCAGGATCAAAGAGCGGTGATCATGACAGTCACAATTCCAAAGGGAAATATCTACAGGTTCTTGCATTCTTGCACAGGCAGTTAAGTGTGTTGTCCTTAAAAGGCACTTTCACATGGCTAACACCCATTGGACAGAAGGAGCCACATGGCTCACCCATCTCCAATGGGGCCAGGAAGATGGAGAGACAGGAATATTCGGAAAACAGCAGTAATAAGTACCACAGATATAAACAAACCTTTAAGTGCCTTAACAATTTTTCTGTTTAGGATGCCTTAGTTCCTGGGCAACCTCGTTGCTTGACTAGGTACAATCATAGCATGTCTTTACTATTTTTTGTTCCCCAAAGCCCTAGGTTGTCCCCAAAGTCAGGGTACCTCAGGTGAATTAACCTGGACTGTGAAATTTAAAAAGTGTTAAGATATTTATTTGAGTCATGTTGCTTTGTTCATTTTGTCTCCTTTTTTGGGAGGAGGAGATGACAGGCATTACCCATAAACATGGTTTTTAAAAGTATGCTTGCTCTTTAGTTTGATTATTTCTTATATATATTTCAGTTTTTATGTTACATAATTGAAAATTGTAGCAACATGTATTTCTGGCTCTACTGAGGGCAGTGAAATTCCATCTGAGTATTTGCAGTATATCCTCTGATGTCTTAATTTAAACATTATGATTTAAAAACATTTTTAGTTTACATTTCACTCCAGCTCATGCAGTTTTAAAGGACACAATTTGGGACTGATAATCCTTAACATAATTCATTTTCGATTTATTTACATTTAAGTATTAATTTATTTCTGCTAGTGAGACCTAGATATGAACAAAATAGAGCTAATTTTCTTTAAATGAGCATTGAGTTCTTTGGCAGCATTTGATAGCATTGCCATATAGCTAAGCATAGTAAGTCAAAAGGTGTTCTTGATAAAATAAAAAGTAAACAAACAAAAAATGCTCATCCCTTTAATTTTTTGTAGGAAGGTGAGGAATATAAAGGTCATAGTAAAGCAATATGGAGTGCTGATAAAAGATGCCAACATCTATTACCAACATTAATCAACATCCATTATAGGCTTAGGCACTAATTAGGCACCCTATGTTTGTTCCTTACCTCATTTAACCTTCACAGCTGCTCAGTGAAGTAGGCATCTGTTATCTCCACTTCACAATGAAGTATGTAGTCACCTGCACTAGCAGATTACAAGAGTAGACTCAAACAAAGATGCACTGGACCCTGGAGCTTTTTTTTTTGGTCACATTATTCCCAATTTCAGTATTATTTCCAGTGACATTTAACTGGGAAATCTATTCCCTCCTTGCCTGAACCACAGAGGGAAATAACAAGCTCTAGACCGTCCCACACTGTGTAGGTATCTCAGAGGGTCTGCTCACACAGTAGTGATGATGGGAGTTCCCCTCTTAGCAAATACTACAAATCTGCAGACCCTAAAAGGACATTTATCTTGAGATATTTGGTCGAAACAGTGACTGGAGAAAATAAAACCTCTCCTTTGTTCCTGAGGAGCGTCTGTTTCTTCTGAAAATTGAAGTGGCTGGGTAGGGGGATAGATAGGAAGTGAAGGATAGATATGGATTTGCTACAAAGTGGCGCTTATTTTACTGAGGAGAACATTTCTTTCTTTTGTCACAAAATATGATGTGATAAGAATTTTAGCTTTTCCTAGAGATCATCTGATACAATGCCTAAGCCACATTTTTCTTACTCTATGCTTATTTGCTTTCTGTGCAGAAATAGCCATGGAGAATTTCTGTCACAGAATATCTAATTTCTGAGGTGCTCTAATGGGGAAGATCGAGGAGACCAAGTTGGATTATTCAGGGATGAAGATTCAATCTTTTCTTAAACCTTTTCTTGCCTTTTGTCCATTTCAATATTCATTAACACCTACATTAAAGGATAAGGAGGCAAAAGGAGATAAAAGGAAATTCTTTGCTTTCAGGTGTTATTAATCTTTCATTAATGATACCTCTGATCAAAACCCTGTTTAACCTCCCCCTTTGCTGGGAAGCTGATGGTTTCTCAATTTGTCAGGTATATTTCTATTCTACAACAACTGGCTGTTGGTTACTGTACTGCAAAATTAAAGGCATTTTACAGGTTCCTATATCTAATGTTTATTTCTTAATATGCTGCATGTCACACTGATTATTTGTGATCTGCTATTATTTATGCTGATAATTTGTTATGATCACATTGTTTCTATGTATGTTTCAGTTGGTGACTGTATGAGATGTCTCTATTTAAAAAAAAGTGTTCTTTGGATTACATACATTGAATTCCTTTTAATAGTTGCTAGAAATATAACACTGTCAGTTATTTGGAACTAAAACAAAAGAAAGGCTATAACATTTAATAAAAAGATATAGTGAGCCACAAACAGGTATATTTAATCTTATTCAGAAATTTCTGGACTTGTAAGGAAGAAGTTCTTTTGGCTGAGTTTTATGTTTCTGTGGATTAAGGGCTGACTTTCACAGACACTTGTGCCTTTCACCCATTGTCCTTTCTACAATGTACTACTCTCACTCTTATAATTAAGTAACATGTGGTAGGAGCGGAATAAAATATGTTGCTGGTGATGATTTGGCAAAATAATTATAATGAATATTTTACTGCCAGTGCCAAACACTGTGTTATTTGCAATTAATGCATTATTTAGTCTTCACAAGTGATGTATGAGATTCGTATCATTACTGTTTGCATTTTACAGATGAGAAAACTGAAGGTTAAGAGAATTTAATTAGTCAAGCTGGTGAGTGGTGGGATCAGAATTTAAACCTAGGCAATCAGATTTCTGAGCACATGCTGTTAGCCACTGTGTCAAAGAGCCTGAAATGTATGCTAAAGATCGCCGAGGCATCCTGTGTGAGGTTAAGGTACATATAACTTTAATAAGATTGTCTGTCCACTTTTGGTATAATCACTGCAGCAGTCAGCACAGAGTCTAGAGAGAGGAAAGACACAGAGCAAGGATTTATCAGTATTTAAGCAACACTTTAAAGAGATGATTGTCTGATGCTACATGACTGGAGGATACTCATGGCCCTTGTACAGCGAACATCTTCCCAATTGCCTTCTTGTCAAGCCACCTTTCGTATGTAAGTTGGTCTCCAAATTGGATATGCCTTAAAATAGAGTAACCTATGCAGATGAGTACTTTTGGATGAAAATAAGTTGACATGCTGGCTTATGGATGATTCTGTTGTATTTTTGATCACGCTGTTCACCCCAATGGAAAGCGTGAACTCAAGTTTCTGGATCTGAGCAGAGGAGTTTGGGTTCTGATGCCTGGTAACTCGGTTACAGTCCTTCCCAATTGTGAAATCTTTAATACTTGGAGGGCCACATCTCCTGGTTTTTGATGTTTCTGCAGGCTGCAGGTACAATCAAATGTGTTTCTAATCTTGCAAAAGCAAACAAAACCAGCACTTGGAAAATACAATTTTGGTTTAGGTACTTGTTCCACTCTTGAGTGGGGCTCCAAGGATCATCCAGTGTATCCCCAAATCTGCTTTTCTACCCACACATTTCAATTTAAACCTCTTATCAAAATGCCCTTTGCCAGCTCTTTTGAACAAGCTTAATAATTTTCATAAAGGAAGCTGGCTACCAGATGATATTTTGGCCTGGAACATTGGTTCTTAAACTTGACTGCAAACTAAAGTAACTCCAAGGAGTTTTTAACAATACTGATGCCAGGCCACATCTCATAGCAGTTCGGTCAGTATCCCTGGGGTAGAACCCAGGACTCCCAGGTAATCCCAATAAACAGCCAAGTGTGAGAAGTACAGATCAGATTGACAGATAGGAATATATCTTAAGTAGTTATTAGTAATAGCTTTCCCCTCTTATATAGTAAAAAATTGAAACCAACTAACCTTCATTATTTTTTATTTACTCTTTTAAGGAAGTTACAATGTGAAATAAACGTAATCAAAATAGAGCTTTGGTTAGATTTTTCCAATTCTAACATTTGTGTTTGTTTGTTTAGCTCTTTATTCATTATATTCATTTGCAAATTTGGTTTTGGGAAACAAATCTGAATGGATTTATAGTAAACTAAGGGACGTATATTCTTGTTGTAGCTCTGGCATAGCCTTTCTTTGTGATTTGGAAAAAGCCATAATAGTAACACTCAAATCCCTAATACTAGTTTGTGACTACATTTTAATAACAATTTAGTGAAATTATAAAAGGGTTCATACATTCATGTTTATATACATGCATTGCTGTTTTTTATTAATTATTCTGATACATTTTCTATATTTTTAATATTAATTTTATGGAAATAAAAATAAAGGGCAGCCACTTTGCAGAATTCCAGGTAACATTGTTTACATCATTGCCTATGCAAATGGTGCCTTTTAGAATTATGCAAAGGGGAGCGAGGATAAGTAACTACTTTGGTTTTGTTTGTGTTTTGTTAGTGTTCAAGATCTTTCTTGAAAAACAATTTCCATGTGCCCTTTTGTAGATTTCCTTCTTCCTCTCTATTTAAAATCACACACACATACACACACACACACCCCTCCAGGACTCAGTTACTAAGTCGAAGTCTAAGAATAATTGATAGTCAGTGACTGCTCCCAGTTGACCCGCAAGGTATCTCAGCTTGGCTTCTGAGACCTCAGCTTTATGGAATACCTCCCCTCGAGGTCCACATGAGCTCTTCATCAGCTGAGATATTGACTTTTACATTCTCATATTTCGTAACTTCTTTGAAAGACTCGCCAGTGTCGACCATCTCTTTCCTCAATATCCACAGCACTGCCCTTTCCTCATTCTCCTCTGAAAATACTGTCTTCTTAACTCACTCCTCTTTCTCCTTCTTTTCTTGCTCTACACATATAATGATCCCTAGTTTACCCTTCTTTCATGAAGGTTTTATTCATCTGATTGGATGCAGAAAATTGCCATGTAGAAGACCTAAAATCTCTTTTTCTAACTCCAGTATTCCTCTAAAAATTCATACCTACGTTTACAACTTCTTTCTGAAAGCCAACATCTACAAAGCTCTTCTGTTCTCTCTGCACCTAAACGTAGTTGAGAATCATTTATTAAGTTGAGCATAAAGTACATCATATGCATTGCCTAATTCTGTCTGTTCTGATGCACGGATGTTACATTTACCAGCGTATGGCTGTATTAAGATCCAGTGGAAAGAAGCATAAACCAAGAATTGAAGAGCCCAGCCCTATCTCAGTCTCCTGTATTGTATAACTTTACACATATCTAACTTGAAGTTTTATTTTTCTGATACGAAAACAGTGGTTGATTGGCAAAAGGAACTCTAAATGGGTAACTCTCATCTTGAACCTACTAGTATTATCTTAGAGAATTAATATTTATTTCCCCCCTTTGAATTTATCTTGTATTATCTTTTCTATGCCATGTAGGCATCTCTCATTTGTTTCAGTAAACTGGTGGGCTCATGACAATCCTCAGGTTAGTTTAGCTTCTCCACAAACTTCCTTTCATGGGGGTGGAATTGACTGGACCTTGTGCAAAAAGACATAGATTTCAAAAGTTCTTGAAAGTATTTTGTTCATTTCCTTACTTGGAAAGTACTCACAGAATTGCCTTCTTTACTGGCTTCCCCAGGAAATGCCCCTCATTATGACTAGGCTGAGTTGGACCCCTGAGGTTTTAGTTAGTCGGCACTTCTTCCAGACTGTCAGCTGCCCTCTCACGCCTCTTTAATTTGCTAAAGTGTTAGCAATTAGCACCGATTTGCTTAACGAGTTGCCAAGCCAGCCACATCAGCTTTTATAAAAAGAGAAGCTCAAACATTGGGAGGTCTTTATTTTTCAACTTTTTTGCCTTCTTTTGCCAAAATTTGCCACGGGGATTTCTGGCTTGCCTCTTAGATTGCATGTGACCTTATGTAAGAAATCAGATAACCAGATAACAAATGGGAATTACATGAGCATCTGGAAGAAATAATTAATCTGAAAACTTTAACACTTATACAATATCAGTGTTCCTCAAGTGTTTGAAAGAACAAAAAGTATTTTATTACTCTGAAAGGAATACATTGTAACATGCTTTTTATCCTCAAATAATTAAATGATCTCTGTTGATCCCCTTAGGCAGGTGGTTACTGACTTCCTAATTGTAAATATATTTCTCCCTGGCCAATAGCCAACCTACCACATGATATTCTCCTTTATTTAATATTTATTTAGTGAGCCGCAGTTACGTGCAAAGCGTTATATTTCCAGGAAATTCTCTGGGGTTGCCCCTTTTCTTAGCCAGAGTCCTCTTGCTTCCTTTGTAGATCTGCACAGACACATTGTCTTTAAATTAGCTGACATGGGGGGCTTTGGACTCTCTGTATTGAAGAAAGACTATTTTCTGTTTATTAATTGGTGGTTTGGAGAGGAAGAAGAGGCTACCTTATATCAAGAGTGAGGGAGCTCAGCTGGTAACCAGTCATGCCTCAGGTGTTCACCAGACAGCACTCATGGCCCCGCAGACTATATTATTTTAATGATTTCATAAACAGTATTAATGAGGAATTACTAAACAAACAAAAAGAAAAAAGAAATATTCCCTGCCTTTCAGTGGACTGATGCTGTGGTGTTTACAGCAGAGAGGAGGTCATTGAACAATAGGCTCCTTGTTTCCAAACTCAACACCCAGAAATCTCTCTTCCAGTTTGTTGTTTGTTTTTCTTACGTAAAAAGATTAGCTCAGGAAGTTTAAGTATTGGAGGAATACAGTAATTAACAATATTATGATTATACTAAGAGAGAATATTGAAGAGAGATAAGATTAACAAAATTCATAAACAGTGTGCAACAGTAATGTGGAGTTAAAGAAATTTATCAAATAACTTTTTAAGGTACAAGTCTAGATCACTGGATTACACTTTTGTCTCTTTTTTTCTCACCACCTTTTCTACCTACTACATACTCGACTCCCATTGCTTTGCCCAGGCAGATAGATACCCTGTACCAACTACAGAAGATGGCAGATGCTGGTATACTTGGGTAGGAAAAGGGAGAAAATAATTTTAATTGCCTTGTTATGCAGTTTATCTATATAATAAGCCTTCATCTACAAATATAATCTCAAAATAATGGATATCAAGATCTTATAAAAAGCCAGAGTGAAAAAAATAATACTTATTGAAAATCTTGAAGGCTCTACAGCCAAATCACTGAGCTTGATACTTTATTTATTTATTATTTATTTTTTTGATCTTGATACTTTAAATCATAGCCTTAAATCATGATACTTAAATCAAGCTGGGCTTCAGTACCTGAGTTGACCACAGAGTTGCCTTCACTAGATTATGTTTTAACGTTATCCACCGAGCTTTTATTGAAGAACACTACAACTCAAGAACCGTATCAAAATAGGAGTATACTTGCCATCAAAGTGTTAAGGGCTCTGTCCTCTGTGTCCTTCCTCATCTTCTTTGTAACGTCAGGAATGTCTAATAGGAAAGTGCTAAGAGCACCCATGCTTCCTACAGGAACTGGCTTTCTGTCTCCTGTCTGATTATGCAAGTAATCATCTTTCTTTTCACTCTGGCCACCAAAAAGATCAGAGTAAAATTTGAAACTGCAGTATAACAATTAGGTTTGACCTTTTTATCTGCATTTTAAAGTCTTCTATTCCCCGGTTTTGATTTTTCTTTTTCTACTTTGTCATTATTTTCTTGAAAGCACTTGAATAATCTGTGAAGTAGGCAGTGTAGTTATCTCCATTTTCCTGAGGTAAATTTTTGCTATATGTTGATTAAGTGACTTTTCCAAGATTTCATTGTTAAGACTGAAACCTAGATATTTGTGTACAAAGTCACGTTCTCTTCACATGAAGCCACATGAAGCTGGGGATGCTCAGTGGGAAAGGATGAGGAGGGTGATGTTGCTCTCCTTGAGACATTGGACAATGTTTGGAAATAATTTCAGTTGTCACAAACACGGGGAGGATCGGTACTGGCATCTAATGGGTAATTCTACAATTTACAGGTCACATCTCCCCTTCCCCTAACTGTAAGGAATTATCCAACTCAAAAATGTCAGTAGTGCTAAGGTAGAGAGACCCTGCATTAAAAGAGAAAAACAAATACCGTATACTAACACATATATATGGAATCTAAAGAAAAAAATGAAGAAACTAGGGGCAGGTCGGGAATAAAGACGCAGACCTACTAGAGAATGGACTTGAGGATATGGGGAGGGGGAAGGGTAAGCTGTGACAAAGTGAGAGAGTGGCATGGACATATATACACTACCAAACGTAAAACAGATAGCTAGTGGGAAGCAGCCGCCTAGCACAGGGAGATCAGCTCAGGCTTTGTGACCACCTAGAGGGGTGGGATAGGGAGGGTGGGAAGGAGGGAGATGCAAGAGAGAAGAGATATGGGGATGTATGTATATGTATAGCTGATTCACTTTGTTATAAAGCAGAAACTAACACACCATTGTAAAGCAATTATACTCCAATAAAGACGTTAAAAAAAGAAAGAAAACCGTAAAAATAAATAAATAAAACCAGTAGAATAAATAAATAAATGATTAACTCTCTTCAATAGTACTTTTAAAACAGCTTTTGTGTAAGTTGTTATGCCTTCTTTCTCTTTTGTTATTTTACTTTCAACACCTTTGTTGGTTGTCTACATTTTATTTATATTTTACAATGTACTAACTCTTTTATTACTTAATTTGATAGTGTTTTTCACTTTGCATTTTATTTAATTCAACTTCATGGTTTACTTTATACATTATTTAACGAGAAAACGAATTTATAAAAGAGGAATATAAAGTCTTTTGACTCCTGAAATTGAGAATATCTCTGGTGATGGGAAGTGCACAAGGTTCTTCTTGTTCCGTATTTCTCTAGACTAGGATAATACTTCTCCAGCAGGACTCCCACCTACTTGATTGTGATCTTCCAATTAAGCTCATCCCCTTCAGTGTTTAATCTCCAAAAGAATTGCTTTTACCTTCTTACCTTATAAAGAACGCTGATTATTGAAAATGACTTCCAATCGAATTTTCTTTTTTTCTCACAAGAATTTATCCTCTTGAAAAGACAGTATAAATCTTTTGGGGAAAATGCCTTCCTCTCTGTGCTCTACACAAAAGCAGAGAAGGATATTGTGTTGAAACTACAATAAGCTAAAAAGCACAGATAGGTTCTAGGCAGAAAGATGAGATAGATGGATAAGAAAAATATATTTTTAAAGATGCTGGTTCAGTGAGAACACAGAATAAGGAGATCCACCCTCGGAATGGTTATCTGGAAAGTTCTCTTTACAAAGTGATTTTTAAGCTGGGAGCTGAGAGTAGAGTAGGAGTTGTAGATCTTCTACTGAAGGATGCTGGGAAATCATTTCAGGCACTTGTGCACGAGAATATGAGAGTGACGACGTTGAGATGAGAAAGCATTTGGTGAAATTAAGGAATGGAAAGATTGTTATTGTGACTGGAGCTTGGTGAGGATGCAACAGGATTTGATTTGACAGAACTTGGTGATGGACCATTGTGGTGGCAAAGGAAAGAAAGATGCCAGCAGTAACTTCCAACGTCCAAGTGCAGTGACTGGCTGGATAATAGTGCCACTAACTGAGTTGGCAAAGACTAGAGAGAGAGATTTACCCAAGAAGATGAAGTGGTCAGTTTGGGCTATGTTTTGTTATGTTTGTTCGCCCATTGTTTGGTTGGCTGTTTGCCTATTTTCTTTCTCTTTCTCTTTTCCGTGCTTTTTTTCTGTCTTTTTTTCTTCTCCTTTTAGATATCAACATGGATATTTTAAATAGAAAATTAAATATATGAGTCTGAAGTTCTGTAAGGCAGCTGGACTACAGTTTAATTTTGGAGTCCTTGACATATAGATTCCATTATAGCCATGGGAATGGATAAGATCACCTAGAAAAAAGTTTCCAAAAGAATACTGACAGCTCAGAATGGAGCCTTGGGGAATTCTAACATTTAAAGCTCAAATACAGGATGAGAAGGAGAAGGAGAATTAGGAGGATAACCAGAAAAGTGCATTATCTGGTGATCTTGCTACTGAAGCCAATAGAAAGGAGTGAGTGATTAAATGTAATAAATTTGAATAACATAGAACTTTATAGTGTAAATCTAGTCCTAAAAGTGAAGAATCAAACTCTCTGTCTTGGTTGACAGATTATTTTCCAGTTTTTAAAATAATAGTATTTATTCATCTTACTGGTAATAAATTGATAGGGAGTATAAAGATGGAAATATAAAGCTGGACTGAGAGAAAAAGGAAAAGTAGATTACTGCTTAAATAGTAACCTGATAAAATATATTAATGAAAACTTACAAACCAAAAGGAAATTATAGAAATATATTAATCATAGGTTATCCCACTATTTATTCACATTTCTTGGTGGATGGAAAGGTTATACATTGAAAAATACATATCCATGTTATTTACGTATATATGCGTTACCTAAAATATCATAGAATTAAACCCACACATTCTGTTATCTGCAACTTTTAATCCATAATAGCTCTTTGATATCAAACTAGCCATCCCATATCAATCTTGATTGATGCCTTGATGTGTTGTTTTTTTTTTTTTAAATATACATGGTTTGACTGGGGCTGTACTTCAAAGAGAAATCAGTTTTTTAATGGAAAAGAGCTTTTTCCTTGTTTAGAAGTAAGTATGTGAAAGTCCTAGACTAGTATAGATTAAAAAACAGCTCTCAAAGTGCCAGAAGATCAGACAGAGGGGCAAACTACGTAAAATTCAGAGGTCTAAATCCTAGTCAGCTTCCAAGAGACTGATATTTCTTTGCCCACATCATTTGAAAATTTTGAATCTTGGTTTGAGAAGAAAGTAGTAAGGCAGGATTTCCTGAGTTTGCTATTACATCAGGATTTCTGATTATCCTGAAAAGATCTGAGTACAGAAGCTCAAGCATTTGAAAATCCCTTCAGTTTCACACTCAACAAGGTGAAATTCCCATTTTCCCAAATTTGTATATTGGTAAGTTCTGAGCTTGGAATGATTTTTTCTGATTCTTACTTACAAGGATCATTATTTCAGTCCCTCAACAAAAACCAAAAATGCTTTCATATTATTTCCTGAACATCAAAGCAAATCAAAGTGTCTTACTATTTACAAAAGAATAGTTAGGCATAATAGAGGGTAAAGTATCAGTTTTGCTTTTGAAGCAAGAACTATAGGTAAAATTTTTTAAACTAACATTTTGGGAGTGAATGAAATAGTGTATTTTTTTTCTGTCAGGTGGGTAGAATGCTTAGATAAATTATTTATTGTCATCTTAATATATTCTCTTATATCAGTAATTATTTACATTTTTAAAAATTCTTATCATGTGAATAGTTGAAATAATTTAAAATATGGCCATAAAATTCCCTCAATTAAGTATTATGGTGGTTCAATAAGTATATTCTGACTTTTACTTAACAGCTGTATCATCAGAAGATTATACTCTAGAAACTAAAGTTGCTCTTAAAGAACATGGGCAGGACACCTGTTTATTATTACAGGTCTATTACAGCAGCAATATTTGAAATACAAAGTAAAGCTTAGAATAAAACTTCCCATACAGGCTTGAATTGTCCTTGCCCATTTCATTATTTAAGTCCAGAAAACAATTGCAAAAAGGAGATCATAATTATGGTGAAAATTATGTGGAAAACATGGGGATGCATATACAAATATCATTCTAATAGTAGAAATATGGGTAGTATATGTTGGTTGTCTAATTTGTGTTCCCAGGAGCTGTTTACTGTCTATCAAGGAACCCAAATTAGGACGGCTCTAATGATTAGTGATGTTGAGCATCTTTTCATGTGTTTGTTGGCAATCTGTATGTCTGCTTTGGAGAAATGTCTGTTTAGGTCTTCTGCCCATTTTTGGATTGGGTTGTTTGTTTTTTTGATATTGAGCTGCATGAGCTGCTTGTATATTTTAGAGATTAATCCTTTGTCAGTTGCTTCGTTTGCAAATAGTTTCTCCCATTCTGAGGGTTGTCTTTTCGTCAGCCATAAAAAGGAATGAAATTGAGTTATTTGTAATGAGGTGGATGGACCTAGAGTCTGTCATACAGAGTGAAGTAAGTCAGAAAGAGAAATACAAATATTGTATGCTAATGCACATCTATGGAATCTAAAAAATGGTACTGATGAACCTAGGGGCAGGGCAGGAATAAAGACACAGACGTAGAGAATGAACTTGAGGACCCAGAGGGGGAAGGGGAAGCTGGGATGAAGTGAGAGAGTAACATTGACATATATACACTAACAAATGTAAAATGAATAGCTAGTGGGAAGCTGCTGCATAGCACAGGGAGATCAGCTCGATGCTTTGCCTAGAGGGGTGGGATAGGGAGGGTGGGACGGAGGCTCAAGAGGGAGGGGATATGGGGATATATGTATGCATATGGCTGATTCACTTTGCTGTACAGCAGAAACTAACACAACATTGTAAAGCAATTATACTCCAATAAAGATATACAAATAAAAAAAGAGAAACAAAAAATAAAGTGTACAAAATGATGATTTGAAAAAAAACCCAACAAATTAGGACGGCTGTCTTCCTTTCATACTGCTCGCTATGGAAACTAGCAAAATTCACTTTGTTGGTTATGCTACTAAGGAGAACAAATCATTGAAACATTGTGGTAATATTAGTTAAGGCTCCAAATTCATTATCTAAATCACACATGCCTCAGATTTTCTTTTTAATGCAAATGTGGACCTTGACTGTGGATCCTTGAGATTATCCTATAGGTCAGGAGCAAAGTACCCCTATGTCTGTATACATATATATTCACTTTCAAATGCAGACATCAGAGTAAAGCAGCCACACCCAACATCAACAATATCTTTTAGTATAGCCATGGCTCTAAAGAAGTTTAAATAATATTTGAAAAAAAAAGTCTTTGTTCTCAGGATTTCTTAGGTACTTTGGAAAAATCCTCTGAATATTTTGGGAATAAAATAAAATACTTTCTTTCGATATATACACATTCATTATCATTTTTTTTTCCACTGGAATACCCTGAAGTTCAATACAGAGTTATATTTTAAATCTTAGCCAGAACTAAAACATTGACAGACAATAAAAAGTTAAGTGAAAATCAACTTCGTTCATTCTATGGTCAAAACTCTATTTTTTCCATAAGAGAACACCTAGGAACTGATCATATGGAAGGAAAAACATTGAATGAAAGGGCCTAACAGTCCATTGCTTTTGAAGAATAGAGTGCAAATATATTTGGGGCCCTGCCAACCTCCCACTTGAAGATAAAATTAGTTATGCCAAACAAATGTCTAACTTTCTCCTGTATAATTTTCTTTATGGGGAAATGACCTGACAGCATGGATGCTTAAAATGGGCTCTCCCACTTGACTGTTTTATTTATGATGCAATAGAGTACACATCTTTAAATTTAATGCTTTCTGAATTGAAACAGCAAAGGCAGATCTATAAAAAGAATGTCTGCACAAGCCAAAGACACGGAGTTAATGAGATATTATTTTACCACTCCTTAAGAAATGTGAACTATATTGACACCATGGAGAAGAGTGAAAAGTAAAAGAACATTGAAATAAAAATGAACCAAACTGAATGTACCTTTCCCAGCCTCAGAGATAGTAACTACAAAATCACATTACTCCTTTCAGACATCTGGCCCTGAAATACTTCCTGGGCACCTGGAGTAGTAAAGATCTGGTGTCGGGTTTTTGTCTTCAGTCAATTCATTAAGCTGCAAGGGGCCTAGTATATTAGATCACATTAGTCTCATAAAGTTGCCACCAGTGTTAAACAATAAGTATGTTTGGAAAGGGAAACACATTTCTTTTTTTCTCCTAGAAAACAGAGCATTTTCCTTTCAGAGTTAGTCTTTGTTTTTTTAGCAGAGCCAAGAAATGGGTTCTATTTATCAAGCTATATTTTAAATAGGATTTAAAAATATAATAAAATGAAATGTTTTACTTTCTAGTTAATAAATTTGCTTTTGTAAGTTAGAAGTAAATGAAGAGGACTTATATTTAGTCCAGACAGAGATAATACGTTGGTGAGAGTGTAGATTAAGAATTATGTTTAGGAAAATGAATTAACAACCTATTCCTGGCTACAGAGACAGTGCCTCATTATATATAGAAAGTGTACATAAAAGTAAAAGGGAGATGCTTTTTCTTCTTTTTTTTTCCATTTTGTAGTACCATATCTTGTTTACATGGTCAATACCCTTAGAATCCTTCTGATGTAAGTGGAAAGCATGATGTCAGTATAATGCTTGGTTTGATGTCGACAATTTGAATATGAGCATGTATTCTCCAACTCTGTGAATATGAAGATGTAATTTGCCTGTTAGGAAATAAATGACTAGGCAGCAGGCCTGTAATACATTCTTTCTTATCTGGCCAGTTCTTAAAGCAGATGGTTCCTGGAGGTTAACAGTCTATACTCCAGGATTAAACTAAATGGTTTCACTGATTGCCTTAGCTGTACCTGATATGACAGAAAGTGCAATAGGCCAAAGAGGTATTTCAGGCTGTTACAGACCTATAAGCAAATTGATTTTCAATCCCAATTTCTAAATCGAACTGGGACAATTTACATTCTCATGTAATGGGATACAATATACATTTACACATTGCCACAAGGGTATTTTTAATTCACTAGCCTAGTCCCATAATCCAGTGAAATGGTACTGGAACTTAACAACCATTATGAGGAACTTAGTGAAAAATATGATGAGATCATAAGAATTGCCTTCTTAGAGAAAGGAGGGCAAAAGAGTTAAAAACATAGCTACCTGTAAGACAAAGGGGGTCTGACTGATAAATTCATTTAAAAATCAAAGCTAAGACCAGTCTTTGAAATTTCTGAGGATGATGTGGGCTGCTGAAATTGGGAGCATTCCTCAGAAGGTGGACGATAAGTTGCTACATGTCACAGACCCAGCCCAAAAACAAGATGCTCAGAGCCTAGGGGCTCATTTTCCTCATCTAGAAGCCCTTTCCTTTTGCCCAGTTGCCTTGCTATATTGTTGGCAAATAAGCCCTAAATAACTAGATAGTAAAGAATGCACTTCTAGATAATAAAGAACACACTTAAGTGGAACCCTTTTTTATAGAAATCCCTGTGTGAATATAAAGTGGGCCATGTAGATGCCCACAAAATACATGTAGCTGAGGGCTCAGGGGAACAGACTTCTAGGGCAGATGCCTCAGTCAGATCCCAGAGCTGGTTACTTGACTTCTTGAAATGAGCAGGCTTGGGGGTGCTCAGCCATGCACTGGTGAGCAGAGTCACAGTGCATTGTTGTCGTACCTGATGAAGTGATAAGAAACTGCATCCAATGGCAACAGGAAAGAAATCACTTAGAAATGGCTGGAAGTAAAATTTCCCAAGGACAACAGTCTGCATGCAACTTGCAAGTGGATTATATTGGACCTCTATCAGGGACACCGGGAAGCTACAAATGGGTGTTAACTAGGTTTGACACCTATTATGCTCTCAGATTCACTTATCCTGTAACAGAAGCAACTTTGAAGAACACAGTGAGAGGTTGGAACATCGATTCTCTATTATTCAACCGATCTGGACATAATATTTCTGATTAAGCTGGGCCTTTTACTCCTACTAACATGCAGAATGGGCAAAGAATACTGCATGGTCATGCCTCGTTCCTTATTCCCCGTTAAGCAAAGTGGGCCATCAAAACAGGCATTAGTCAAAACATCTGGTAAAAAAGTTTTTTAAGGATTGGCTTAGTTGTTTAAATAACATGTGTCTCAGATTGATTATGGGAGGACTTGGAAGTTTTCTAGGATTAGGAGATGGCAGGATAGAGGGGAGAATGCAAATAAATAGCTGCAGGTATTACTGACTTACCAGATTTTACTTTTATTTACCTGATATGATGTTCTCAAAACATGGGTTAAATGATTTTCTTGTGTAAACCACACCATATACAATACCACTATATTTGACACTGAGTTTTGCTCAAAGTATTTTGGATTGTCGTAACTTCACTGCACCTTCAGTAGTCAAATTAGTGCTGACTGTGACTGTGGCCCCTCTTGTGAGCATTGTTATTCTTTATCTGTCAAATCCTAGGATATCTGCTTGGAGTTTGAGCTAAGAAGAACCATTAGCAAGACTGCTATTACTGTTGTATATTAGGTTAAACACAATATCTGAGTGGGTAACCCTAACTGTGGGGGGAAAGTGTGTGGGTCAAAACAGGTAATAAATAAAACATGGGGGTGGGAATATACCAGATGGAAAGTGCCCTCATTAGTGGACCTCATCATACTGTTTCCGTGAGGGCGCTCTAGGGCAAGAGAATGATGCCCTGGCTTAGATCTGGAGCTGAGCAATTGGCAATGTTGGGAGAAACATCCAGAGCTATGTTCTCTGGAGAATGGAAATTGAATTCCTGCTGCTTTATGGGCTCCAAACAAATAGTTAATCTGGATAATCTGAAAAGGAAGAAGTGGCACAGCACCTACTAATGATCCAATTTACAAGGAGCTGACCAACTAAATGAATGCAGTACCTAATAGTGAACGACAATTGGATTTCCAGGTGATTTCTAAAGAACACCAGAAGCTGGATATCAGTGAAATAATACCTGAAAAAGCCTGGGAAAAAAAAAGTCACTTTTAATTTTAAATGCAGAAAACATGTTTTAAAAGAACAAAGGTGATATGTAGACATTTTCAGTTAAAAACAGAGAGATTTCACTACCAACTGATCTTTACTAAGTGAAATGTAAAAAGTATGTGTGTCCTTCAGGTAGAGGGAAAATTGTCCCAGGTCTAAGATGGAATTATGAGCAACGAAATCGGCAAATGTGTGGATAAGCCTAAGCAAACACTGACTGTATGCTATAAAAAATAATAAAGATGTCTACTTTGGAGGGCAAAAACATTGTAAAACTATAAACTTGCACAATCATAATATTTGTTATTGGTTATGGGGAAACCCGAACGAACTTTTTGGCCAACCCATTAGAAAGGATTGATCACAGTTTATTATTCCAAGATTCTTACATTGTTAAGGGAGAGTATATTTATGAAAATGCTATGTTGGTTATGCAACTAAGAATTTAAAGATAACCTTTAAAACAATCAAAATAGGGATCACGAGTTGCAAAAGAGTAAAGTAAAAATATGTAAAACAAAAATAGTGAAAGAAGATAAAATGACACCAAAATTATTAGAGTGTTTATATCTGGATGGTGTGATTACGAGTAAATATTTTTATATATTTTATCATTTTGACATGTGATTCAAATTTCCTACGTAGAATATATTCCTTATATAGTGAAAAATATGTATAAGTTCATCAAAAGTTATTGAGGACTTGGATGTTCTAGGTAGTGAGTGAACCTTACTTCAGGGATTTAAGGTTTTAAACAAATTTGTCAGTCATATTTCCACATCACAAAGAAACTACCTAATTTCAAACATAACTAAAACATATAAAATGTCAATCAACAGTTTTAAGTGAGTCTGTTTCAAAATGAGAAGGATTTTTTCCATTTAAAAATTGGACCCTGGGGGCTTCCCTGGTGGTGCAGTGGTTAAGAATCCACCTGCCAGTGCAGGGCACACAGGTTCGATCCCTGGTGGGGAAGATCCCACATGCCGCGGAGCAACTAAGCCCGTGCGCCACAACGACTGAGCCTGTGCTCTAGAGCCCACGAGCCACAGCTACTGAGCCCACGTGCCACAACTACTGAAGCCCGCACGCCTAGAGCCCATGCTCCACAACAAGAGGAGCCACCGCAGTGAGAAGCCTGTGCACTGCAACAAAGACCCAATGCAGTGAAAAATAATAAAATTAATTAATTAAATTAAAAAATTGGACCCTGTAGATAAGAGGGTTTTTTAAATAGTGTTAGAAATAGAATGGATATCCATTCAAAAGTATTATTTCTAATATATTTAAGTTCATATAATATCAGTCTTTTGTTTCTCCTTTATGGACTAAAGGACAAGCTTCATTGCAAGTATTTTTGTTTCTGTTTTTGTTTATTTGTTTGGACTCTGTAGTCATCAAGCTATTATTTATAGAACAAATATTATTTATATATGTATGTGTATATTATATTACATTATTTATAGAATAGAATTTGGTGAGTTTCTGTTTTTTTCTAACTATATTTCTATATGTTTATTTCTGTTTCTAACTATATTTTATTCTCAAATCCTGTGCTTAGAAAAGATGTGTTTATTCATGACTGCTTATGAACAACTGATTTACCTGTTAAAATGTGTTTTTTCCCTAAAAGAAAACAGTTTCAATGACCTTATGTGAAGTGCTGAGGGACCATATTATATTTGTGATTAAAAGAAATAGAGACAGCAAATGAAAGCTATCAGAAAGATTGTATTTGTGTAATTCTCTAGCTATATTTAACTCACTGGGTGCAGGCACAAAGTAGGTGGAAATTTGGGTTTAACCATAATTAGGATTTTTCCAAGGGAATGACAGAAATAGAGAGGGAAAAGGAATTGAGGGTTGGATAAAAGTGACAACTTCTCATGAAAGACAATGAACTCTAAGCTGGGCTAGGATGGAAGTAAGAATTCAAGGAGTAGTGGAGAGTAAAAAGCAGATTCAGTGGATAGAGGTCAAGGCGGGATTGAATACTTTTGTAGTGTGGTTACTAGAGTAAGTAAACTTGAAAGAGAATAGATAGTGCTCATATTGGAATGTTTTAAATAAACATTTTAAAGGTGATGCAATGATTGCCAATGACAAGTCTGTGTTACTGTGACCACAGTAGTGGATAGCTGATAGAGGGTAGACTAAATAGAAATCAGGGAGTGAGAGAAATGAGAATCCAAATTCTGAGGAAGGTCATCTTCATGGAGTTTGAACTGACCAAAAATAATTTTGGTGTTAGGGGAGGGGAAGACAGTGATCCAGGTGGTAAATCTGAAGGAAATTAGGAGTGTATTAGGAGTCCCTGAGAGCTTGATAGACTACAGCCATGAAGGGTCACAGGAGTCTAGTGTGGAGCCATGAGCTTCAGAGGAGCTGATGTTTCTGAGAGAGGAGAAAGTGCAAGTGATTCTAGAAGCAGCAAGGTGGGTCAGAGAGGACATCACCTCCTTTTCTGGAGGAATCTGAGAAAAAAACGCCCCTCATTTTAATGTGCTACAGAGGTGGTGCATCCTCAGGACAGTATCTGCATTTCAAGGAAGAACAAGAAAATGAAGAGAATGTTCAAAGCAGAGTTTGAAGATTTAAGGAATTGGCTAATGACAAATGATGCATTCCAGAGGACAACCTGGAAGGGTTTAGGGAGCTCATAGAGATACAGGAGATGCCACCAATTTTGAGGGTATACAGATTGATACAGGGATAGCAATTTGGGTGATGATGGGTAGGATCTTTGAAATTCTGTGAACTGAGGCAAAGCAGAATATGAGGAATGATTTAATTGATGCTGAGAGTGTTTTAGGGAAGAGTGAGTAATCAGTTCTGATTATAGTTTTCAAGATTTATATTTGATAGGTGTTCAGTATTGAGGCTGATGAAAGGAGGAGGGGAAAATGGCACGAGGGAAGGATATTTGCTATTAGCAGAGGGCCCTGTTGTTGCTAGGTGACGGGCTTTGACTGGCTGTCACCCAGAGAAAGTCACAGGCTAGCATTACTTCGTGAAATTTTATTAACACCTAGAAAGACAGCCATAACACCTAGAATGTGATCGTTTTTATTCGATTGCCTAGAACAGCAGTCCCCAACATTTTTGGCACCAGGAGCCAGTTTCATGGAAGACAAAGGGGAAGGGAAGTATGATTTCGGGATGATTCAAGAGCATTACATTTATTGTGCACTTTATTTCTATTATTATTACATTGTAATACATAATGAAATAATTATACAACTCACCATAATGCAGGATCAGTGGGAGCCCTGAGCTTGTTTTCCTGCAACTGTCCCATCTGGGGGTGATGGGAGACAGTGACACCCGAAATGTGTTGCTTATGTCCAGTCTACTCTGTAAGATGCAGCTTAATTGTCACTTGCCACTCACTGATAAGGTTTTGATATGAGTCTGCAAGCAATTGATTTATTATGGTCTCTGTGCAGTCAAACTTCTCTGCTAATGATCATCTGTATTAGCAGCCGCTCCCCAGCGCTAGCATCACTGCCTCAGCTCCACCTCAGATCATCAGGCATTAGATTCTCATAAGGAGCACGCAACCTAGATTCCTTGAATGTGCAGTTCACAGTAGGGTCTGCGCTCCTGTGAGAATCTAATGCCACGACTGATCTGACAGAAGGTGGAGCTCAGGTGGTAATATGAGCGATGGGGAGCGACTGTAAATACAGATGCAGTTTCGTTCGCTTCCTTGCCCGCCGCTCACCTGCTGTGCCAGTTCCTAACAGGCCATGGATCAGTAGTGGTTCGTGGTCCTGGGGTCAGGGACCCCTGGCCTAGAGTAAAATGACAACTTTGATTTTTAATATAAAATGGTGCCTCTAACTATCACGTAGAATAAAATACTCACAGTAGCCATTCTGGGGGAGATAACTCAAGAAATGCATGCCTGGTCATCTGGAGATCAGAGCAAAGGCAGATGAATCAAGTGTTTGTGACACCAGAGTAAGCATATTGCACATGAGGGGTAAATGATCACGCCGAAGACTCTAGAATGTCTAAGTCTGAGGGTAAAAGTCTTTCTCCTCTGCACAGGGTTCCCATGGTCCTGCCCGAATTGACCTTTTCAATCTCATTTTTGATGATTTTACAGCTGACTACTCCCATTCTGATTGAAACATTCTTTAAATGTGTGATATATTCAAACAGGGTTCAGTCAACTCAGCAGGTTTTGAAATCATTCTCTCACTTTACCATGAAATTGCAAATTTTTACTTGCAGTTAATTCATTGTATGTTAATTTACTGTTGATATCTCATAAGACAATTTTTTTCTTGTGATACATACACTTGAATGACTCTTCACTGTTGCTCTATATGATAACAATACGGTACAAGCCTAGATCTCATTTATTTTGATATCCACAGCACATAGCATGGACCTGATAAAGACATTCATACAGTGACTTTGGAGTATTTATTAAAGCGGGTACTAGAGGGTATTTAACACTATTTCTCTCCTTGATCTTCAGCACATGATATGTATCACATTGTGTCTTGGTACTTAGTGTAGGATTTAGAGACTCCTCAACTGGCCTGAATTTGAAACTCAAAGGAATATTTTTAGAATATTTTATAGTACATAAGTGTGTCTACTAATACCTTATTCATATATTCAAATCCATGAGCACATCAAGGTCTATATCTGTACACATGTCTGTATTTATATAACTGTAATTTATTTTCCATCCTAAATACCTCACATTCTTCAGAATTCCTAAACAATGACAGAATATATTCCTAGTAATAAACAATTTCCTTTTTCCTTTTTTCCTAAATCCAGGCTTGGGATATTAAGTGGCAAGCCTTTTTTTCCCAAGGTTTAACCTTATAACCGGCTGTTACTTCAATTCTCTGTGCTGCAAAGTTTATACAGTAGCATATTTCATTTAAACATTTTCCTGGATGGGCCCACCTTCTCTACTTTTAAATAAGATAGTTATCACCTATCTTTTTTTAAATTGAAGTATAGTTGATTTATAATATTGTGTTAGTTTTAGGTGTACAGCAAAGTGATTCAGTTATGTATTGATGTATACATATTTTTTCAGATTATTTTCCATTATAGATTATTACAAGATACTGAATATAGTTCCCCCCCCTTACTCTATAAGCTGTTCTTACTTATAGAGTAAGTCTTTGTTGCTTCTCTATTTTATATATAGTAGTGTGTGTATGTTAATCCCAGCCTCCTAATTTATCCCTACCCCCGACCTTACCCCTTTGTCTGTCCAAGTGTTTTTACTCAAATGGCATTACTTCAGTCTTTTTTATGGGTGAGTAATGTTCCATCTTCTTTATCCATTCTTCTGTCAATGGACATTTAGGTTGCTTCCATGACTTGGCTATTGTCAATAGTGCTGCTATGAACATTTAAGTGCACGTATCTCTTTGAATTAGAGTTTTCATCTTTTCCAGATGTATGCTCAGAAGTGGGATTGCTGGGTCACATGGTAGCTCTATATTTAGTTTTCTTAAGGAACCTCCATACTGTTCTCCATAGTGGCTGCACCATTTACATTCCCACCAACAATGTAGGGGGGTTCCCTTTTCTCCACACCCTCTTCAGCATTTATTATCTGTATACTTTTTGATGATGGCCATTCTGACCAGTGTGAGGTGGTACCTCATTGTAGTTTGGGTTTGCATTTCTCTAATAATTAGTGATGTTGAGCATCTTTTCATAGGCCATCTGTATGTCTTCTTTGGAGAAATGTCTATTTAGATCTGCCCATTTTTTGATTGAGCTGTTTGGTTTTTTTGATATTGAGCTGTATGAGCTGTTTGTATATTTTGGAAATCAGTCCCTTGTCAGTTGCATCATTTGCAAATATTTTCTCCCATATAGTAAATATTGCTCCCATATTATAAATACTGCTGCTATGAACATCGGGGTGCATGTGTCTTTTCAAATTAGAGTTTTCATCTTTTGCAGATATATGCCCACCTCTGGCAAACCCGACCTAAGATTGAACTCCTTTTAAGACAGGTGATAACTGGTTTAGCAAAAAACAACCCACAAAAAACCGAAAGCAAACAAACAAAAAAACCAGATAACTGGTTATCACCTATCTTAAAGGAGTTCTATCTTATGTCAGATTTGACAGAGGCAGATATGGGACAAGGATTGATGTGCAAGTGAGTTATTAAGAAGGTATCTATAGTACAAATGAATTGATAAAGAGTTGGGGAAAAAAGACGGGAGGGATAGTGGCCAAGCATGCATGTGACTTTAGGCAGAGTCCCACAGTTGATAGCCCTTGCCTAATTCCTCAAGGAAACTCAGATGTGTAAGGATGCCTAAGAGCTGTTCCTTCCAGATCATGGCTGAGGTCTTTCTTGGTCTTGTACCTGTCTTTCACTTGTTAAGGACCTCCCGGAGTGGGGGTGGGCAAGGGAGAGTCCTAGGCACTCCTGCTCTCCAGGCATGAGCACAGTGGATCCATTAACCCTAAAACAGTCTTCAAAAGTGGTTTCAGATTGAGGAATTTGGAAGCAAAACACATGGAAAATGGAGAAAGTTCACAAAGGAACAAGACATGAGATATGAGCAAAACTGGGCAGAGTGCCTAGAGTGTCCACTGAAACTTCCCTTGAACTTACTGCATCAGAGATCATTTTCTGATTCTATACATATTTATTGACTATTTGCTATGTGTCTGGCATTAGACTGAATGCCGAGAACAGGAGATAGTTAAGGACAAGTTCCTGTCACTGAACAATTTATAATTTGGTGGGGACAGGGAAGGAGAAGAATGTGTGCAGAATGACAATCAATGCTATAACAGGTCATTTTTCAGGAGTTCTAGAAGCACAAATAAGGGGTACTAGTTGACTATGGGGTAGGGTCTTAGGGAAGATTTCTCTGACGAAGTACCTCTTGTTGAAGCATGAACAGGATTATTCTAGTAGTTACATTCTTTTTCTCATTCTTTTACTGTCAAAATTTTCCCACACTCTAACAATTTAAAGTTCTGCTATGTGGTTTCCTGGAGCACAACTCTCCTAAAACCTACCACTCATAGGTTAATTGATAAACGACCCAATGATCTTTGCTCAGCTGTTTTTTAAAACATCAGTTGCTCTGTAGCATTTTATATATATAATTTTTAACACTCCAGTCATCACGGAACTCTCTAGTTTTGCTGGTGCTGCCCTGCCCTGGCTTTCTTTGTGCCCACCTAATCTGCCTTTTTGCCCAGGTTGTTTGTTCTCTTTTATTTACTTCTTGTGTGTCATTTACTAAGGTTTAATCTCCTGCCCTCTGCTCTGCTTGCTGGTGTTTGGTTTTCCCCCTTGAGCAGTCTTTCCTTGTGCTTCAGGAGTCTTCATAATGATCAGGTCTAATTTTTTCTTAAGCTTAACTCTGTTCTTTCTCTGAAATCTTAGTTTAGTTCTACACACTACACTTTAAAGAAAGACACAGTCAAAGGACTAAAAGCACATCAAATGATGTTGAACCTAGAGAAGAGAAAGTTCAGTGGGACATGAAAAGTGCCTGCAATTATAGAGGGGCATTTTGTGAAAGAAGGATTAAATTAATTTTTGTTTCCACAGGGAACAGCTAGCACCATAGCCTAGCATTTTAAGGAGACACATTTTTGAATCAGTATAAGAAGGACATTTATAAAAATTAGATTTGCAAAAGTACATTGAATTGATAGCAAAATAGGGAATTTTCCTGTCATTAAAGGATGTCAAACATGAGTTGAATGACAATTTGTTAGGAGTGATGTTGAAAGGGATTGAAGCTTCAGGTGAGGATAGAGCCTTATAGGTGTTAAAGTCCGTTGCAACTTGGAGACAATATCGTGCTATGATCCCCTTGGGTTTTCCATTGTTCTTTCAAGCCAAGCATATCTCAAATATAATTCATCACGTTCCTTTTTAAGCTGGCTTTCCAGATGACTTCCCATCTGCCAGTCGAACTGTCTTCCCACAGATCATCATACACGCTTGACACTTCAGCACCATCACTAGCTCATTTTTCTCTTTTGTTTCTCGTTTCTAGCCAGTCTTCCAGTCCAGTCAGTTTTCCCTTGGTAAAATTTCTTCGATTCATCCTTTATTCTTCCTGTGGTAACTGTTGTGATTGAGCACCTTACCTAGAACTCTGGCAAGGATAAAATTAATTTTATCTTACAGCATTTTTGGCTCCAGAGTCTCTGTCCCTACAATCTACTGTGTAGAGCATCCCTCATGAACTTTAAAAACTTCATTTTCTGTAATAAATAAGAGGGATATAAATAACAACTATGCAAATAAAATTAAACTCCTTTAAACTGATTTTAGACCATACTAAGTATCATTTCATCAACTTCCTCTTTAACCAATGTTCCATTACGTTAAGAGCATAAACCTTCCACTAAACAATGTTTGATTATTCCCTAAGATGAGCTGGCCTTTCTATTAAGAATTGCAAGAACGCTTTATCTTGAATACATCTTTCTAATTCTTTCATCTGTGCTTTAGTTTCAATCCTTTTTGTACTTTATCTCTTTGTAAAAACAAATCTCGTTTCTATTTTTTCCCAGAAAGTAGCTCTCACTTCTGCTTAATATATGCTAAAAAAACTAACCTCTTGAGAGCAATACTCTTGTACTAAGCACAGTGCCCAGTATTTCAAAGCCATTTGTTAGAATATATGTGTTACAGTTACAGATTTAGCATACTGTTCACATGGTTTTTAATTAATATTAAGTGAATCAGGCACCAGCTTCTCCTTTATCATAGGTACAGCTGAGGCAATCAGGGAATATTGTTCACTGAAATATTCTGACTTGCAATTATTAGTGCTTTGTGGCTCCACATTTATATTAAAAATCCACACATAAGTTAAATGAAAAAGTCATAATATCTGACTCTGTCCCCTATTTTCCTATTTGGCATAATATATTTGGTTATCTTTTGACCCTATGAGTAATAACATCAAAAATCCTACTGATGCCGGAGGAAAAGACGTTTAGTTTCTGTTTTACTTTGTTTTACTTTGACAGTAGAAGGCTCCTTATCATGATGGATCTTAAGCACATTCTGTAGCTGCAGGTCTTTGGGATGACCCTTACATAACTGGTGTGGGAAGCACATAGGTTGGTGTCATCACAGAGACCCACCAGCTAGGTCTCACTTGGCTCTTGCAAAGCACCACTAGCAATGCTCTGGAAGCACAGATCTCTTTTGAAGTCCTGGGCAATTTCCCCCATCACATGCTGGAAGGGATGCTTCCATCTGATATTAAGGAGGTGTCACAGCACTAGGCTGTAAGAGATGACTTCATGCTTAGCAGAGTGTCACCTTTGCAAGCAGCTTTTGTATCTAGGCCCTTGCTGGTTACTTCAGCCTGTTGTCAATGACGTATTTCCTCAGTTTTTTGCTTATTCCTTTCTCTTTCAGTTACACATCAGCTAGTGAGGTACCTCAGACTCTGGGAGGCAAGAACAATACAGAGTGAAGTAAATTGGGGACGTGGTGCTGCATGCAGATAAGCACCCTCCTCTCATCTGGCCTCCTGGGCTTCAGCTGCCCAGAGGAAACCTGACCAAAAATAATTACTTAACAGCAGCAGAATCAATACTCCCAATACTTATCTAACTGTTCTTCCTACCCAATTTTTAACTTTTTAATTAAGTGAATATTCTTTAAAAGATGAACACTTGGAAATGAAAAATTTCAAGAAATACTGTTTTTATGTAGACATGCTAAATTGTTCAGAGCTTCAGATTCTCCACCTTTAAATAGGCTTCATACGGGGCCATGTTTGTTACATTCTGTGGCCAAAAATGTGCATTAAATTGAAGAGAATCATTTAGTACATGCTCAAGCAGATTGGTAACTTTCTTCTTTTTTTTTTGGCTTTAAAAAAATTTTTTTTAATGTTTATAGAAGTTATCAGTTTAATCCTTGATTTTTGAAACAATTTTAAATCCAAGAAAATTATTTTCTTAAAAATAGGTTATTGCTCACATAGATCTGTAGAAAAAGGATCTTGTTTATTGCAGTTGGATTGTAATATTAAAGCTGAATTAATAGTGTGTTCTTCAGCTCTCGAGACTATCCTGTGAATAATTCATAGTATCCAATATACCTCCTTTTAATTTGGTATCACCAGGACATTTACTTTATGGACTGAATATGAAAGCAGCTTCTTCTTATCTGAGGATTAATTAACTATGAATGGGAAATGATCTTGTAAGTTAACTTTATGCTTTATTTTTTTCCTTTATCATTCATAGGTAAGGAAATGACAAAGGATTATTTTTTCCTTTTGGTCATCATTTTCTTTTTTCAAAAATATAGAAATATATATTCTATGGATGATTGCTATATTGTGGAATTGTAAGGACTCTATATCCGAACTAACCTTTACTTGTCTTTGGTCTTATCTTCTGTTAGTAATTTTACCCTCAAGAAAAACCTATGTCTGCAATCCAGGATATTTTTATTTCTTCATTTTCACCGTGGTTCTTAAATGCCCATGGTGTCCAAAGGGTTCCCCAAGAATGTGTAGTTAAAAAGCTACTTTTCTGGGCTTCCCTGGTGGCGCAGTGGCTGGGAGTCCGCCTGCCGATGCAGGGGACACAGGTTCGTGCCCCGGTCCGGGAAGATCCCACATGCCGCGGAGCGCCTGGGCCCGTGAGCCATGGCCGCTGAGCCTGCGCATCCGGAGCCTGTGCTCCGCAACGGGAGAGGCCACAACAGTGAGAGGCCCGCGTACCGCCAAAAAAAAAAGCTACTTTTCTTTTCTTCACAGATATTCTTTTAGCAAGTGTGAAGATAAGGAGCCTTAGGGGTTTTTCTTCTCCCTCTAAAAAAATACTCAAAGTTCTTCATTTGATTGTATAATTGTGAAGATTATTAACTTCACAGCAACAGCAGAACTTTAATCCCAGCACATGAATAGTACACTTTGATCTTATTTATGACTATAATACTCCACCCATTCATTTAAATATCATAGGAAAATCAGTCGACTCATGGGAACATGAGTTTCCTTCTTGGCCTGATTATAATAGGTATGGTATGAATTTAATGAGTTTAAAATATTAAACGTATTTTCTTTAAGTAAAGATTTATTCTTTTGTTCTCATGATACAAGTAGATTTTATAGTATTTTCTTCTGAAATATTTTTATCCATTAACTTTTTCATTAGGACTTTATCTTAGCATCTTTATAAATTATGAAAATCCTAAGAAAATATGTTTGTCATCAAACATAAATAATATTAAAATCAGTGTTCTCTGACAAACTACTTTTTATCCAACAGTTTAAATTCCAATACTTCCTATGGGCAAACTAAAAGGGTCATTATGAGGTCAATATATTATTTTTTAAAGAAAAAAGAAAAGGCTACACTGGACAGTAGTTCCTGGGGATCTGGGACCAGTAAATGTTAGAAGAGGCCTACTTGAAAAAAATTTTCTTATGAAAATAAAAATTTTGGTATCTTCTGTCAATAATTTTAAAAAAGGATATAGCAAAATATTTTTCCAGAATTCTGTTCTTTTAATAGTTGAAGTAAGAGGCAATGTTGATATCTATTGGTTTAACCTGGGAAGAGTAAACAGAATTAAGTACAATCATCAAATGTAACACACAAGAAAAAATGACATTGAGGCAAATACCCCAAGAATAACTGGTGCAGAGAAAGGAGTAGGCATGTAGGAATCAATTGAAATTTGGAACCTGACTCCTGTTTGTCTATAAGAATTTAGTGTCCTTGCTGAGACTCAATTTCACCACATGAAAATTGGAGATAATCATTAAGGATATCCGTGTGTGTGTGTGTGTGTGTGTGTGTGTGTGTGTGTGTTATATGTGTGTATGCATGTAGCAGTGATCTTTTCCAGTATGCTGTAAGGTGTTTCTCCCAAATCATAACCCATCTGCAAGATTTTTTAATAGACTGTTTTTTAGAGCAGTTTTGAAGTCACAGCAAAATCAAGTGGAAAGTGCAGAGTTCCCATGTACCCCATGTCCCATACTTGCACAATCTCCCCTACTATCAACATCTCATCCATTGAAGCATGTGACTGTGTCCAGTATGCATTTAAGAACTTGTGAACTTTTATCTGTGGATCCTGAATTAGTAGGCCCTTTTGTTGAAACAAAGAATAAGATATAATCTTCTACAGCAGTGACACTTCTGGTTTATATTATGTATTGGTGACTTCTGTTTTAAAGAGCCTGTTTGATAATATTTAAATCAAATTAAAAACCAAAATCTTCTCTATTGCATTCGAGAAGATTTTACATACGAGGTATGTTTTCAGGCAATAAAATGTGTTTTGATTTCTTTAGCGCGGTGAAAATACAAAACTCTTGTTTGTGTAGCTGTTTTATTTCTGTTTTACCTCTGACTTATTGAGGCCATATTTGGCTGTCTAGTCACCTGGCTGTGGAATAGCTTATCACCTCTCGCCACCAGTAGGGGCTTTCTGCATGCTTCCAGGCATAAATAACACATGCAGGGCAACAAAGATGTTCCACAAAATAAAAATAACAACAGTAAAGAAAGATGGGCATGAAACCAAATGGATATTAAATCAAGTACCTGAAGTCCTTATTTATAAACAGAGTTCAGTATGTATTATTAGATTTGTTTTATAAAAACCATTTAAGCATTATAACACTTGGTTATTTAAATTTTCTTTTTCTTTTTGAGGGAGGGTACTTTGAAAAACTCAAACTGGTGTTTTCAAGCAGGAGAAAGAGTGTCTGATAAAATGTTCATCCTTAAGCTAATTGAAAATTAAGTCATAAGTCACTGTGAATTTACTCACAATGGATTTGTGAATTCTGAAATTAATTAAGGGCACTTATGTGTAGCACTGCTCTTGGTACTAAAGTTGAGGTATCTTATTCGTTCATCATTTAACAAATATGTTTTTAATGTTTAATATATATGCCAGACACTGTGCTATGCACATGGTATTCATAGTGGACTTTAAAAACAAATTCTGTTCTAATGGAGCTTACATTCCAGGGGCTGAAGGGAAACAGCAACTAAACATATAAACACATCAACAAGATAATTTCAGAGAGAGAGAGAGATGAATGCAATGAGGAGAATATAACAGAATGCTGTGACTGAGGGGGACAGGGAATGAGTTGGGGCTTGTTTATGTGGAGTGAATTGCATAGAGTGGCCATCAGGGAAGATCTTGGGATGAGAGAGCTCCAGGCAAACAGAACAACTATAGCAAAAACCCTCAGGTGAGAACAAAGCTGCACTGTTTGAGGAGCAGCAGAGTGGCCTGCATGCCTGGAACAACTGAGCAGAGGACTATTGTGGTAGGATACACCCTCTGAGAGATTGTCAGGGTCCAGATTAAGGACTATGGACTTTATTCCAAATACAATGAGAGGACAGTGTTGACATTCCACTTAGGCGAGAGGAAACATCTGATTTATATTTTTAAATGGCCACCCTGGCTTCTGCAGATTTAATGGATTGTAAGGGAGAATTCTAAAGAATAGAAGCAGATGCTAAGTAGGAGACAACTGCAGCAGTCCTTGGAGGGATAATGGTACCTTGAACCCTGGGTCATAGCAGTAGAAATGGAGAGAAGTGGGCATAATACGTTTTGAAAATAGACTTGACAGAACTTGATGATGATTTGGATTTGAGAAAGAATAAAAAAAAAGAAAAATCAAGAACAGCTTCCAGGATTTGGAAACTGAGAGAATACTGTTTCCATTTGGTGAGTTGGCAGTGGCCGTTGGAAGAACAGATTTGGGTTTGGCAATCAAAAGTTCTGATGTGGACACAATAAATCGCATCTCTGTGGAGATTTCTAGTTGGAAGTTGGAGAAATGAATCTGGATTTCAATGAACAGGATATAATATTACAGTTTAGATCAGGATTAAGAAGACATTTTGTGAATTTATTTTTATAAATCTTTCTTTTTTAAAGTTTAACATTGTTTCCCTAGTTTGGTATCAAAATATTATAGCCTTTGAAATAAAATGACTTAAGGCAAAGTCTTCTACAACAGGTAAGTCATTAGAGCTTATCCATGTGTCATAAATTCATTGTTAATGTATTATTAGAGCAAGGCAGACAAGAACACATTTACTGATGAAACACAAGACATTTTCTTAAGGAAAATAAATAGTTGAAAGGAAATAAAATATATGTAAGGGCAAGAAATTCTTTTGATACTATTTGGATGGATCTTTTTTGAGCTGCCAAAGGGATTATTAAATAGCACCTCCAGTTTACAAGGAAGATAAAATGTAGGTCCCACACATTGTCCAAAAAACTTTTACATTTGGGTGTTAGCGATTCATTGCTACTATCTTGGCCAAACCTGTATTAGGAGAGATGTTTTCTCCCAAATGCATTTACTTTCTTAGAATCTTGTCAATTTTTAAGCTTTGAAGAACTCAGTTTATAATGTATGGATTTAGATTAGAAAGCCTGGGAAGGAAATAAAATTATATTTGTCACAGATTCAGTTTCTCTGAAAGAAAGCCCCCCCCAAAACCAAACAAATAAACAATAAAAAAATCAAACAAACATAGATTTTCAGCTTCTTTGAATATATGTTATCTCCAGTTTAGAAAGCGTTAATCCTTAAGGACAGTGACCTAGTTCCATCAAAGGCAACCCAAGTGTTACTATCAAACAAGTCAGGATGGTTTTCATTTTCAGGTCATAGAAAATTACCAATTCTCTGGAAACAGTAAATCTTATCTTTATGACTTGCTTAATGTGCATTGGGCTTTCTTCCCACCCTGTGGAAATGTGCTCTGCTAGTCTTCTAAAAGAAGCCAGGTACAGAAAAACCAACCAAGGTTTGCCACCCTCAACTTGAGCCTGTAAGGAGGTGTCATAGATTTTCAGGTTATTGGAAATCAATGTTAATTGATTTTTAAAGCAGCAAAAATATTACCTGGAGCAGCCTTGCAGACATATCTATATTTAAGTTTAACAGTCCCGCCACTGAACTAAATATTGTCTGGAGAGAGAGACTTTTGATCATGCTTATATTTCAAAGGAAGATTCCTACTCCTTGAATTTGTATCATATTTCTAAGAGTCTGTGAACCTAGAGAACTAATCATTCCTGGTTGATGGGACACAGAAAGCAATACAATTTGCTTTGCAGTAACATTCAGTTGATGTTTTCTGAATCAGTGATGCTCAAATAACAATGCCTATTCAAAAGATTACATGTGCATATTTGAAAGCAAAGTTGACCTGATTTCTACTATCACAAATAGTAGAAATCCTCAAAGTCTTTCCTGAAAGCGCATATACTCCTGCACACATGCAGGCATGCACAGGCACTTCAGGAACTGAAGCTTGCCTGGTAAATCATTCAGTTCCAAATTCATTAGCCCCCCAAAAAGCTGAATTCATTTTGAAGTCCAGGAATGTTAGAAGAAAGCAAAACCAAAAACTGCCTGCCCAACTTTAAAATGGGGTTTTGAAAATTAAGGATACATCAGTCAGTGGCTTATACCTTTAACCTTTCACTTCTGGAATAACTTTCTGGTGCAGGGCATCACTGTGCCTGTTTCTAGCACAATGTATCATTTCTAAACATGTAAATTCCTTGGATTCCAAGAAAGGAGTCCTGGAGGAAATGAATCCTGATTAAATCTAAAGGCATTCTAGAGTTGTGTAATTACTGTTAATTATAAAATTATAGCTGTTTATGTTCCATTCTTTCCGAGTAAGAGAGTAAAAGTGTGTACTGATTCTTAGGCTTGTTCAGGTACTGCTGGGGTGATATATTTATGTTCCAGAATTACACTAAAAGCCATAAATGGCCAGGGAAATCACCAGAATGACTTCAAATATCACTTAATTGTGAACATGCTTATAGGAGAAACTTATGTGAGCAAATATATATTTTATTACCATGCCATTTTTACTTTTCCAGGTGAAGGTATGCTACAAAGGATTTTCTTAAAGTCTTATTTTATACACAGTGCTTACTTTTAAAAATTTAAGTCAATATTAGCCTATAAACTTTTAGAATGTTAATATGAAACTTTCTCAGTATAGATATTGTGCTTCCTGACGGTGGTTCCTTAAATGTTATGGAGGTGATGAGCACTGCATTGACCTCACTGCTTATGTTTCGGGGTTTTACAGCCTCTAGCTCTGAGATGACAGTATGGGTTATAGGTTCCTGTCCATTAAGTATATCTATCCAAGAGTATAAAAGAAACCTGTTTCTCATTTGTGTAATCATCTCCCGTGTCTGGAACCATGTACCATGTGGCAGACTGAAACCTGGA
The DNA here is from genome assembly GCF_005190385.1 of Monodon monoceros. Taxonomy (NCBI): domain Eukaryota; kingdom Metazoa; phylum Chordata; class Mammalia; order Artiodactyla; family Monodontidae; genus Monodon; species Monodon monoceros. The sequence continues at coordinate 11,320,931 of NW_021703765.1, read as the reverse complement.
ACTTCTGGCTCCAACATTTTGGTCTGAGGACAATTAATGTGACTATACCAATAATCTGTTAACTACAAAGTTAAAGAAACAGTGAATTGTGAAAATGATTGTGAAAATCCTTTTAGTGTCGTTCCTGCTTCATCTGGCAAAGGCATGAACTTTCTGTAGCTCTTTGTACTCTAACTTCATGGGCTGCTAGGTGTCTGAATTAACAAGATGAAAAACCTATGTTCTTAAGATCACTCCATTCCCCTTTCTGGGTTCTTATATTCGTTCACAAATATTTAAGAAGCCAGTTTTGTGTCATATTCTGAAGCTTTCATGGTTATCAAAAGCAGACAGTATGACTGATTTCATGGAGCTTACCATCCAGTGGAGAAATCAAATATTAATCAGTTGATCACTGAAATAAATATAAAGTTGAAAAGACACTAGAGAGGACAGTACTATGAAAGCATATAATAGAACAAGCAGAAATCATCCAAGGCCAGGAAAAGCTTCCCTGAGAAAGTGATGGTTTAAACTGTGATGTGAGAGTAGGTAGGAATTAATATATTCAATGAAAATATAATAACAAAAGGAAAACATGTCTTGTGTGATGCTGATTTGTTTTCTTTTAAAAATTATTTGTATTAGAATAGTTTTAGATTCATAGGAAAGTTGTAAAGATAGTGCAGAGTTCTCAGATGCTCCACACCCCATTTCCTCTATTGTTAAGATATTACATCAGTGTAGTTCATTCCTCACAATTAATAAGCCTATATTGATACATGACTATAAACTAAACCCCATACTTTATTTGGATTTTATTAACATTCCCATAATGGCGATTCCTTTCCCAGATCCCTTCCAGGATATCAAATTGAATTCGGTCCCCATGTCTTCTTAGGCTGCTCTGGGCTCTGACAGTTAATCAGACTTTCCTTGTTTTTGATGACTTTGACAGTTTTGAGGAGTACTGCTCAGGTGTTTTGTAGAAGGTCATTCTACTGGGGTTTATCTAAGGTTTGTATCACGTTTAGACGGGGGTTATGGGTTTTGGGGAGGAAGACCACAGAGGTGAAATGCCATCGTATCGTCATCGCATCATATCAAGGGGCCGTGCTATCAACAATCCACGTGAATGTTCACTGATGATATTCACCTTGATCACCTGGCAAAGGTAGTGTTTGCAAAGTGTCTCCACTGTAAATTTACTTTCCCTTTTTCATACTCTGCTCTTAAGAAGCAAGTTACCAACTACAACTTACACTCACAGGATTTGGAGATAAACTCCATTTCCTTGACCAGGGAGTAGCTACTTAAATTTTTTGGAACTCTTCTGTGTGGTAGATTTGTTTTAACAAATTTTAAAATTTGTTAAATTTTAAATGGCTCACAATTTAACCATAAAAATATTGACTATACCTTTATCTGTGCAATGTGGTTTAAGGGGATTTTAAATACAGTATATTTGTCTGTACTTCTCTGTATTTCCAAAATTTGTACAATGAATGTGGTTTTATTATAAACAAATGTTATTTGAAATAAAAAACAAACCAAGATGTGAAATAGTCTAGCATATTTAAATTTGGAATCTACACATATACTACAATTAGATTTTTCTTTAAATTTTTGTATTTTGAAATATATTATATGAAGAGTGTGTATAAATTACATTTACAGCTTAAAGAAATGAAATTTATGATAAACATCAGTGTACCCATCATCCAGCTTAAGATATAACAATACCTTAGAAGCTCCACATGCACCTTTTGTGATTGTAGTTCTCTTTATTTTAAATGGATTGTCATCCTGATATTTGTGTCCCTTGGCCCTTTGTTTTGTTTTATAGTTTTAACAAATATTTATGTATGCTTAGACAGTTTTCATAACAATATAAATGGAAAAGTACTTGTGTCTTTTGCACAATATTATATTTGAAAGATTCAACCATAGTGTTGTATATAATTGTAGTTCATTTTCACTGCTGTATAGTGTTCCAATATATGAATTTATCAGTAGTATATTTATTGTCTCTAATATTGATGGCCATTTGAATGATTTTAGGTTTATGAATATCATGAACAATGCTGCTACAAACATTCCTGTGTAATGTGTCTTGGTGCCTGTGTGTAAGAATTTCTATAAGGTATATATCTAACAGTTAAATGGATAGATTACAAAAAGCTACATTACTAAAATATGCCAGATTATTTTCCAAATTTTTTGCCCAATTTGTATCTCTGCCAACAGTATGAGTTATGATTGTGCCATAGTCTTGCCAATTCTCAATATTCTTAGTTTTAAAATATTGCCAATGTTTTGTGTGTGAAATGAAAAGTGGTTTTAATTAAAAGTGGTTTTAATTTTACCTGATTAATATTCAAAAAGAGCATGTATTTTCTGTTTTAATCGGCCATTTCTTTTCCCACATTTGTGAAACACTTATTTTCACGCTGCTTATTGCCTTTATTCATATTGATTTGTTAGATTTCTGTGTATATTCTGAAATCTTTTCACTGGTAAGTATTACAAATATCTCCCAATTTTGGGTTTGTCTTTACATATTTGTTATTCTATTTATCAGGACTTTTAATAAACAGAGGTTTTTCTATTTATCAAATATCCCTTTTATGGTTTATGTTCTTTGTTTAATCCTTTAAAAAGAGATTATCCCAACCACATGATCCTAAAAGTGTTCTCTATAGTTTCTTCTAAAAGTTTATTTTTCTTTTATGTTTATCTTTTTGTTTCATGCAGAATTGATTTTTGTTAATGATATGAAATAAGGGTTTTTAAAAATAAATTTGTTTATTTATTTATTTATTTTTGCCTGCATTGGGTCTTTGTTGCTGCGTGCAGACTTCCTCTAGTTGCGGCGAGTGGGGGCTACTCTTCCTTGTGGTGCGCGGGCTTCTCATTGCAGTGGCTTCTCTTGTTGCAGAGCACGGGCTCTACGTGCACAGGCTTCAGTAGTTGTGGCTCGTGGTCTCAGTAGTTGTGGCTAATGGGCTCTAGAGCACAGGCTCAGTAGTTGTGGCACACGGGCTTAGTTGCTCCACGGCTTGTGGGATCTTCCCGGACCAGGGCTGGAACCCAGGTCCCCTGCGTTGGCAGGCGGATTCTTAACCACTGCACCACCAGGGAAGCCCAGAAATAAGGATTTTTTTAAACTTGTTTTCTGTATAGTTAGTGCATTGTCCCAGCATTATTAAGTGGTCCGTAATTTATTCCCTATTCTTCAGTGTAAATTCTTTATATATTATACTTCAAGTTTATTTAGGTCTATTTCTGGGCTTTCCGTGCTGTTCGCTGGTTATTTATCTCTGCCAAGATCAGACAGATTTTCATCAGTTTGGCCTTATAATCAAGAAGAGGTTGTCTTGTATAATTAGAAGTGGTTTCATTATTCTCAAACCTTAGCCTCCTGATATCCACAGTATTGTCAACTTTATATGTTCACAAAAACATCCCTCTTAATTGAAGTTGCATTGATTTTTAAATCAATCTGAGTAGAAGTAACATTTTTAATACATTTTAACTTCCTATTTATAAAATATATGTACATGGATATATAATATAATAATATAATATAAATGATATAAACAACAATAGTATATAATCATGTACATATTTGTATAGATCTCCTTTAATATATTTAAAGTAATTTTATAGTACTTACTTAAAGGTCTTGATAACTTTTGGGAAACTTATTCCTGATAATTAATGTATATATATGTATAAAATTTATAATTAGTAATAATATTATACAACATATAATTATATTATATAATTTATTAATATATAATAATCAACAACATATATATAGATCATATATAATACAACGCTGACAATATAAATGTTAATTGTTATATATAACAGTATATATATTTATATAGGCTTCTTTTAATGTATTTTAAAGTAGTTTTATAGTACTTACATAATAGCCTTGATAGCTTTTAGGAGACTTATTCCTAATACTTCATATTATGTACTGATATTGTGACTGGTAGGTATTTTTAATAACACTTTCTAACTGTGGGTGGTATGTAAAGTGTAATTAAAATTTTATATTGATCTTTTATTTAGCAACAGTGCTAAAACTCTTTGTAATCAAATCTTATGGATTATTTTTAATGTAAATAAGTTTATCAGCTTGGAAAAGTGGCGGTATTTTCCTTCCTTTCCAAATTTTGTACCTGATCTTTATTTTAGTTGTCTCATTTCAATTGCTATGATGTCTAGTACAGTATTGAATAAACATTATTTTAGCTATCATTGTAATCTTGTTCTTGATTTTACATTGTTATTTTATATTATTAATATTTGTTTATAATTATATATCAAATGTATATCAAAATAATATAATTATACCAAAGTACTGGTGGCTGCAGTTTCTTTCATGTTTGATTTGTATATTAGATCAAGAAATGTCCTTTAGTGTAGCCAGAGTTAATCTGATTCAGATGGTAAGATACGTTCACATTAACTGTATTTGTTTTGTGAATATTTTAAAATATACTGTTAGTGCTAAAAATAAATAATGTATGTATAAAAACTACATTTCCATATATATTGATTTAGTTCAATATTTAATCTAGATTAAACATACTAAGAATCTATGTTACAAATATTGATTTCAAACTTTTCCTCTATGTAGAAGCTACACATTTAACTAAAGTCTGTGTTACACAATTACTCAGTATGTATTTGGTCCCTTGCAGATTCATGTGTATAGTGGGTAGTAGGACAGAGAAGAAAATTATTTGGGCAATGGATTCTGAAGAACATTAATATAGAGCCTAAGTATCACTAATCTTACCCACATAGGTGTCTAGGAGACTATTTCTCTCTAACTCACACATGTGGCCATCACCAAGTTCCCAAAGAAATCAACAATATTTCACTAATATACATGAGGTTGCAGATTCCTTAGGTCCTTGCTGGGGAAAGGTCACCCATTATTGTTTCCCTTTGAAGGAGAGAATGAAAAGAGATACAATGCAAACTAGGCTCTTTCAACCCTCCTCCTGACCTTTATCCCTGCATCCTACTTGTTTTAAAAATGTCTTTTTGATCACTCAATGGAAATTGAATTTGGAAGAAAATGTTTCCCTATAAGTAACTATTGTTGACAGGAGTTCAAAGTGAAACCAGTGAAAGTGTTTTAAAAGGTGACATCCTATCCTATTGTCAGATTTTGCTTGGATTGTAAAATATTTTGCAAGTTGAATGCAGAACGATCTTGGAATTGACAATAGTATTTATCCTGCTTTCTTTCCGCTTTATGTACAGAAAGTTATCTTGTTGTGTGTGCATGTACATGCATACGTTTGAGTGTGTATGCATGTGTGCTTTTGCCTAGCTTTTCCTTTCCTGGGGAGTGAACAGCCCTGGTAACCGCCACTGTTACTTTGTCTCTCTAGCTCCTCAATTTCTGTTGCATCAGTTTCCAATCGTGTCCAGAGAGGATTGTGATATTGAAATAATGGTATTATGTAAGAATTCCCTGGCCACATTACCTACTCATTCTTATGTGAATTAAAATGACATTTTAAATGGCTGAATGTACAGACTGCACAGAATAGCTAAGAGTAGGCAAAGAAACATGTTTTTTTTCAAATTCAGCTATTAAGTTGTAAGATAAAGAATTACTTGTATTTAAACAGTTTTTTCAATAAATGACCAGTGTTTATATATGTATGCCCCCTCCATATTCTTTCCCATTCATTCAAGAAAAAACAAGATAGAACAAAACAAAATGAGGTTGTTCTAATATTCCAAAAATATATTCTTTGAGATGTTTGTACCGCATCTATTCTGAGGAAGGACAGTGAACAAAATACTTTGTTGATCCATTCTATTCCAGTAGATTGGGACTAAAAGTAGGACAGAGTTTTGTTGAAATTCAGATTTATTTTGAGGCTAAGTCTGTTTCTTTGTAAGGATAAAAATAAAGTAAATCACCATAATTAAATGATTTTAATGATGAATTTTATGTTCTTTTTTGTGTCTGGACATCCTTCTCTCTCTTTTATGGCTTAAATTCTTTCCCATTCTCATGAACCAACTTCTGCCCCATCACCTCAATCAGTCACCTAATAATGACCTTCTTTTCTTTAAAAATCCAGTGGCTTTCTTTCAGTGTTTGTCTACTATCTTAAAGCTCTTGGAGCCTAGGGTTCCTAACTTTTTAAAAACTTAGTAGACATTTTTAAAACAGTTTTAGTTTTATAGAAAAATTGAGCAGAAAATACTGAGAATTCTCATATGCCCCCTCTTCCCTTCCATATATTTCCCCCATTATTATTATCTTACATTAGAGTGATACGTTTGTTCAATCAATATTTTTTAAAGTTGAAAAGTATTTTTATTGCAGATAGTTCATATACAGTGTTAGTGATATTGATTTCCATCCCCTCCCACGATGGAGCCACATTCCTATCTCATAAAAACATTCAAGTTACACGATAGACGTTTTCATGTTTCTCTCTTTTTTAGTACCTGGGGGTTTGCTTTCGCTAGGTTTTCTATTTTAACCCACGCTTCTTCTCATTCTTTCATTTTTAGCTTCTCTCTCAGTTTCTCTGCTTTAAACTGCTGGGTGCAGTCATCCAATAGTTTTTGGTTCATCTCCTTGAAGAGTTTCAGCGTGTTGTATTGATATATCAAGCCACGTCTTGTCTTGTTCCAGTGTGTCTTTCAGTTGTGGTACAAGGATGGAAACATGATGGGCAGAATCTTTGCTGCATTGTCACTGATTAGACTCATGATGTACTCGTTATTCCAGTAATATGGCACTTACTCTGCCACCTGGAAGTGGGGGCTAGAGACACACTTGGCCAAACGCTTCATGATCTTCACAAACTCTTGACAGTTCAATGACATCTAGAATCACTTCTAATTCATTTAAGAACATTACTTCTTTTAGACTGTGAGTCTTTGGCCAGTGCTTGAGAAGTGCCATCACCACTGGTTCAGTGAGGGTGCTGTCCTTTTCTAAAAACTGAACTACACAGTATGCCAGCTGAGGATGGTAAACGATCAGAGACTTCACTTTTTCCAAAGGTAATAACACCTTCAATAAGAAAATCTTGTGCTCTTCTTTCAGTGGTAAGGCAAATCCTTTTTTTAATATTTTATTGAAGTATAGTTGATTTACAATGTTGTGTTAATTTCTGCTGTACAGCAAAGAGATTGTTATACACACACACTCATATATTCTTTTTCATATTCTTTTCCATCATGGTTTATCACAGGATAATGAATATAGTATCCTGTGCTATACAGTAGGACCTTGTTGTTTGTCCATCCTATTTATACTAGTTTGTATCTGCTAATCTCAAATTCCCAATCCTTCCTTACCCCACCCTCCATGCCCCTTGGCAACCACAAGTTGTCCTCTATGTCTGCGAGTTGTTTCTGTTTAATAGATATGTTCATTTGTTGTTTCTGTTTAATAGATATGTCATTTGTGTTGTATTTTAGATTCCATGTATAAGTGATATTATATGGTATTTGTCTTTCTCTTTCTGACTTATTTTGCTTAGTATGATAATCTCTAGGTCTACCCATGTTGTTGCAAATGGCATTATTTCATTCTTTTTCATGGCTGAGTAATATTCCATTGGATATATGTACCACATCTTTATCCATTCATCTGTTGGTGGACATTTAGGTTGTTCCATGTCTTGGCTATTGTAAATAGTGCTGCTATGAACATAGAGGTGCATGTAACTTTTTGAATTATAGTTTTGTCTGGGTCTATGCCCAGGATTGGGATTGCTGGATTATATGGTAACTATTTTTAGTTTTACAAGGAGCCTCCATACTGTTCTCCATTGTGGCTGCACCAATTTACATTCTCACCAACAGTGTAAGAGGGTTTCCTTTTCTGCACACCTTCTCCAACATTTATTACTTGTAGACTTTTTAATGGTGGCCATTCTGACTGGTATGAGATGGTACCTCATTGTAGTTTGAGTTTGTGTTTCTCTAATAATTAGCGATGATGAGCATCTTTTCATGTGCCTATTGGCCATCTGTTTGTCTTCTTTGGAGGAATATGTATTTAGGTATTCTGCACATTTTTCAATTGGGTTGTTTCTTTTTGTTATTGAGTTGTATGAGCTTTTTGTATATTTTGAAAATTAAGCCTTTGTCAGTTTCATCATTTGCAAATATTTTCTCCCAGTTCATATGTTGTCTTTTCGTTTTGTTTTTTTTTCTTGCTGTGCAAAATCTTATGTTCAATATTGATGAACCAATATTAAAACATTATTATTAACTAAAGTCTGTGGTTTACTCTTTGTGTTCTACAGTTCTATGGGTTTTGATATATATATTGTCATGTTTCTACCATTATAGTATTATACAGAATAGTTTGCCTAAAATATCCCTTCTATTCCACCTATTCCTCCCTGCCCACTGTCTCTGATAACCACCATTTACTCTCTGTTGCTATGAGTTTGACTTTTTTATATTCCACACGTAAGTAAGATCATGCAGTATTTGTCTTTCTGTGTCTGGCTTATTTCACTTAGCATAATGTCCTCAATCTCCATTCATGTTATTGCAAATGGCAGGATTTCCTTCTTTTTAAGACTGAATAATATTCCATTATAGGTATATACATATGTGTGTCTGTGTGTGTGTGTGTGTGTGTGTGTGTATGTATACACATACCTCCCATTTTCTTTATCCATTCATCTGTCAAGGGACACTTAGGTTATTTCCACATCTTGGGTACTGCGAATGATGCTGCAATGAATATGTGAATGCACGTATTTCTTTGAGATAGTGATTTTATTTTTCCTTTGAATATACCCTGAGAAGTAGTATTGCTGAATCATATGGTAGTTATAGTTTTCATTTTTTGAGGAACTTCCATACAGTTTGCCATAATGGCTGTACCAGTTTATAATCCCACCAGCAGTATATAAGGCTTCCCTTTTCTCCTCATCCTCAACATTTGCTATCTTTGACATTTTGATAAATATCCATCCCAAGAGATGTGAGGTGATATCTCATTGTGGTTATAATTGGCATTTCCCTGATGATTAGTGATAATGAGCATCTTTTTATATACCTGTTGGCCATCTGTATGCCCTCTTTAGAAAAATGTCTATTCAGGTCCTTTGCTCATTTTGTAATTGGGTTATTTGTTCTTTTGCCATTGAGTGTTATGAGTTCCTTTTATATTTTGGATATTAACGTCTTATTGTACATACAGTTTGTAAATATTTTCTCTCTTTCCTTTGGTTGCCTTTTCATTTTGTTGATTGTTTCCTGTGCAAAAACTTCTAGGTTTGATATAGTCCTACTTGTTTATTTTTGCTTCTGCTGCATGTGCTTTTATTGTCATTCAAAACAGTCACTGCCAAGAACAATGTCAAGGAGATCTTGCCTCTTTTTTCTTCTAGGAGTTTTACAGTTTCAAGTCTTAGGCTTATCTCGTTAATCCATTTTGAGTTGATTTTTTTTATATGTTACCCTTCTTTTCTTTGCTCAAAATATAAGCGTTCTACTCTTTATGTATATTTTGGCAACAACTGTATTCTGTAAATTCCCCACTTGTATTTGTGGCCCTGGTTTCTATTCATTTAATACAAATTCAGTCATAATTTTTGTATATTTGTAGCATTGACAATAAAATTAGGTTTAAATTAACATTGAGCCAGCTATGTTTTCACAAGGCACCACAGTGGCTGAAAGCTAATGTGTTTTCTTTTATTTCTTTTTCTGTATTAGGTAAAATGTTTTTGTGAGAAAGTGCTTTTCAGTTCATGGGTGTTTATACTACTTTCTATTGCTCAACACACTTGTTTTAATTCTCTAGTCATTGTCTAAATGATATAGTATGCTAGCCCACCGGGCACAACTAGACTTGAAAAAAAGAGTTTCATGCTAGGTGTGGCTCATATGAGCCTTTACTGCTGGACCTTTACAAAATCATCCCAGAATATCTGCTTAGTCAGTAAAGATAATTTGTCCTAGCGTCTCAAAATTTGAAAAGTTATCAGGAAGAAGAACATAGTGCATGAAAGTCATAATAATTTTGCCACCTGAAGGATACAGGTTAGAGGTAAACTTTATGATTTTAATAAGAACATGCAAGTTGTCCCATTTTTTTTTTCATAGAGCAATCTCCAGCTTTCTACATTTAATTACACTTGGCTTTGGAAGACCTCACAGAACTTCCGAAATGCTGTGCATCACACCTCTGTGGAACTTGAGGAAATGATTTTATTTTCCCTTTCTAGTTTTATTCCATTGGGGTAATAAAATAAAGACTTAAAATTTGAGATTTATGACTGCCTCTTTAAGCAGTGCTGAGACTTCTGTTAATGGTCTGACTTACTAGATTGAAAACTTTATAAAGGGCTATATTTTTTAAATGCATGATTGTAAGACTGTGTTGTACAATTATGCACACATGAAAGAAAAATGCAGAGCTAATAAGGATATCTGTGAAATGCATACTCCTAGAAACACCAATCCTCACAATATGGACAGAATTCTTTATTTTCCTCTAAACAGAGTTGATCACTGTTTTATAATCCTTATGGATAGCTGGCTTGTCCTAATTATCTTCTCAGTCCTGAAACATGTATTTCTCATATAGCAGGTATTCCATTTAATAACTACTGAAATAAATTTTATATAAATAGAATTTTCTCCAAATACCAGAAGACTTAGAAAAAATGGGAGAAATTATGCTGTTCCACAAAATATTTATGTAAAAGGAAACATTTGAAGGAAAGTATACTTAGTGCATTATCATGAAATGTAGAAATACAAAGTTGGAATGTTAAATTATTGCAAGGATTTGGAAGTAAGTCTGACATATTTTGTTTTAATTACGTGCCTCAATACTCACCACATAAGACCTCCCACTGTGTTGATCACATGATGGTCAACATTATTATCAAATATTTTTTATTGCTAGGCAAGATATGAAATAGAATCTTGAAATTATCTAAATAATTTAGTGTACATAGACTCTAAATTCAAATATGTCAGGCCAATCTAAATAATTCAGTGCACATAGACTCTAAATTCAAATATGTCAGGCCAAATAATACACTTTTGACATTTTATTCATTAAAGTATTTCTCAGTCTCAGCTGTACTCAATGATGAAATTAGCATAAATCATCACTTCTGACTTTTGTCTCAAGCCTTTTGAGAAAAGCAATTGAATAAAAAGGGAAATTGTTTTGCTAGATTCAAGTAAGTAATGTAAAATATTATTCTGATTCTCATACATTTTCAGACACTTATGAGAGCATGCAATGGAATAATAGATGTAAGATGCTTAGTCCTACACGGATGCAAGGCAAATATGCAATATTTGTTTGAAAACATTATTGTTGTCAGTTTTAAGTGGAGCTATCCTTCCTTTAGAATTCTAAATCATTCCATTAAAAATCAGAGACAGTACATTGGAACACACATGAACTCCAACCTGTCTTTATAAAAACATCTCTATACTTGCCTTTTGATCTGCTGGAAAGGGTTTTCTGATATACTGTATATTGATTATCCATAAAACATGTTCAATATATTAATTTTCTCCTTCTTTTAATAAAGAGGTTATTTTCTACAGTTGATTTTAAATTTTAAATTGACCAGTAAATATAAATTTAGTTAGGATTTCATCTTTGCATAGAGAAGACTAGTCTTAAAATCTTCACAACTTAAAGTATTTTACATTTGTATAGGTACCAACCAAGATATGTTGCTTTATTATTAGTAATTCAGCTTGAGATCTCATAAATTCATAATTTCAGTTGGTAGTGTCTAAGAAATATTTGTATTTTTTGTTAGTTTCAACCGATGATAGACTATAACAGAAATTAATAACATCACCAGAACTATTTACAAATATCAAAAATATTATTTAGATATAAGAGAAATTATAGATATAGTCATGCTGCCAAATCATGTCACACAAATGCAAGGTAACGGTCAGCATATATATGTGAGGACATTCTTACAGCACTAATTCCATGTGTCTATGAGTGAAATCACTGCACACAAATATTCACATCAAAGGTAGTGTTTTACTTTTGTAGCTGAGATGTGTTAGTGCTATTTCGTTTGGTGTGCTTTTCTATCTTACCTACCTGTATTATGATTTTGGGGGAGGGAGGAGGAGATATAAATGTTTACATTTATTGTGTTATATGATGGCATCTTGTTCTAAATGTGCAGCTCTTCCTCTCTCTCTAACCCTTATGTTTGAAATGCACTGTTGAAAACAGCATTTTTCCTTCTCTTGCCTAAGAGGCTTGGGGACTAAAAACATGCAATTCCAAGTAAAGGATTAGGAGAGAAATGAAGTATTTTTGAGCTGAAGTGTATCATTAGCTGAGGCACTGCTGAGATTGCAGCAGTTCAACACCACCATGTCAACCAAAAAAAAAAAAAAGTTTAAGATACTGTAAAGGAATCAGCCATTAAAGGAAAGATAAGAAATAAGAGAAAAAATTCTGAAAAATGATATAACTATTCTGGTTGATAGTACAAATCGTGAATAAATCGTATACTGCTAAGGAAACATGAAAATAGGTTAGTATCTAGGACATTGTATGCTGAATTCCTAGAGAAAAAAAAGGTGATAAACATATTGTCCCTTGCGTTTCCTACAGCAGTAGAGAGAACTAATCTGTTGAAATTGTTGACTTCTATTGGACTCTAATAGGAATATGTTGTTTTCTGAAGGCTAGATTACTTATTTATGTTTTAGAAATGTATTCTCTGTGGGTTTAGTCAATGTCTTCTTTTTTTTTAATCCCCAAATGATTGTACAGCAATGTCAAGCATGTCCACAGATTTGTTGGGTGACACTGAAACCAAAACTTGCTCTCAGTTAATGATTGAAGTTATTAATTACTAATTAATTATGAATTTCCAGTATTGATATTTTCAACTTTCTAAATTATCACATAACCAAAGGTATTAATTTCAACTCAGAAAATTTGGAGAAAGAGTATAGAAAATTGATATTTTCCCTATTCAGGAAGGAGAAAGGGATAAGCAAGAGTCTCACAGGAAAGTGAGATGAAAATGCTGGAATAATTTCTATATCCAACAATTAGTAAACACGGTTAGAATTCCCTAATTTTATTTGTAATTGGATTAATTCCTATTATTTCATAAATGTCAGTACTTGTATATACACCCATGTATGAAAACTCAAATCCAAATGATGAACTTCCCACAGCATCTGCATAAGCATATTTTGTTGATTTCCCTCTCTTCTCCCCACCCTTAGACTCGAAACTCTTTGATGCTTCCTCTTTACCCCGTTCTTAAGCATTTGACACAGCCACCAAATGTCAATAGCTCATGTGTATATTTTGAATAAAATGAAAACAAGAGCTGAAAATGTTCCCATGACTGCCACAGCTCATTATGACAGAGTTGTGAAGATGTACCTTTTTGACATAAATAGATGAAAGTTGAATATGTGCCAGGGCTTGGTTTGAAGCCATACCTTCTTTCATTATTTCTTATTCTGGATAGGAAACTCCAAAACTTAAGCTTCTATAACGTGTCCTAAACTATTATCCTTCTCAAGTTATTCCAAAAATTTGAAGAGGAAGGAACACTTCAGAACTCCTTCTATGAGGCCAGCATCGCCCTGATACTAAAACCAGGCAAAAATATCACAAAAAGAGATTACAGGCCAATATCACTGATGAACATAGATGCAAAAATCCTCAACAAAATATTAGCAAACTAAGTCTAACAATACATCGAAAGAATCATGTAACATGATCAAGTGGATTTAACCCAGGGATGCAAGCATGGTTCAATACCTGCAAATCAATCAGTGTAGTACATCACATTAACAAATTGAAGAATAAAAAATGTATGTTCATCTCAATAGATGCAGAAAAAGCTTTTAACAAAATTCAACATCCATTTATGGTAGAAACTCTCCAGAAAGTGGGTATAGAGGGAACATACCTCAACATAATAAAGACCACTTATAACAAACCCACAGGTAATGTCATACTCACTGGTGAAAACCTGAAAGCATCTCCTCTAAGATCAGGAACAAGATAAGGATGCCCACTCTTGCCCATCTTATTCAGTATAGTATTGGAAATCCTAGCCACAGCAACCAGAGAAGAAAAAGAAATAAAAAGGAATCCAAATTAGAAAGGAAGAAGTAAAACTGTCACTGTTTGCAGATGACATGCTATACATAGAAAATCCTAAGACAGCATCAGGAAAATACTACAGCTCATCAATGAATTCAGTGGTTTCAGGATACAAAATTAATATACAGAAATCTGTTGAATTTCAATACACTAAAAAAAAACTATCAGAAAGAGAAATTAAAGAAACAATCTCATTTATAATCACACCAAAAAGAATAAAATGCCTAGGAATACACCTACCTAAGGAGGTAAAATACCTGTACTCTGAAAACCATAAGATGCTAATGAAAGAAATTGAAGATGATATAAACTGATAGAAAGATACACCTTGTTCATGGTTTGAAAGAATTAATATTGTTAAAATGACCATACTACCCAAGGCAATCTACAGATTCAATGCAATCCCTTTCAAAATACCAGTGACGTTTTTCACAGAACTAGAATAAATAATTTTAAAAGTTATACAATTTTAAAAGTTGTATAAACTAACACAACATTGTAAAGCAACTATACTCCAATAAAAATTAATAAAAAATTTGTATAGAAACACAAAAAAACCTGAATAGCCAAAGCAATCTTAAGAAAGAACAGAGCTGGAGGTACCACACTACTTACTTTCAAATGATTTAGCAAGATGATTGATAAATTAATGGCTGGCTGGCTGGATGGATGGATGGATGGCTGGATGGAAGGAGAGAGCAAATATGGAAACATGCATTTAATTGTTGAATCTAGTGGTAGGTACTTAGATTATTGTATAATTCTTTCCAATTTTTGGCATGCTGGAAAACTTTCAAAATTGTAAAGCAAATACTAAAGGAAAACACAAAAAATGCTTTATATTGGCCTTATTAGTAGCAAATCCAAGACAGGGATTTTTGAGCAAGTGATATATATAAGGGAGTGCTCTTATGCAAAATCTTTGACAGAGTGAAGGAAAAATATATAGATTGATGCTAACAAACTTAAAGGTTAATGATTTTAAAGTGGCTATTTGTTTTTCCCATAAGAGAGTATAGGTAATGAATTAATAAAATAAAAACTAAAATTTTCTGATGAAACGATGATTTTTATAATTCCAGTTTTTGCTTGTGAGTAATCATCCTATTCAAGAAATTGTAATTCTTCAAACTGACTCTCCCCCCCCTTTTAAAGTGTTATTATATCCAAATAAGATTGGCATTAAATGTTGGCTGGAACACTCAAAGCTCACATATATGTAAAACAGTATCATTTGCCTGTTTGTAAAGCATCATACAGCACACACAAATCATACAATTCAGAACTGCATGAAGTATGCCACTGTTTGAGCATAACATGGCATTTTTCGAGTGGGGATTATTAGATCATCTAGTAATAGTGGTTCTTGAAAATTGAGGGTCTCAGAGGTTAAATGAATTGTATAAAACCAGTCATTAGTCGTTAAGTCAGAGTTCAAATTCTGACTTTTGGACTACAGATCTCATCTAAATCTACTCTGCCACCCTTCTTCATTCCCAAGTAGTTTGGATCTGGGTGGACCCTGAATTAATGAAATTCTCATTAGATCTTTCCCCCTCCCAGCTGCGAGAAATTAATTTGAGCTACTGGAATTGGCAGGGACAAATCTCTGTCCTTCCTATAAAAAGAAGATCAAGTTGATATTACATTTCTGGGCTTGAAATAAATCTAATAGTATAATAATCAGATTGAAAACAAATAAATGTATTTAAATGATTGAATTTCACTAAGTTAGAAAGCTAAAACATAATCATTGCCAAATAAATCCTACAGCTTCCCTAAGAATCTTGGATATTTAGATACATATTAACTGTTCAGCTGGAGAGAATGTTCTTTTTTCTTCACCCATATGTATGAACTATTCAAGTTATTATCTGATAAGGTTACTTTTAAAAATCACTATACTTCTGAGGTGGTACACTTAATATTGAAAACCTGGAAAATTATTATTTGCAAAAAAATATAAAAGCTAAGTACCTTTGCTGTGATTTAGGAAATACTGTTAACTATCCCTGAATAAGCTGCTTCTATAAATATGCTTTTATTTTTTGTTTGCTTATTTGTTTACAGGTTGATAAAATAAAGTTACACATGACACAAATCTGTTTATTTTGATAGCTGAATCACGACTTAACTACTTCTAAAATTGTACTAACCAATGCTTGGCTATTAAGGTTGCTGTTTATTTCACAAAGTGTAGGTTTAATTCGCTATCAACATGGTTGGTTCATTCATGTATGGCGTTACATAAGATTCTAGGTTCTTTGTTAAAAAACATAAACGGGACTTACTGCCTTCTCCATTTTAGAAAATGCAACTATTTTCAACCTCCCTTTTTGAAGACTTGTTATCTTTATATTGTATTTATGTTATCAGTAGGGAAGATGTAGATAAACATTTGGCTTTGGGGTAGAATGGAAGGGCTAACGGGTGGTTCTAAAGGTTTTCTCTAGACTCAGGGATACCATAAGCTTTCAGTCTTGGTCCATTCACCTTGTAATGTGAATCCAAGAGATTATTAGGAGCACACCTATATACCAGATTCAAGATCAGTGAAACTCCAGTTAAGGAATACACACCTGACATTGCACCTGGCGGCCATGATTGTGTATTAAGTCCTGAGAACCAGCACTGATGAGACCCAGATACCTAAAGGGTGGAGAGTTGTCTGTATTTCACAGACTGTGTTAAGGGCCCATCGTGGACACCTGTTGGGCTACATGACTAAACAGGTTTAAACACTAAAGGGATTCCAGAGTCCTGTGTTGGATTTGTAAACACACACTCAACCCCATTTCTCATGTCCAGGCACATCCCAAATTCTGATTGACTTGAGCATCACGAAATGGGCTCAGGTTTCAGAAGACTCCTGTTGTGACATTTCAGGATGTGCCATGATGTTTTCTGTCTTCCATCCTGTCTTTTCAATAGCTGTCTTTGGTGCTGAGTACAGCCTATTGTGCCTTATCAATGCAATTGTAAATCTGAATCCAGACCATCCTACTAAATCAAGCAGAGTTGGTGTTCAGGAGGGCTAAGATTTTTTTTCCCTATACATTAGAATTTTTTTTCCCCTATACTGATATTTTCTTACCTTAATGAACATTCTGTTCATACTATGACTCCATGTTGGATAAGCACCACTTACTCCCTTCCTCAAAACATACACATAAAATCACATACATTTAAGCCCATGCTCTGGAGATTTGCTGTAACTTGGAGTGACTAAAGAAATAATGTACCTTGAACCACATTCAAATGTGTTTAGTCATCATGCTATTGGAAAGAACAGTGGCTTTAAAAATTTAACAGTCCTTACAATCAGCGGAAGTGTTTTTTCGGCTACATGGCCGCATCCTACCAATTCTTATTATTTATGGGTGAGGGTAGTGAGGTGCTTTTCTAACAAGCACCTTCTGTGATTCTTATGAAGAACCTCAACATGCATGAAGTTGCTTTCTTATGTTTAGTTTTCTGGTTTACTCTTTTTATGTGGAACACCTTAAGGATTTAGGGGGGAAAAAAAACAAGAGATGATTTCCATGTACATTCTTAATGTGACATAAGATGGCTTTTATAGATGTGAATTCAATACTCCTCTTTTAATCTTGGGATGAAATGTGGCTATAAACTGTGGTATATAAAGATAATTGCATGTACTAGAAATCTCTATAACTTTGGAAAGAAGATCTAAGCTTCCTTTCTCATGGGAGATATTAAGGACTGTATTATCCTGTAAAATGGATAGGAAAGGGATCCCAATAATATGTTATACTTGCTCTCAAAAGACGCAGCAAGATCCTCAGCATAACATAACTGCGCAGAGACCCACAAACAGTACAGAGCAGGCCGCTGCAGTGGGCGTATAGATGCTATCCTAGAAATAAATAACAGTGGCCATTCTACTCTAGAATCTACTATCATGACTAAAATTATAAACTAGCAATGTTTAATCCAAATACTATTTAAAACTCAGAGGGAATCTTTTTCCTAAATTGTATATTTACAATGGGCAAAGTAATTCAGAATGGCTGAATATGAAGGACAAATATATTCAAATAGCATAACCAATTAATATTCAGTGTTTTTGAAATAGATTGTGGTTAACTCTTGCCTTTCTTCTTTTATAAGAGTGTTGATTTGATCATTTGCATTTAGAATCTTTTTGCATCATATCTGTATATCTCCATCTGAGAGTAAAGACATTTAGAGTGAGGAGGGTTGTTGGGAGGCAAAAGAACAATTGGTTGCCTAAAGAAAGGAAAAAGAGACTATCTAAATTCTTGGTCAAGCATAAGGAGTACTCTATCCCTGACTATAGAAAATATTTGTGTTAAAATAAGTCATTTTTGAAGTTAAAGTATCCCACCTTTTCTGCATACGGTAATATATTATTTTCTATAAAATCTGTTGACTTACAGGAGATTCCCAAATACTCACAATTGGGAATCACTAGGGAGAAAGATATGTGGTCAGTGGCTATAATTTATTGAAAAATATATATCAATACACGCACACACACTCCATATACATCCAACCCTCCAAAGCACCCTGAGGAGTAGGCATTATTAATCTTCATTTTATAGATGAGAAATCCGGGGCTCAGCATACTTAAGTAACTTGCTTGTGGTTACACAGCTAATAAATGCTAGTACTGAGTTAACAGAAAAACAGGTCTGCATGGTCCCACACTTATTCTTCTTTTCCCCATATTTGTCATTTTATTTTACTTTATTTTCATTGAAATATAGTTGTGTTAGTTTGGGTGTACAGCAAAGTGATTCAGTTTTACATATATAAATATATATGTATTCTTTTTTTATATTCTCTTTCATTATAGGCTATTACAAGATATTGAGTAGAGTTCCCATGCTATACAGTAGGTCCTTGGTGGTTATCTATTTTATATATAGTAGTGTGTATATTTTAATCTCAAACTCCTAATTTATCTCCCCCTTCCCCACTACCCACTTTGGTAACCGTAAGTTTGTTTTCTGTGTCTGTGAGTCTATATCTATTTTGTAAATAAGTTAATTTGTACCATAAGTGATATCATATGATATTTGCCTTTCTCTGTATGGCTTACTTCATACTTATTCTTCACCATTATATGCTGTTCCCAGAGACAGAAACAGATGCCAAGAGGTAGAAGCAGAGGGTCTGAGTCTCATTGTTGACCAAGAAATCCAGAAAACAATCCCAGACAGTCATAGAACCATATTACTGTTGAGGACCCAAATGATACCTTAAAATAAGACCCCTTTAAGTGGGATAACTTTAGTGAGTTTCTCTTCTTTGGAAAAAAAATAAGTAAATAAAATAATTAAAATGAGGCATGCAAGTGGGAAAAAAACTTTTTCCATCAATGCCTTTCCATCAAAGATACATGTAAACAAATAATTTCAATGCAGTACTTCACATAGCAGAAATCAGTGTTTTGGGATACAGAGAAGAGGAAAAATCAAAAGGCTGTATGTGACTGTCAAGGAATATTTTGAAAGGAGGTACCATTTCGGGTGGGTATACAAGTAAAGGTCGGAACTTGTTATTTGTAGGAAGGGGGAAGTCATTTTCTTGCTAATGCAAGAAAAATGATGTACTCTATTGATATAATTAAGTACAAACGTTGTGCATAATTTGAGGACTCCTTCACCTTTACAAATCACTTAAGTGACCCTACATTTCTAGGGGCTTCCATAACTTCTGGACCATGAAACCTGAGTGATTAACAGTTTGAAAGAATTAATTTACATTTCCAAAGCAAGACAGGTTTTTATTTTCATTTGTCAACTTTCTCTATTAAAATGAACCCCAGGCTTTCAGAGATCACTTCATGGTTTTGCCCTTTTTCCTGCTGATCCATGTTGCCTTATACTGAATTTAAGGAGACTCAAGGTAGGTTAATTAAATTTGCTGAAGCTCTTTGCAAAGCCACATTGGGGGCAATTTAATTTTTTTTTCTGTTTAGCTGGTTGAGAAAAGAAATTCAGGCACAACTGTATAAAATACTGTTTTAATTAGATCCAAAGAGAAATGTGGCCTTGGATTCTTATTAAAGTTCCTTAATTATGAAAATTAATTTTAAAAGACATAGTAACTTTGTTTTACAAAAGTGAACATGTTTGTGAAGTTACTTTGCACTGTCCATGAGAAAAAAGGTAATGAGTCAAATTTTGTTCCTTTCATTATTTTTGTCAGTAAACAAAGTCTCAAATCAAGACAGGGTAATTTTCAGGAACTCCTGAAAAAAAAATAAAATAAAAAAATAAAAAAGAATCAGACATAAATTCACATCTCAAAGTGTTAAAATTTTCCAAAGCAAGAAAGGGGAGCCACCCACTATGTATCCAAATGAATTTCTGAAGAAATACTTGAGCATATTTTTAGGCAATTAATATATATAGTTTGGTCTCTCTTTTCTAAAATATATTCCTTTTTAATAAAGTAAAAATCTCAGTAACAAAAATCAACAATAAATAAATTCAGTGCTAAATATTATAAACATCTCTCACATCTCTTCAGATGTCTAAGTAAATTATCATTGAAATTGTCTTAATGAGATTGGTGAATGATTTCTGTGCTTTGGCAACTTGTACCTTCTCATTCCAACACACAACAAAGAAATATAGATCCACATGCCTGATAAGTTGCAAAACTCTAACTAGTTTTATGGTTTACATATATAAAATTGACTTAACATTAAAATAATGAATTTAGAACATCTTCACCATATCAATGCACTGTGATGTAACCAAAATATTGCCTGTGATACTCCTGTATGCACCATAGCCAGCTTAATTGTTTGAACAAAGTCAGTAACTTGTCATTGGTTTAAACATCCAATGTAATACAGTATACAATCAGTATATAATACAGTATTATATACAGATTGTATACAGTAATATACAGTATACAATCAGTATATTACAGAACTAGAAACACATTCAAATAGAGATAGAGAGATAGATTTCAGAAAAATGTTTACACACTTACTTATACTAACATATTCTCTCTGCTCTCTTTCACAGACATACATACAAGTACATACATACCCTACTCTGTTTTCACTTTGCATACTCCAATTTGCATTATGTGAATAGTGCTACAGTTTGAAGATTAGTTATACTTATTAAATTCACTGGATAGATAGATATATAGATAGAGGTATAGATATAAATATAGATAGAGATGTAGACATAGATGTAGATGTATACATAAATATTGATTTTTTTGATTAGCTACTTGAATTTATCCATATAGATACAGTTTGAGATAATGGATTTCTATATTATTTCTCAGATATGAATTTTTCATACTTTCCAATAATTTTGTCCACTGTTTACTATTTATGGTTATAATAAAATCTTGTCAAAATAAAGCATAAATAAAATATATTTCATTTCAAATTTCTATTAATTTTTGAAAATCAAGATTTGGCATGTAATTTAACAGACTACTTGGTGGAAAGAACATAGGCTTTGGAGCCATATCTAGACTGAATATATGCTTCATCACTTAGAGCCCATGTAATGTAGAGAAAGTTGCTTAACAACTCTGGGATACAACATCCATATCTATAAAAAAGAGGATAACTCATACTTATCTCACACTCTATAAATATGTTATTGTTTGACTCAGAACCACTTATTCTCACGTTCTTATGTTTAATTCTTACGTTGAATATAAACATTTATTATTGTAGACATATATTTATATTTTTCTATCTCTCAAATTCTTTTTCAGTTCATTCAATGCTAAATTTCATTAGTGAATGATGAAACAGAGAGAAATATAAAAACACTGAGCTGAACTGTATGAGTTTTAAGTATTATTTTGATGTTTATATTTGTTTTACTGTTGGGGAGTGGGAAATTATCTAATGAATATAGTCTGAGGAGAGATTGATAGCACATCATGGTAACACACATTTAAGTTTCTACCTCATCTTGTTTTCAGTATTAAAAAGGAGCAATGACCAAAAACAATTCCTAAAAGTGGTTTTCTTAATTGTTCACTGTTCATCATATCTATAAAATCTCCTCTAGGATTGAATTTATTACTTTGCCTTTGTGGATTAAATTTGCTTTGCTATATCTCCAATTTTTCATCTTGTCTTTTAAACAGTTTGCTATCAAATTGTGGCCTAAGCTCACAGGGCATTATCTTCACGAGGAGAGTTCACCTCTGTAACACTGGAAAGTTGTGGAACTGAATTCAGGCAAGATGAGAAAGAGGCTTCAGGATTGTGTATTAAATTCTAATGTATTTTCATAAAATAACTTGCCAAGTGTTCATAATTAGGATATCCTCTCATTGTTATTGGGTACATTATAAGAGACTATCTGGTATCAAGCTCAATGAAAACAATCATAACAATTTCTTTTCTGAAGTATATATATAGGTTAAAAATAATTTATTTTTTCTTATACATTAAAGTTGCATAAGTCACTTAATCCAAGAGTTCCTTTCACACATTTTATGTAATTTTCTTATACTCAGACTTTTCCACTCATGTCAAGTTAAAGTTTCAAGTTGAACATATACACTGTTGACCTGAAACAAATAGACTGCCAGTTATTTCTCCAGCAAAGATGGGTTTGTTTGGGATTAGCAGAGAGTCGCAATTCAGGGTCTGCAACCATGGTGAGCCACTTGTGTGTCCCTGCAGGGGAAGGGAAGGAGGTCATTTTACAGAGGGGAAAAGGAAGTTGGTGGGCTATGGTAAACGGAGTCCATGGCTTTTCATTGGCTGAATCCTTGCCAGGAAAAAAGGGTAGTCTTTCTTCATGTTGGGCTTGGCTGTTGTCACAGGATATGAGAGTTCCTCTTTCTGGTCTCCCAACACCATTTAATTGAGGTTTCTGTTTATTAATTTTTACAATACTTTCCATAAACCAAAAGGACCATGTTTATCTAAGTAATAGTTTTCTAAGAAATAAGAATAAACATCTTAAGCTAAGCTGGAAAAGTAATTAAAATTGAAACCAACACAACCTTTTTTCTCATTCTAAGAAATTTCCACTCAAAACTAGGCATGTCATTTTAAGGCAAAGCTATGTTGATATATATATAGAATATTTTGAACAATAGTTTGTAGTCATTTTGCCAGAATGGCAGTAATGCCATTGATCTAGTGAAAGAATTTTGTCTCATTTTTATAAATTTTTATCATTTATTTGCTTAATGTAGTGATAATCTGATGATATGAATATAGCCAATTAAAAATCATCCATTTTTTTTAGATTTACCTTCATAAAAAATGAAGAATATGTTTTGACATTTGCAAAAACTTCACTAGTATTTTGTGAGTGAAGTTAGCAAAAGGCAGAATTCTTTTTTGCTGAGTTATAATTGCATATAAAATAAATATAAATATGAAAAAAGTAAGAGAATTCCAGAAATGCTGGAACTCTTGGAATATTCTTGGGTGTAAGCTTGTACAAACAATGCTGCTGTGTTTGAGGGGATAAGGATTGCTTTAAAGCCATTCCTTATTCAATTCCAGAAAGATAACATCTAGGGGAGTATATATGTTTTCACTTAATCTCCTTATGCTAAGTGTGTAAGAGAAGAAATAGTGTGGGCTGTGATGTGCTCAACACTCACAATGAATTAGCTTAAGATGCATTTTGAACTTTAAGAAATAAAAACGATAGCTACAACTCTATATTAATATACTTTTTAACCATTTAAGTGGCATGCATTTTCAGTGCTAAACAGAAGGCCGTAAAAATCAACACTAGTATATTATTTATGCTTAGGTATTAATTGCTTGGGGATATAAAATGTCATTATTATTTTTATACCAGCTAACTGAAGTGGAAAAATGAGATAATTCTCACAAGCAGAATTCACATTTGCTTCAATTATGTGGATACTTCAGATGAAAAAAACTTTTATGTTATAATTACTACATCTTTCAACTTTATTTCATGTCTTGTCACAACTTTAATATGTCAGTTCCGGTTCTACCAATGCTAGGGTTTTTTTTTTTTTCTTAGCACAATATGTTGTACTTTGCCGAGTATGTTCTAAAATTAAGTATGGAAATCTTAGGTATGAAAAGGTATTGGAAGAAATAGGATAACAGTTTCAAAGTTATCACAAGAAGGTGTAAATCTGTGGTGACATATACAAATAAGCATCTTAAGGATAGTCTTTTTAAAATGGACTCTTTTAAAGGTCCTTGTTTAAAGTATCTAATGCAACCAGATCGAATTTTGGAAGTAAGCATCATCAGTTACTTGGTAGAACATGTGGTTTAAAGATTTCTTACACAGGCACAATATTGCACAGCTTTACAAGGGCATAAATATAATTTAACACACAGTGATCTAAACCTTAACTTGACTTATGACTGCTGACAGCATCTAAGCACAAGAAATAAAGGCAACAAACTTTCCTCAGTTGTTGGAATGCTTAGTGTTAATTTTGTGTGCACGTAATTGGTTTTTTTTACCTTGTACCATAAAGAAGGTTTTCCTCCATTATTTTCAGTTTTCTCTATATCACATTTCAAGGGCATTAGTATTTGAGGCACATTTTTGCTAATCCCCTTTTCCATGCTTGGCCCTATCTAGGACAAAGGACACATTTTCTCCCAAATCTTGGGAGACTAGTTTACATTGAAGTCGAAGTGTTCTTATATAAAATAAGATAAACGAGTTAGCATTAACTGTTCTATTTTTACTTAGAACTTTAAAAATTGAGAGACTGTTTAAAAACAAAATTGTTATAAATGACTGTGATTTGGAGGAGAAAAATATATATATTAGAATGTTCAGTATTCATTCAATAAGTATGCCTCAATTAATGACTGCAGTACCCAATAAATGTTAGTATATCAATCAGGTCACCAAAGAGAATTGCATTATTAACATTCATTAACTTTGTAACAGATAACTTAATTGTACAAATAACCCAAAGGTATGTAATTAGGATGTGATTATATTCACATTTCTTTATGACAAAATGAACTTATAGTTCAAGTAACTGGTGCAAGTAAAAAGGAAAATGTGAAATGAGGTTATAAATCAACTATTAAATACTTATTCTCCTTTGCTACTGACTAGGTACAAAAGGATGTTTTAATTCTCTGTATTTTAATAACAATTTTCTATTAAGTAATTTTGTAGAATTGAGCTCAATAACAGTCCCTCTTTTCACATTATAGTCAAAATGTTCCCTCTTTTCTCATTATTTGGGAAAG
Organism: Monodon monoceros; assembly: GCF_005190385.1. Lineage (NCBI taxonomy): Eukaryota > Metazoa > Chordata > Mammalia > Artiodactyla > Monodontidae > Monodon > Monodon monoceros. The sequence continues at coordinate 11,295,576 of NW_021703765.1, read as the reverse complement.
GCGGGACTGTTTTCTTGTTGCTTTAATTATGTTTATATTATATGTATATTCATGGGCTAAAATAAGGAAAATTTAAACATTAGGATGTACTGCCTTTTTTTCAATCTTATTATAAATCTTCATTTCTTGCAGGGAGGGAGAAGTAGTCATTTATGGGTTAATTAGTCCTAACTCCATCCTTGGACAAAGAGATGTTGAGAATGCCAGCATCTGATAAAGACTGATGAAAGCTTAACTGTTGGTTTCAGGTGAAGTACTCGTGCTCATCTAGTATTTATATCTGTACTTCACCATTCTGGAACAGGACATCCATATCAAAAAAAAAATAGTTTACTGGAAATACAATAACTAGTACACTCCTTTTTATTGTGGCAGATAATTTTCTTTCCACTCAAAATTATGCACAATTTAGAATTTTCTATGCTTTAGATTGAATAAAGAACTAGTTTGACAAATAAATTGAAATCATATGAATATCTTAACCCCGATTTATTAACTATGGTACAATTGGAAGTAATGAATAAAACTCTCTGACTCCTAAATCATTGAATGAGAGAAGCAAAATTTAGTAGTACAGTCTATTCTAACATCATTTATTTTTGTGTTGTCCCCCATTACCTGTCTTTTTGTAATCCACAGCGTTGCTTGACATAGGTGAACTCACTCTCTTTCCGATATTTATTTGAGTATATTTTAAATTTCAAAGCCACCTGGCAAGTCAGCTCAACTTTCATGACTGTCTCCCTTCCAGCAAGATCTCCCAGGTTCGCCTTATTAAGAAGAGATAACGTGTACCGCAGGTCTCCAATATGCCTGGCCCTAGGCTACCATTCATCAGTTCTGCTTCTCTTTAAATACAGTTTTCCATATTTTTGGTTTTTCCATGTCATGCTTATTAATTTTCAACAAAGAGATGAATGTTTGGAATGGCTACCAAGATATGTTTGTTTTAACACTCCCTGGTAGTTCTAGAGATAAAAATTCCAAAGGTTTGAAATCTAATTTTAGCCCTAATATTTAGCCCTAATTTTAGCCCTAATAAGTCTTAGGGTACTTTACTATTGTAACAGCCCTAAAAACATTTTATTTTAGAATTTTAAATTTTTTAATGAAAAATGATATATGTATACAGAAAAATGCACATACTATAAGTATACAAATTAAATTTTTGCAAAATGAACACACCAGTGCAACCAGATAGAAATAAGAATTAATTCATTACCAACACCCAGAAGTCCCCTTCCACTCACTGCTGACTCAAGGAGAGCTATTTTCCTGACTTCCAGCAGCATAAATATTTTTTACCTACTTTTTAAATATAAATTGTATGATACTTTTCTCAGTGACTTCTTTTACTCCATGCTGTGTGATGCTCATCTAAATTTTTTCATGAAGTTGTAATCTTTCATTCTCTTTGCTAAATAGTATGTCATTTTGTGAGTAAACCATGATTTCTGTAGCACTGTATTTATCCAGTTTTCAGATATTATGAATTATACATTTATAAGCATATACATTTCTCTTGGGTACATACCTAGGAATGGAATTGTATCATATGGTATTCATATATTTAGTTGTTTTTTTAAAATAGCTTTACAGTATTCCAAAGAGTGTGAGCATTGTATGGAAGTTCTTGTTACTCCAGATGTGTGTCAACACTTAGTATTTTCTGTCCTATGACAAATGAAGTTGAGCACCTTTTCATTTTAGTGTCCCCTGAAATTTGAATAAATCAACATATATACACTACCGAAGGTAAAATAGTTGGCTGCTGGGAAGTGGCAGCATAGCACAGGGAGATCAGCTCGGTGCTTTGCGATGACCTAGAGGTGTCGGATAGGAAGGAGGGAAGGGAGGCTCAAGTGGGAGGGGATATGGGGACACGTACATGCATATGGCTGGTTTGCTTTGTTGTGCAACAGAAAGTAAAACAGTATTGTGAAGCAATTATACTCCAATAAAGATCCATTTTAAAAAATCTTAAGTTATTTGGATGCTTCAGAATGGAGAAATGGTATGAGTAGTCCATTAATTTCATAGTGATTATATTTGTTTCATTTGGGGATTTTCTGCTTCTAGTTTGTGTTTGTTGAGGACAACAAATAACCCACCAGTTTTTCATTATGTTGAGCTCCTGGGAAAGGAAAACCATTATTGCTTCTTTTTCTTCTATTTCTTAATTTCCAAATTACTTTTTTTTGCATTCATGGGAAATAGAGCCCAACTATATTCTGGATGAGTTTTATCATAACATACAATTTCACCTCAACCCATAACAAAAGAAACATGCACTGAGAGCTAAGTTACTGAATATGACAGGGCTACTTATAGTGGCTTTTAAAAATACCTCTTCCATCATTCATATTTCTACAACCATTATCTGATCTCAGTTCCTCATTAATTTTCATATTGTTTTAATAGAACGCTTTACTACCTCAAACCTTCTTTCCAGTTTCTCCAGCTGCTAATCTGTTTGTTGCTTTGCTTCCAAATGGTTGTAGTGCTTTGTTGATTTAGTTTGAACCATTTGAGTCTGAGAGATGTGTTATAAGTATGTGCATGAACAAGTTTATGTGCGTGAACAAGTTAATCCTACTTTCCATGCACACTTTGTGGTTGCTTTATTAGAAGTAGTTTGGGGATGGTGGAATTTGTGGGGCTTGCTTTTTTATAGAAAGTATAAAAATCACCAGAATCAACCCCATTGGTTTTGACTAATTTCCCTTTACACAAGCTCCTGCTATCCAATCTGACTATGAGTTTTGCCACTTCTGCCAGAAGTATGACTTCTTCTCTGTTTAGGAGCAATTCTTTCATACAAGGAGTAGTATTTTTTCAGGAGTAGTAGAAAGGGGTTCATTCTAACTTGCTTTTGTTGCTGAGAGACCATCTGTGACAATTGAGGACAGGGATGGAGGAAAACAGCACCCTCTCTTTGTCTCCCCATTCCCCACTTGCTTACAAATAGTTGAGACTATCTATATGCACCATCCTGACCCTGTCAAACTTTCATATTGGCTCATATGAGTCAGCAGCACAGGTTTGGCTTCCTGAAAAACAGTTCTGAACATGTTAGCGACCTCAGAAAACTTCAAGATTTATCTCGATTTCTCAGACTGCTTTAAAGAATACTCCCTCTTTAAAGTCCATTTCAATCTCACCTGCAGTTATTCCTTCTCTCATGCTAAGCTCCAGCCAGATAAACCCTCTCGCCATCCCTTGAGGATCCTTTCTGTTTCTGCATCTCCAAATCTTTGCTCTAATCTGATTTTGGCTTTAAGTATCTTTCCCTCGCCATCTTCACTTATCCAAATTCTATGTCTCTTTCAACTTCAGAGAAACTGACATCTTCCTGTTCAAGTGTGTGTTGGTCTCCCCAGCTTCAAAGCTTATCTTCTTTCAATTTGTTGAGTATATATTTTTCCCACCCCACCATACTTTCTGTGTTCTCATAGAAGATTTGGTTATACAAGTCTTGACCACAAGCACATTCCTTCCATAATTTCTAACAGCATAGTTTCTTGCATGTTGTGGAATTCAACAAATATCACAGTATATTGTTTAAGATCTTCTTTTTTCACATTATGCTGTCTCTGAAATATGGATCATTATTTTTCAGTCAATGACATCTTGCAGTCACATTGGCTAAGGAATAAGTGTGAGCCAGTTGTACTTGCTTACGCATGCGAGAACTCCATCAAAGCTGGTCATGTTTTCGTCACTTCAATCAAGTTGTGTGCATTGTTGTCACTTTAAGTGTTGATTTTAATTGCTCTTTAAATCTTCCAAAGATTACAAATTGCTTTAGCACTGAAACAAGAAGTTACTGTGTTCAAAGAAAGGGAAAGAAAGAAAGCAGTGGGGCATCACATTGGTAATAGCGAAACAAATAGTCTTCACGGGGGAAAATGACAGCTATTCCATATTGTCCTGCAAAGCTACCTCCAGCTGCTTTATGGCCACTGAGAAAGGAAAATACCCACGAGCAGATAATGTTTAACTATCGATACACATGGGAAATGATCACCAGTCCCATGCCAGGGAATGCAAACTGAATACAGTTAAAAATTACAAAATTCCTTTGAATAGATGAAAGAAACCTTAATGTAATGAAAGGATTGTGTAACCAATTAATTTATTACATGGGCTTATTGTTAATGTATGCCAGATTTGAATTCACAAGGTTTTTTCCTTAATTAGTGATTCATAAAGTAATGACATATCTTATAATTGATGGCTTATTAAAATCAAAGGTTAAGGAATGTATGCTAAAAGATTGAATGAAAACATGCAAGGATAAATGGTAAAGTCTCATCTTGGTACTATAATTCTGAAATTATGTTCCTAATACTGCAAGTCTTCAGTCCAGGACATAATTTGGGCTATACTTTCTCTGATTAGAAAAAATATAGGAAAATCAACATTTATTCGGACTAAATAACTCTTTTTGAAATGTAGTTTGTTCAGTAACACACACACACCCGCTGTGTGTGTACATATACATGAAATATGATTGTGGGTATATTTTGTCAATAATTGATTGTGCTATTACTTTACAACATGAAATAGAGATGAGCCATTCTTTTTCCCTTAATGTGAACATTTAGAAATCAGGAGATGTTCCTCTATAGATGATATACCTATTTTCATAGTGGCCCAATACATATAAAACATACTGCCCAAACTCCCCAATTCAATGCACTCTACCTGATAACTACAAAACATGCTGGTAACTCTATCTCAACTAAAATACTCTTCATGAAGAGACGAATGATAGAAAATGAAATTTACAAGTACATGCCTAGTTGACATATTTTTAATAAAAATATATTTGTCAAGGGGTATCTTTGTTTAAAAAGTTGAACTAGACTTAGTTTTCCCCTAAAGCTGCAGCCCTACTGAGAGTTGCTTGAATGTTTTTCCACTCCCACTTGAATTTTAGAGATGTAACATTCTCCTTTCCCCCTGTTTAGTGCTAACATTTATCTGTTTTCCCTCTGAACTTAGTATTAACTCCAAACTTGTGGGGAGGGACGGATCATGTATCACTTTATACATACAACCAAAACCAAAATCACTCTTGAGATAACCTCTTTACAATTCATTAAAGTTATTTTAGTGACTGAGGTAAGAAAGAAAATGCTAAAATGTGAAGAGTTTCAAAAAAGAAAAACACAGTTAAATTCTCTGCATTTGAAATTTAAGAGAAATTTCAGGTAGGAGGCAGAGAGAGGAAGGAGAAAAGAGAGATTGACAGGACACTTGGTTTGTGCCTTAAAGACATTTAACAACAGAGGTGTCTAATAAAAAATTGGTTATGCTTCTGCAGAACATCCCTCTCCCCATCAGTGTTCACTCTTCCTTCCCCAGGCTCCATTCTTCCTCCCCTCCCTTAAGCCACTCTCCATCTCAGCTACCTCAGTGATCCCCAGGAAATGCCATTTTCTACAGAGAAAGCTGAAGGGTTGTGTGTGTTTGGAAATGGAGGAACGTGGCTAGGATTCATATCTGGGTCTAAGGTGAAGAACTTTACATACGAGAGAACAGACAATCCATAAGCTAAACTGATTCCGTGGCAGTAGAAGAAAAGCTCCAGAATTCATCATGAGAATGTAAGCCTGTCTGCAGAAATCTTAGGGTAGGCACTGAACTTCTGTTTGGTGTAGGATTCGAATGGTTCATGATGGTTGAGGTTAATAGATTGGAACTGAACTTACTTGAGTGTTAAAGGCAAAGAAAGAAAGCTCAAAAGACATCTTGGTTATATTTGCATGACAGGGGCAAGAAATCAGGCTGAACTGGCGTAGCTGTACCACCGATTTGTCTTTGTCTATATCAATCACCTTAGACAGAAGATTATCCGTGTAGAGATCAATTAAGCCAATCACATAGACTGACCAAAATTCTCATTACTTCTTTTGATAACTTGCAGTACAAGATGGGTATTTTTCAATAACTGAAAATAGCTACAATTATAACTCTTTGTCTGTTTCTGAAAATTTCGACCCCAACTATCTCTGCCTTGCTTTTAGCTGGCTTGGGTGGTACCTGGTTTAGGTTAATAAATATGCAATTTTCACATTAAAATTAGATACCAATTAAATCCAAACCTTCCCCATTTCTAATCATGAATTCTCTGTTTTCAATCCTGTCACTTCCTGCTTTGCTCAAAACTTCACATATTTAAGAAATAAAATTTATTTTATAATTTTTCTGTAGTCTTGATTTTTAAGTATAGGGAAGAGAAAAAAACTTTACTTGGCCCTAATAAAACATGTGTCAATGTAAATGCATTTTTAGGGCACGGTGAAAAACATCCAATGAGATTGACATATTAAAATGAATGAATTCTCTCCAAGGTGGTAGTTTATTCAAAATATCTTAATTGACTTAAGATTGACTGACAGGATGGAGGAGCATCTGCTTGCTGGTGACTGAGGTTAATTTTAGAGTTCCATTATTCATGTAATCTCTCAGCATCATATAACTTTGTCATAATTCTTGTGTTTGACTTCATATATGAAATTAGTGTCCTTGTTGGTAGTGAAGCACAGATGATAAATTTTCTATTGTCCCCATAGTCCTTTGACTAATTTAGACTTAATATGCAGTAACTTATTTCCTAGTTTTTGAAAAATTGAATTAATTGCATGATTGGCCTTTTTCAGAATTCAGTGCTATTTTAAGTAACTTGTTTCTGATTTTAATACCAAATTCTTATTCAAAATTAAAAAGACCACTATTTAAAGGAAACTATTAATGTTATTTGGAATGAAATTTAGTGCCATAGGTTTCCTTAAGGAGCCAGTTTACATATTCTGGTTTCTGCTAATACTACGCAGTCAGACTTAAATATGCTTGCATATTTCTTTCCAGAAATAATTCTGACTCCTGACAAGTGGCCATAAGTTAACCTATTATCATTTTACTCTTGTGTGTTTATTATACGTATATATGTATATATATACTGTGTGTGTTTATGATATGTGTGTATGTATGCGTGCTCTGCAGTCATCCCTGTAAGCATGCTGAGGTTCTATGTTTTTCATTTTTTCTGCCATGTGTAAGTTAGGATAATTATAGCTTTATCAAAGGGAGAATCATATGAGAACTAGCAATACAGTGACCACAATACGTAAATACGGTATGTGTTGGCATTTTATATTAGACCAGACTTTGAACTGAGCTATTCCTCCCAGGGAAACAAAAAAGCATAAAATAGTTTTTCCTTCTTTGAAGGACATAACAGGTAATTACTTAAAATAGCAGCAAATGCAATATTTTAATAGCTCTGATGTGTCTTCTTCATGATACCTTATCAGCATGTTGTTGCAATTTAGCCTTGAAAAATAAGTAGTAATGAAACTCGTGATTGGAAAGAGACAAGGTATTATTAAGAAGATACTGAAATGGGGTATGTAATTATAACCAGGTAATGTTACTGTGATGTGAATATAAGAGTAAAAAAAATAACAGTCTGGAAACTAAATACATACTAAGAAAACCACTCTGTGTTAGCATGTTGATTTAAAAGGTGATAATGTACATGTTTGCATATATAGTGCTAGAAAAAATAAGATAAAAACATAATACTTAGAAATAGTGCATTTAGTTTCACTTTTTAAATTAATTAATTTATTAATTAATTACTTTATTTTTGTTGTGTTGGGTCTTCGTTGCTGCACGCGGGCTTTCTTTCATTGCATCGAGGTGGGGCTACTCTTCGTTGCGGTGTGCTGGCTTCTCACTGCAGGGGCTTCTCTTGTTGCGGTGCACGGGCTCTAGGCGCGCGCGGTCTCAGTAATTGTGGCTCGTGGGCTCTAGAGAGCAGGCTCTGTAGTTGTGAGCACAGGCTTAGTTGCTGCGCCGCGTGTGGGATCCCCCCGGACCGGGGCTCGAACCCATGTCCCCTGCATTGGCAGGCGGACTCCCAACCACTGCGCCACCAGGGAAGCCCCTAGTTTCCCTTTTAAATTTGAAAAATTGTCATCATTTTGATATAATTTGACAGAGTTTTGTTTTAGCTGCTCTTTAGTTTGTCTTCTTTAAATAATTACTATAATGGAGGAATATTATAAGGTGTATACACAAAAAATAAGATAATAAAGCCAATAAGGTAAAAATCATAATATTCTCATTTCTAATGTGTTTTATGTGTGCAGATTGGGTATACAGAATCTAAGATATATAAAGGAATATTGGCTCTTAGCATAACATGTAAAATATTTTACAGTAGTTTCACTTACACATGTAGATATCTTTAAAAACTAATTATTTAACTCTTTTGATTGATTTTAACCAAGAAACTAGGATTACCTCTTTTAAATATGTGAATATCCCCCTAAAAATATATGAATAAATTAATTAATTACCTTTAATAAAGATATTTCAGTATGTTTATTACAATTTGGAAACTTTTAAATGTATGGTACTCTAACTTATTAATAAATTAGTCTTTCTGATCATTTTAATATTTCTTGATTAGCAATAGTATATATTTTAATGTAATAAATTATAGCTAGGATTTAGATAATATACAAAACAGAAATCAGAAAATTGACATTTTCAGTAATATACATTGATAGAGAATGTTTTCATTGTTATTAAAGAAAAAGGAAAAGTGTGTTCACTAATTCAAGCATATTAATGAGAGATTAAATTTATTCCTGTAATGCTGTCAGCAGTTACTAGGTTTTTAACATGTTTTTATTGAGGTGAAATACATATAACATAAAATTTAACATCCTAATGTGTACAATTCAATGGCATTTGTTATTTTCACAATACTGTGCAACTACCTCCTCTGTCTGATTTCAAAACATTTTATCATCCCCAGAGGAAATCCTACACCCATTAAGAAGTTTTACCCCATTCCTCCCTCCCCATAGCAGACTGACAACTACCAATCTGTCTTCTGTCTCTATGGATTTACCAATTATCAATATTTCATATAGCATTTTGGTGGTTCCTCAAAAAGTTAAATATAGAATCACCATATGACTCAGTAATTCCACTCCTAGTATATATTGAAAACAGATAGTCAAGCAAATACTTGCATAGACATGGTTCATAGCAGCACTTTTTACAGCAACTAAAAGGTGGAAACAACCTAAATGTTCATCAGTGATTGAATGTATAAACCAATTGTGGGATGTACATACAATGGAATATTATTCTGCCTTAAAGATGAATGACATACTGATATATGCCACAACATAGATGAAACACTGAAAATATTATGAAAACACCATGCCACTTGAAAGAATCTGCTATAAAAGCTCACATATCACATAGCTTTTAAAAAAAAAACTATGGTAAGAACAGTTAACATGAGATCCAACAATACATTTTTAAGTGTACAATACAGTATTATTAATTATAGGCATAGTATTGTACGGCACATTTCTAGAACTTAATCATATTGTGTAACTGAAGGTGTCAAAATATATCAAACTGTACATGTTAAATAAGTGTTATTTATTGTATGTCAATCATACAAATATGTGTGTAAGCATATATATATCTGTATGTCATTATTGGCGTATAATAATCAACAAATATGTATTACACAAGGGGAAAAATAAAAAGATTCTCATGAAAATATAAACTGAATATGTGTCAAAGATTTTATTCAACTCATTAATTAATGAGGAAATTATTAAGATGTTAAAGTGGATTCAAAATGCATTTGAGGAGCTGAATATTTATAAACAATAAATGTTGTCTGCTGAGTCAGATTCAAAACTGGTTAATGTTCTGCACAGTCATAACAGTAAAATGTGGATATTTAGAGACAAAAATATTTGCATTTCCACTAGACAAAAATCTGTAACTTCACATTAGCCTTTACAGAGCTATGAAGTAGCCTAGTCAACAGTAAGTGAATCAGAGGCACAGCCCAGAACAGCACCTAAAGAACCTCCAGTAATCTTTTGTCTATTTCCAAGTTTCTCGCAATTTTTCTACAAATAGATTTCTTTCTGTCTAATGTTTATATTGTAAAATGCTTCAATTCATAATTCGAAGTATTTGCTATAAACAAAAAATCGAATTTTGAATAAGTTCAACAGAATTCTCAACAGTTGTTATTGTGTTTTTCTAAAATGCTGTCTAGTTCATATCTCAGGGAATAACACATTTGCCCTAAGGCATAAAACAAGAAAAATATGTTAATAGTCTTGATCAAAAACCCTAAGGTAGGGGCTTCCCTGGTGGCGCAGTGGTTGAGAGTCTGCCTGCCAATGCAGGGGACACGGGTTCGTGCCCCGGTCCGGGAAGATCCCACATGCTGCGGAGCGGCTGGGCCCGTGAGCCATGGCCACTGAGCCTGCACGTCCGGAGCCTGTGCTCTGCAACGGGAGAGACCACAACAGTGAGAGGCCCGCGTACCGCAAAAAAAAAAACAAACCCATAAAAACCCTAAGGTATAATGTAAATACATTGATAGGACCTATTAAATAATACCTTGTTTATTTATATTTAGATGAGAAAATTCTTTGCTTTTATTTTCTTATATTATAAATCTTTATGTTCATTTGCTTTCTGCTGATCACCTAAAGTTTAAAAATTAGCTCATTTCCCATCCGATATATATGTCAGTTACATTTTTCCGTATCAATGTAATACAGTCTATATCCTGCTGAAACTCATTTAGTATAATTGTGTATGCTTCACTTGTCTAGAATTCATCTGTGTATAGCATTTCAAAGAAAATAGTTATGTGGTAAATTACTTTTTATCCTCAGATGAAATCAGTTTTTATAATAAGTGAAAATTTCATTTCCTCCAATTGTCATATGCTTTATTACTTCAAAAAATACAATTATGCATGAATGAAGAGGGAATTTAAATTAATTGGTGTATTAAAGTTAAGTCAAAGTCCTGACCTCACACTATCTTTGAATACTTCCTGAAGTTCCACAATATGTTAATTCACTTAACAAATATTTACTTACGTAATGTGAGCTATGTGCCAGGCATTGTTCTAGGCTGAGAACATAAAAGACCAAAGCTCCTTAGAAACTACATTCCAGTGCATGGAGACATATCATATACCAATAAACTAGTAATTAAACAGTATATCAGATGGTCCTAAGTATAAAAAGAGGAAACAAAAGTGGGGAAATATTAGGGATGTAGATTAGATAGTTGTAATTTTATTTATATATTTATTTCATTTTAATCTGAAATGAACTTTATTAATTTTTAAATTTGTCTTTTAATTGAAGTAGAGTTGATTTACAGTACTATTTTAGTTTCAGGTATACAACATAATGATTAATATTTTTATAGATTATACCCCATTTAAATTTATTATAAACTAATGGCTATATCTCCCTGTCCTGTACAATATATCCTAGTAGCTTATTTATTTTATGCATAGTCGTTTGTACCTATTAATCCCCTACTTCTCTATTACCGCCTCCACCTTTCCACCTCCCCACTGATGACCACTAGTTTGTTCTCTACATCTGTGAGCCTCTTTCTGTTTTGTTATATTCATTTGTCTTTAAAAATTGTACATATAAGTGATAACATACAGTATTTGTCCTTCTCTGTCTGACTTATTTCACTAAGCATAATACCCTCTAGATCCATCCATGTTGTTGCAAATTGCAGAATTTCTTTCTTTTATGGCTGAGTAATATTCTTTATTCATTTATCTGTTGATTAACACTTGGGTTGCTTCCGTATCTTGGCTGTTGTAAATAATGCTGCTGTGAATATTGGAACATTGGGTTCATGAATCTTTTCAAAGTAGTGTTTTCATTTTCTTCAGCTATACACTCAGGAGTGGAATTGCTGGATCATATGTAGCTCTATTTTTAGGTTGTCAAGGTAGGTATCACTGAGGAAGTATGATATTGTGATTTATAATAAGTATGTAGTTGGTCTTCCTCCCCATTTCTGACACAGAGATCCTAAAATACTTAGCATTTCCTGAGGGCTGAGAGTCATAATATTTTTTATCTCCCTCCTGTCTTTTGTGTTATTTTCATATATTTTACTTCTACATTTATAGCAATCCCAAGCCACTTATTTTTGTGCTTCTATTGTCTTTTGAAAATATAGTAACCAATTGAAAATAATCTTCTAAATTTATCAACATATTTAACTTTACAATATCTTCATTTCTTTCTGAGACCTTTTATATAGTTTTTTTTAACATCTTTATTGGAGTATAATTGCTTTACAACAGTGTGTTAGTTTCTGTGTATAACAAAGTGAGTCAGCTATACATAAACATATATCCCCATATCTCCTCCCTGTTGCATCTCCCTCCCACCCTCCCTATCCCACCCCTCTAGGTGGACAGAAAGCACCGAGCTGATCTCCCTGTGCTATGTGGCTACTTACCACTAGCTATCTATTTTACATTTGGTAGTGTATCTATGTCCATGCCCCTCTGTCACTTCGTCCCACCTTACCCTTCCCCCTCCCCGTGTCCTCAAGTCCATTCTCTATGTCTGCGTCTTTATTTCTGTCCTGCCCCTAGGTTTTCAGAACCTTTTTTTTTTTTTTAGATTCCATATATATGTATTAGCATACAGTATTTGTTTTTCTCTTTCTGACTTACTGCACTCTGTATGACAGCCTCTAGGTCCATCCACCTTACTACAAATAACTCAATTTCATTTCTTTTTATGGCTGAGTTTATATAGTTTTACTTTAGCCTGAATGGCCAATAACTACATTTCTTGATCTCTTGGCAATGAACCTGTTTGGCTATTGCTTTTCTGAATGTGTGCTTATTTCATCTTATTTTCAGTACATTAAAGCTGTTCCATTTTTTTTCTGGTTTCCATTATTTCTGATAATATGTTAGCTGACACTTTTATTATTAGTCCTTTTCATATAATAGCTCCCACTGCTGAGATGCTTTCTAGATATTTATATTTACTTTAATTAGAATTATAGAATGTGCTGTCCTTAAGCTTATTTTTCTATTTATTTATCTTATATGGTTTTGTTAAACTCTTGGAACTGTATGTTGCTTTTAAACAACTTTGAAGTAATTTTAGCCAATATTTCTTCAAATATTTGTCTGTCCCTTCCCCACTTTCAGCTCATTTTTTCTAATGCATATGTAAGTTAGACTATCTTATACGCTTACAGATTATTGAAGTTTTATTTTTTCTCAGTTGTTTTTTTCCTTGGGGAGGGTTGTTTGCTTGAAGAATTGCTCTCTAGTTTTCTGAACTTTTATTCTACATTGATTAATCAGTTGACTGTTCCATGCAATGTAATTTTTGATTACAGATATTTTATTTTTATATCTAATATTTGCAACCACTTCTATTTTCCATAGTTCTCTTGATATTCCCCATTTCTTCTTTTATTATGTCCATCATTTTCTATAGTTTTTAGGATATATTTTTGATGGTTATTTAAAATCTTTGTCTTCTGATATAAGAATCATCTCTGGTTCTCTATTTGCATTGTTTGTTTCACATCTGATTATCTTTTTATCACATAATGGAGATTGTAGATGTTACCTGGCAAAGAACCTGGATATTTTGTCTTCCTCTGAAGAGCGTTGATTTCTCTTCTAGCAGGAATTCCCTTACTGACAGATAACCTTGATAATGTAGAAGCTTAGTTTTATGCTTGGTTCAGCTGGCATATTTCGTTTTTTTTTTTTTTCAAATTATCAGTGCTGTGAAGTGATCGTTAATCCTAAGGCATGGCTCTTTGATGATTTTGATAGGAATCCCAAGGTATTTATCCAGCCCCTCAATTATTTAGACTTGAACTTCAAATTGTAACTTTTATAGAATTGAGAAGCTGTTGAAATCTCTGCTCAGTCCTTTTAGCCTCTATCTATTACTTTTCTCAGAACTTCTTGGATTCATGTCCTTCATATGTGCAATTTAGGCGTCAGTCAAGACTTTGAGTCAATCTTGTACACAGGATCTTTGGGCCTTCCCACTGTGGCATCTTCTATTTTGGGATTTCCTTCCTAAATTTGTAGCCACTCTGCTTCACCTAAATCTTTATTTCTGTTTTTCAAGCCAATAATATTCTCACTTTCTGCATAAACTATATTACTTGAGAACCATGCTGACTAGTGAGTATTTCCAGGGGGAAATTAGATTAAAATTGACTATTTAAACACTGCGAATTCTATCCTTCAAGGGCCTTCAGTTTCTACCTGTATGCTCTCTAGTACTTTCAGACAGTTGATTTTTTTTTAGACTTTTTAATTGTATTTGTTAGAATAATAGTCTGCTACAAACTACTCAGTCATTACCAGAAGCAAGAATATAATGTACATATTTGAAGTAAGAAGATACATTATATGTGTTTAAGCTTGTATCGTTCTCATTGAATTACTAGCAGTTTGTTATCCTGTTGGGTAAAGTTTTCACATTTGATCGATCAATGAATTGTTTTAGAAGTGTGAGAACTGGGCAAGGAATTTTATTTTAATCATGTCTTTTCTAAATTTTGGAATGCTGTGTGTAGAATATACAAGATAATGATTTTCTCCTCATCCAGTCACAATATCATTTTCACATAATGGCTTATGCAAGTCTTATAAAAAGTCACAAGGGATTTATATAAACATTTAGGGCTATTGCACATAAACTGTTGGGTGAATTCATTTTGCAAATGTAATTATTATGATGAAAAAATATAATTGAAGATTTTAGTCACATCCTTGAAAGGAGAGAATTTTATTAAAAATAGATACTTATCTACATTTTAAAAATCAAGTTCATTTTAAATTTTTGTTAGCAGAAATTGGAAAAAATGTCATTTTATTTTTTACAACTACCCTTTCACAGTCTAATATCAACAGCAAGTAGTTTGGTAGTTCTCAAAATATAGTCTAATTGTGAGAGCTGGTTAAAAATGCAAATAGGTAGAGTCTAGGATTTTGAATTTATAAGTTCTTCAGGTGATCCTCCTATACAAAATTTGAAAACAACTGGTTTAATAATAGATGATTATCCAGATTAGTGACAAAATTCTGATTTTCAAATTACTTCCTTTCTCAAGGAGCTTCTAAAATTTCTCATATCTTATTTATAAAATATGGAAATAATAGCACATGAGCCAACCTTATAAATAGGAATTAAAAACAGTTGGCTCCTGTGGAGCTAATAAAAATGGCTTAAAAAGCAGGGCAAAAATAAGAGTGTCTTGCTTTACGTTAAATGTTGTTCTTCATGAATACAACACAATGAAAACCATATAATATAGTATAAACAATATAATAAAAGTATTCAAAATAAACTTAGTTCAGCAAGGAGAACCTGGCATGTGGCACAGATTAAAAGAAAGCTAGGGGGCTTCCCTGGTGGCGCAGTGGTTGAGAGTCCGCCTGCCGATGCAGGGGACACGGGTTCGTGCCCCGGTCCGGGAAGATCCCCCATGCCGCGGAGCGGCTGGACCCGTGAGCCATGGCCGCTGAGCCTGCGCGTCCAGAGCCTGTGCTCCGCAACGGGAGAGGCCACAGCAGTGGGAGGCCCGCGTACCGCAAAAAAAAAAAAAAAATAGGAGCAAATTTTCACAGCTGTCCTTCACCCTGTTTTTGTTTTTTTTTTCCTTGAGGACCCTTTAAATCAATGATTGCCCCCTGGTCCTCTGGATGCTCACGGAATAGGCACCGGATAAATGATTTCTGAATGAATCAGTCCTTTTGATGTATTTAAAGAACCTTTTATTATTGGGATTTGTATTGCCTTGACAGGTGCTCCTAAAATTTTCTTTTGACTCACTTAAGTTTGAATTGCCCCTGACCTGCCACATTGTGTGCTTTTAGGTTCTCTTCAGGAAAGATACCCATGATGGTTTAAAAAAAATACGTACTGGGGTGGGACAGGGAGGGTGGGAGGGAGGGAGATGCAAGAGAGAAGACATATGGGAACATATGTATATGTATAACTGATTCACTTTGTTATAAAGCAGAAACTAACACACCATTGTAAAGCAATTATACCCCAATAAAGATGTTTAAAAAAAAAAAAGTAACACAGTAAACTAAAAAAAAAAAAAAAAAAAAATTTATACCCCAATAAAGATGTTAAAAAAAAAAAAAAAAGTACTGCACTCACCCGTCTCCGCCTTCAGCTGTCATAATGGATTCTTTGAACTTTACTAGTTATCTGCCCCTACATGGATTCCATTTTACTATCTCATCTTTGACGAGAAATGATACAAAAAAGTAATCATTCTTTTAAGTTAGTACTTATCAGTACAGATCAAAATAGGATAAATTAGGTCATTGACTAGAGAAAGTAGAAGAGCCTCTTGGATGCAATAAGACTTTAAGTCCTTTTGAAGTGCTCCCTGCATTTTCCCAGAGTTTTTCAATACTTTTTATCATCTAGGTGAACGCTATTTTGCATGCTTGATGTGCAAGTTTATCTGCATACACGTGCTCCTTAGATTAATGAAGTTTCAGTCCTTTTGCTTTCTAACTCCAAGCGTTTCTGTGTGTTCTTGAACCATTCACTCACTTTCCTGATTCCCTTGCTATCTTAAACATTCAATTATTTTCTCTGGGCTCATCTTTGTTTAAAAAATTCTTTTTTCAGTCTTCTCATTCAGCCATTTAAAAGTGCTCAGATCTCACAGATTGTGAGAAAGACACATTGTCCTATCTGTGTTTTCTGCCTCAAATGGAAAAAAAAATCTCTACAGCAGTTTATATGCACTCTCTTGTACTCTTTAGCAACTACTGAGTCTTTAATTCTCTAGCATTTATATCACCATTATTCTACTGAAGCTACTCTTTAAAAAGTTGCATTTACTTATTAGCAACCAAATTCCTTAGTGCTCCTGTTCATTGATGTCTCTGGACAGTTGGACACTATGGAACCCCAGCTTCCTAGAAACCCTTCTCCACTTACGTCCATAACATTCTAACCTGGGACTATTCTGACTTCCTCAACTGCCCTGTTTATCACCTCTGGTTCCACCCTTTCAACCAACTTTTTAATGGGTTCTGACTTTGACATTCTTATTACTCCTTGCCTATACTCTTTTCCATGTCTTTACAACTATGCACTTTGGCTTTACTAATCACCCATACGTAATGACTCTAAAATCTACCTCCTTCCTTGGTTTTGCCCCTGAGCAGCAGTCTTACCTTACTGAGCTTACTGCCATATAGCTTTACCAGGATCTTCCAAAAATATTTCAAACTCATTTCCAAAATTAAACTCATTCTCTTCATTCCTCAAACTGATCCTCTCCCATGTATTTATCAGTGTCAGTGATACCAACATACTTCTTTTTATAGTTTCAGTCCTTCTCTTCAGCTTGCTTTAAACAATTCTATATTTAAGATCTGTCAACTTTACCCATTTTTTGATGCCCTTTATGTTTCCACTTCCACTAACCCTTTCCAGCACTCACCTCTTATAGACTCTGGTAGTCACCCATTATTGGTAGGTTCATCTGTTTGTAAGCACGTGGTAAACTTAGGAGAATTTAGCTCTAACCCTAGTTAAGAGCACTTGCTGCCCTTACTCGGATGGTGGCTGGTATTTGCCATCAGAGTTTCAAGGTCTTTATTGAGATGCACAGCATAGGAATTCATGTTATTGCTTTTCATTGAAAATAAAAGAAACATACAAAAAGCACAGAATGTCTAAGTGTGATGACTCTAAACATGTTGTTCGACTTCAGTCCTATCTCTAACTTGCTTCAGCCTCTGTGCTCATCTTTGCGCCCTGTACACACGCTTCTTAATTTACCACCAATTCTGCATCAGTGCAACCAGAGAAAACTTGACATGGACTCCAGCCACACCCCCAAGTTACTGTGTTGGCTCCGGCCAGGCTGTGTGTGGAATAGCTTTGCACAGACAAGGTCTGAGGGATGAGGACATGGCCTTGTGGGGAGAGAGGCCAAAGTCAGAGACAGAAGAACAGTTTAGGGTCTCAGATTCAAGGAGAAAGTGCGAATCCACGGACACTGGAAGAAGTCAGAACTTGAAGGGATTTGAACGAGCTTGAAAAATAAGTGGGTGTCTGCATAAATGGAAAATATTGAGGAGTCAGGACAAGCAAAAATGCAAAAATGCTCATCTACATATGGGACTAGTAGATAAGTTGGCTGAGAGGGGATCAGGGGAAGAAAGATAAAAGTTGGCCCTGGGTTTTTCTACCCTTTGTGTTTTTAATTGATGTACTAAATTATTATTATGTTTCCTGGGACCTAAATTGGAGTTATTATCAGTGAACTAGTGAACCCAGTTTAAGCTATCCAGTCCTGAAAACTTTGTCCTTAGATACTAAAGTTGAATTAATATCCTTAGACTCATTCTTATTCCAATATAATTATTTGGTTTTGAGAGCCCCCTTCATTAAATTGTTTCTGTAAGGTCTATTTTCTATGTCCAGGAGTCTGACCAATAGCTTTAAAACTTCAAAGTGTAAGAAGCTTTAGCATGAAACTCCATGGCTCTGTGAACTCTAAAATTACATGCATTTCTGAATGACTGTGCAAAAGTGCATGTTCCTGGGTGTCTGCTTAAATATTTTAGCAGACCCTTAAAACACAGGAGATCTGAAAAAGCTGTTGTCCCGGAGGTTTATCAATGTGAGCAGGATGCTGGAAATCTCTTAAAATATAAATCTGATCATGCCCTGCTCCTCTGTTTTATAACAGTTTGGGTTTCCCTTGGCGCTTGAATGAAGACCAGATCTAAGGAATGTGACCTATAATACTTGAGGGGTATGTCAATTTTGAAATCTCTAGACTAGGTTTGCATTGCTTTTTTTCCTGGACATGTGGCTCGAGAATATATTACTTCATTTCAATTCCTTTAGCAAACTCTGCTTCCTCTCATCTCAGGGTCTTGCATATTTTTTGGGGGAAGGAACTGTCCCCATCATAATTTCCCAACCTGCTTCCACCAGCCCTTTCCCCCAATTACTTTCTATCTCACTTCTCATCTCAGCTTAAACACTGTTTTCTTGTTAAGTCTTTCCTGACTGTTCTGACAAAATTGGGTTTTACTTATTCATATGTTCATAATTGCCCTCTACTTTTATGTCATGATGTTTATCACAGCTTATAATTATAAATTTGAGTCAAAATTTTATTAATATTTATTTTGTGTGTGTCTAAGCTCAGAGTGCAGGGAAATGATGGTTAATTTTCATTGTATTATTTGTAGCACCCAGGATGGAGTTTGGTACTCAGTACATGTGCAGTACAGATTTGTTGAATGAATACATGCTTTGATTTACTATCTTGGAGCTCGTCATTTGAGTGCGTACTTACATTCATACACCCCACATCATCCTTCACAAAATTTTAGTACATAGTAAATCCTAATTAAATAATCGTTGACTGAATGACAAGATGCTTTCCTAACAGAGAAATGCTGCTTTCCTGCAGTTACCTTAATCATGTGTTCTTCTTTTTATTTCCCATATGTAAAAATGCTAAATGGTGTAATTTCTAGGTCAATTGCTTAAAAAGGTATTTCCAAAGTGATGAACTGTAATGATCATGTTTAAGTCTTCATGAATTTCACACATTTTCCATACCTCCCTACAGCATTTGTATACATGAATACATGGGAGAACTTATCATTTGATTTTTCATATTCCGTAGCTAATGTGAGTTGATATGCAAATTAGACCATATAACTTTCTGCACATTTTAAAGAATTATATGCATGCGCCTCACTGTATGTTAACTGATATATGGAAGCAGTAAGTACTGACAGAGCACTTAATTGCTTAAACCATCATCCTGGCACAGTGAACCTTTCATAATTCTTGATAATATGTTTCTGATTATTTGTTGCCTGAGTGCCATATCGTAAGAACTTATGTGAACGTAAGGGTCTATGTGTAGTTAGGTCATATGCCATTTTATATAAGTGAGCTATAAACCAATTCGATTACACTGGAGTTAAATTTTAAAAAGGTGATTCATAAATAGAGAGATGAATGTTTTCACAGTTATGCTTCGCTAACATTGTGAAGGCATAACATTGTTATACTTCTCTATTACTAATTTACAGTAATAGATGCCTTTACGGATAAGGCTAAACTTGTCCAGAATATTATTCACAACATTGTAATATTTGAACAATATTTTTTGTCTCATAGAAATGACTTTGAGAGGTGTTGTTAGCTAGACAGTGCAATGCATACTGATAAATTAGAGAAAGTATAAGAAATGAAAGCCCACAGGAGACGTTTTATCTGTTTTAAAAATCATTTTGTAGTTTGACAATGCCTAGTAGCTAAACTCAGTGTCCCGGGATCTATTGAACTGATAGAAAGTGGAGCTTAGCAGTTGCACTACCATAATAAGACAGTTGTCAGCATGCTGGAATCTCATTTTGACTGTGGTTTGATGAAAGTTGCCCGCAAAGGTGTGTAGTAGCTCTATTGAACACACCCACATATGCAATACCACTTAATTGAGCTAAGAATCAAGTAGTATAAAGTAAAGTTCCTGGACTTCCAAAAGTAAATACACTCTCATTGATTACCTCTCACCCAGCGTCCCTGTGGCCATGGAGCTGAAGCACTTGTGCTTCAATTAGGACTTAGTGGCAATTCATAGCAAAGATGAGAGATTGAACATGAATATTGAAAACTAGAAGCTAATTATGCTTTTTCAGAATAAAATGGTATCTAAATGTATGGAGAACCTATTATGAGTCATAAATTGTGCTGTACATTTTACATGGACTATTTGAACTCTTCACAGCAAACCTATGGAATAGGCACTATTATTATCATTTCTGTATTACTATCGAAATTAATAAAATGAGGCTAAACTGGCCTTCTGCCACAGAGTTTACATGACAAAACTTTGGAGCCCAGTCTCAGAATTAAAAGGCCAGGCTTCTAATCACCACACAGGCAAATGAGATAAAACCAAAATGGCTGTTTATGAAGATGGCTGCCGCAGGCTATTTGGGAAAGATATTTTTGGAACCACACTGTCTAAACTACACAAGGTTTTTAGTTTGTTTGTTTGTTTGTTTTAAATAAGTAGTGGACCCAGAGCTATTGAAGTTGAGATTTGGAGAATTAAGATGGTATAGGGGCTGGTAAATATTCTTAGCATTCTTATCCTTCTTTCATTCCCATTCTCTCTCTTACCATTCTATACATACAAAAATGAATGAACCAAACCTATAAATCCTATAAAAGCTATCCTTAATCTGTCCCTTTTTTAGTGTGTTTATTAAAAAAGGCCAATAGCTTTCAAGCAAATATGATATGGACTGAAGCAGAGAGCTCTGCACAATTTTTAGGATGTGGCTTGGCAAAATCTGTTCATTTTTTTCTCAGGAGCAGGAAATACGTGCAATGAAGCAGATTCATCCAGTGCATAAGCAATTCATAGAGTACGTGTTTTTCTGGGAAATTGACTGATATTGCTGTATCACCAATATACTTTTATATAATATTGTCAGCTATTTTTATCCTATTGTCCAGAATCATAAGTAGAAAAAGTGCCTGCATTTTTGATGCTATAACTTAAAAGTATTCCAAGTGTAATTTTTAAATTTTATTAAAAATGAAGATAGTACTACAATTTTCCTTACCTATTTTAAATTTTTCACATTTAGAAGAATCTATTATTATATTTTAAATTTTACTTACTGCAACCTAAAAGCTGCAACTCTTTAGCGCCATAAGCAAGAATTGTTACAATACATGCTTCAAGTTTTTAGGTTTTTCCATCAGGGTTTGGGGTATATAAAACACTAAGAAGTATGTGAAATAATGAATTATATCTTACATCAAGTGTATTTGTGTCACCATCCTATACTCATAAAGGATATCGCAGTCTTTCCTCTTGCTCTTGGACTTAGCCTAGTGAAATTACATTCTGGACAGACACTACATACTTACTGACAATAGTGGTGGATATGAAACCTGTTGCTTCATATACCCCATGAAGATTCAATCAAAGCCAAAAGGAAACAAAAATAGCTTGAATAAACAAATGGCAGTTTACTCCAAAATGTACTATACATTTGCACATGAAATTTTCCCCAAGTCTCCATTAAGTAAAAATATTGGAGAAAGTAATATAGTTCATGGGGCTGATTCAAAAGCGGGTGGGTAATTGAATGAAAGATAATCAAACAACTGATTTGAAGAGGTCAATATAAACCACTTAATGCAGATTTGAAGAGAAACAAATAGGGAAATCTTCCATTTAAAATGAATAATCTTAAAAGTATACAATTATATGTTAATTTCAAATATATATATATTTATATTATATTATATATTTATTTATATTATATTATTATATATTATATTATTAAATAATAATATAATTATTATTAATTATTATTAATTAATTGTTAATTATTAATAATATAATATATAATAATATATTATTATATATTATATTATTTATATAATATATATATTATATATATATTATATATTTATAATTCACAAAAATCTTAGACGTTTCTGTGTGTGTATCTTATAGTGGACTTCTGGGAATCTTAAAAATTCAAATCTGGATGATGAAAATTAGATCAAATCAATATTTAGCAATATTCAACCAATTTGTAATAAGCTTAGTAATTTGTAAGTATAGTAAACATACGTATCCCAAGTAAAGACAGGTGAAAAGCACTACTCTTAATATAAATTACATTATATTTGGAATTGTAACTCCATTTCTAGTTCATTCTTACCTAATATCATGCTAATAAGCTTCTGTGGTGTAGATACTGGTTTTAAGTTTCCTCCTAGGATTTGAACTGTCAGTAAAACTTTAACAGAAACAACTCTAAACTACTCAAGGCTAATTATTAAAAGGTGTAATGTGCAGCATGTGACTATAGTTAATAATACCCTCCTGTATATTTGAAAGTTGTTTAAAAGTTCTCATCATAAGAAAAAACATCTGTATGTATAGTGACAGATGTTACCTACACTTATTGTGATCATTTCACAATGTATACACATATTATGTTGAACAACTGAAATTAATATAATTTATATTCAATTATATCTTAATAAAAAATGTATAAAGGAGAGCAATCAATACTTGGAAGTTTGTTTTCAACATCTTAGATATTCCGCACTGATGAAAAAATATCAGTAACATTAACAATGATTTAAATAGAATAACCATCTGAATAGTTTAAGAACACTGAGTGAAATCTTAGATTTCAAAACAGGTTCCTTCCACAAGCAAAAATTTGCACGCTCACATTCACATGCACATTTCCTAACTATCTCCTAAATTATTTCTCATTCTCCCTGAGTTCTTCTTTAAAAGTAGAATCAAATTTAGCAATATGTGTTAAATTCTGTAAATAGGATTAGCCAAATTCACCCTAGTTTGTCTGAATTGTTTTGAAACACAAAACACCATTTTGAATAGCCGCAACCTCTTTTCATCACGTTCCATGTTCAGCTTCCTATTTTTGCTCTTTGCTGTGGCCTTGAGCACAGTGTTCTTTTTTGCTTCACTTTTCTTCACTTATATGATGAACACAATCATGTAGTATTTGAGAATGTAGATCTACCCCTGTGGCTATGTTGTCTCTGTAACTGTTCTATATCTTCTTATTACTGTGTCAGTTTTCTTAGATTGTAAAGTTTTGAATTTTACAATTGGAAGATTTTTGTTTTATTATGAAAAAATTTTCTCTGATACCATTTACCCTAACCTGAGTTACCTATCTGTGTATTGTATAATCTGTTTATTGGGTCTATATCCCTCTATTAAAAAAGTGTCAGGGGGCAGAAAATGTAGATGCCAATTTTAATTGTTAGCTAAAAACACTTTTTCAAACATCCTTTTTGCCAAATATATGACTTGAATACCTCTTTTATTCCTCTGTGCTTCTGTTCATTTTGGTAGCAGCTGAATGGGAGGTAAATGATCTGCATAAGTCATAAACTACATAATAGGATCGTGCATATCTTATTTTTTATTTTAGCCAAGTTCTAAGTAATTGCCACCCACAGCTGGTATTTAATAAAAGTTACTAACAGATGGAACCACTGAGGGCCAGGCAAAATTTAACTCCACCTGATAAGTATGTCTTCAAGATTAATAACATCTCAAAGCTAAAGGGATCCCCAATCTTTACAGTCATTTTCAAATTAAAATTTTACATGATTAGATTTCAAAAGAATTATGAGGCATTGCCTATAAAACAGAACTTGCTAATCATTCCTGTACGTTTTGTACTGACTTTCCCACTATTAGCCCGAGCTGTATTTACATTTTAAAGAATTAAGGATAAAGTAGACTTTGTGTTTGTAGTTTCTTTTTTCATGTAATTATGTTCAAACTAGGAATACATTTTTCTCAATTTTTTGATACTCTCCCCTGCCCCATCGCATGACGTAGACACGAAAAGCTCTATAATCTCCTTCACTAATTTAGAGAAAACCATAATTCATTTGTTACTGTATAATTCATGCCAGAGCACTGAGAATCACTAAGCAACTAGTTCAAGAATTTCATGATTTAGGGACTTCCCTGGCAGTCCAGTGGTTGAGACTTCGCCTCCCAATGCAGGAGTGCGGGTTCGATCCCTGGTGGGAGAGATAAGATCCCACATGCCTCGTGGCCAAAAAAACAAAACATAAAGCAGAAGCAGTGTTGTAACAAATTCAATAAAGATTTTTTTTAAATGGTCTACATAAAAAAAAAATCTTAAAAAAAAAGAATGATTTATCTTTTTCCTAAAATTTTAAACTTTAGAGGAACAAGATGAATTTTCTGGTCTACTATGGCTTTCTGTGTTTTTCATTTGCATCCATATTATGATGCAATTTGGGTTCTAGATATTGAGGAACGTGCTTTGGAAACTGTGTTGGGGTGAAAGTATCAACAATAGTTTAAAATATATGTAAGTGAAATTACTCCACTTTTTTAGTCACTAGAGAGTGAAACAATGTTTCATAAAACTATTTCTTTGCATTTGAGAGAAAGAAAATTTAAGGAGGTAGGATTATGAGTTAATACCTGATATTAGTATATGCTAACAATGTTGAATCCATAATTTGATATTGATACTTCTACATATTTCTTCCTGACCTACATCATTAGCACGGTGTGTGTAAATGCTTACTCTAAGTATAATGACTATAGTTTACCATTAAAAAGTAGTGTTCTTTATGGAGAACATATGCGCTTAGTCTGTTTCCAGAAGCTATAAGTTCTATAAGAAATACGTTTAATCTAATCCTTGATCATAATGATTTTATTCTCTAAGGGAGGAAATGAGACATATATGAAACAGTCGATAAACAGTTGGATATGCTAAATGCTACAAAGCAGTTAAGTAAGAACAGAGTGATATGAGATCAGGTTGTTATTGCACAGGTTTGTATATGTGTCAAAGGAACAAGGCATGTGCCTTTTAAGTCTGACAGCTGGCTATCTCTCTTGGACTCACAGGGTGTAATTACCTTAAAAACCAGAGGCTGCAAGAGAAATAAAGCATCTTCAGTAAGCATAAGTTTGGGAAACAATGGCTTAAATAATGTTATGTGTCTTTAGCAAGACTTTTCTTTTTCAAAATAGGCTAATGTACATTGGGATATTTGAAAGTAGACATTGTCTATAGTAGTAGGCATGGTACTTTTTAAACCTTTGTTTTCACCTGATATTCCACAGAATTCATTTTAAAAATGCTCTTAGTGAATTTCCCATGGTTCATGTTGGCACTTAATCTTGATGCTTAGGAACTGAATTTCATCATTAAGCAGAAATTGGAACCATCTTTTAGTAATAGATTTGCATTAACCAATCTCCTAAGACTGATCTATGAAATCAGAATGTCAACAATTTAATTAAGAATGAGAAGTATAACTGCCAGAGAAACCAAATACAATCTTCTGAGTAGTGTTTTCTCCCCCATAGGAACACAGCATGGGAAAATAAGTTATAATTAGGAGACTGGTTGGTGAACATGAAAACAAAACACAACAAGGTAAGAAGATGTACGTTTCAAATGTGTAACGTCCTTGCACTAAAGTAACCTAATGTTGTCATCACCCTTAAAAGGATATGCCTGTCATTAACACCATACAAGTTACGTCCTTGGTCCATGGGGTACTTCCCTGCGGACACTGTTCTAATTGCATTGCCAAACTTTTATCAGTCACTAACCTTTCTCCTTTGTGGATAGCAACTTTCCTCCCTTTCAATGGAGCATTCTGTGATTAGCTACTTTAGTTAATCTATTTGATTAGATAACTTTCTAGTCATGTTGATTTGTGAACTTATTCATTTACTTTGTCCCTTTAAGGTGATTCTGTCTATATATTCTCTGATAAGTGAAGATATAGTAAGTTAGTTTTAGAATACATTGAGTTAGTGGTACTGGAAAGTCTGATTCTGATTTTCCAGGAAGAAAATGGAGAGATGAGACTCAAGAGCCAGACAGAATTTAGAAACGTATATTTTGGAGTCTTTTGTGTAGATGTGGATGTGATTGTTTGTTTAGGATAAAAAAAAAATGCACAAAGACTAGAATATTGGAAAATACTTACATTTAGTAAGTGGGGTATCCAGAAATAGAAGATGGAATATGGAGAGCCATAATCATGTAGCACAGTACTTGTTAAGGATGTATATCTATATCTGTATTTATACATTTATATCTGTGTATCTATGTCCCTATCTATCTATCTATCTATTTATCATCTATAATATCTATCTATTCCCCCCTCCCCGCCCCCCTCCCCCGCCCCCACTCCTTTCTCACCAACTTCTTTTAGGTCTGGGATAATACAGAATGTCACCTTAGAGCATCAGATTGGACTAAGGAGAACATAACTAGCTGAGTGGGATGAGGAGACACTTTTTTCTGCTTAGTGATTGGAAGTAGGACTAAATCCAGAAAACCCAAGTGAGCTCTCAGGGTTTGGCTCCTTTTAGTTTAGCAAATCCAAATTCAGCAATCAGTCATGACACTGGATCTTTGCTGGTCTAACAAAGCTTTCCCTTCCTCACACCAACATCCCTTGGGGTAAATAGGTGAAGGAAGGAGAGGCTGAAATCGGCACAGAAGCCAAGGAGCCTCCAGAAGGATATAGGATTGAGGTTGCCCCTTTCCTTTTGTGATTCAATAATTTAGAGCGTGGTATGTTTCTGACAGAGGACAGCTAGAAAAAAAAAGGGATCTTGTGTTTTCCAAGGAAGCCCACCATAAGAGGATCCAGATTTAAATTTGATCTAAGGACCTAGAGATTGATGGGGTTCCCCCAGACTCAGCTTTGTGTTTGTACTTTGGGAACGATGGATGAGAAGTGTGGGTGTTCTAAGTAGGCTCAAACTGGCAGTAAAAGGATTAGGATAGAATGAGCACCGAGCCTGCAGCATGATGGCTGACGTTTGAAAGCAAGACTATACCCAAACTCCTAGGGTGCAGGAGAAATCTTTGGGGAGGACAGCAGGACTTTGGAGAGAGACTCTCAATTACACACAAATGAGAATTAAGCAATGACTTGGAGAAATGAGAGAATTTTTTCTATATCTGTTCTGTAAGTTGTGGAAGAGATTCATATATGTTATAGCAGTGCTATGCTGTGAAAGCAAGAGAGGAGAGCACTTAAGGAAGGCATGCTCACCAGACAGTTTTTGTAGAACAGTCAAGAAAATGAGACCTGAAGAAAATATCAGTCATTTGAGCATTTAGAAGTTAGTAGTATTTTAAGAGACATATTAGAACAACAGAGTATGTACCTAGATGGTTAGAGATTAAGCAATTAGGATTCTGGGAAAAGAAGGAATTTTATCAAGCAGAGACCGCTCGTGGGGAGGTTTTTTGGGCTTAATGGGATAATATTTTAAAATCGTTATTGCCTTTAAAAAGACAGAGTAGGCAATGAGAAATAATATGAATTTTTCTAATAAATTCTATTAATTATTGAGCTTCTAGCATGCACTCAGCACTGTGCTATTTGCTAAATAGAAATGTTAAAAGAACAAACATGCATGAAAACGGCTGATGGAACCAGCTACTAAAAAGGCAAGATGGAATGAAATCAAGTTGACATTCTAAGAATTTCTAGATAGAAATGAAAGTCCAGTTGAATTTGGAAAGAAGCATTTTTAATTGGAAGCTTTGCAGTACATGGAAATAACATGGGCTTCAAAATCAGGTTTATGTGAATACTGTTCTGGTACGTTTTTATAATATACTGGGAATTTCACAGGGAACAGTTGGACTCCTAGGACCAAGGTAAGAGGAGAGTAATGTAAATTCCATCTAACTGATGGCAGAATATCCTGATTTTTACTTTTCTAGTAGCTATGAGAATGATGGAGCAAAATGTCTCTATGTTTTAAAAGGTAAGTACATACATACATACATACATAAGAAATAGATCAAAACGTAAGAAAATACTAAATTTACATTCAAGAACTTCTAAGTAAAATTTTGAATTTTGCATGCTAGGTTTGCTCAAAGTGTAGAAAACCTTTCCATCATCTCATTACTGAATTACTAGACTTTATAACTTAGTAATTTTAATCATTACAAGATTGAAAAGGACTCTAAGTAAGCATTTCACACAACCCCCTATTATAGAACAAAAAGTGAAGTCTTAAAACATTGAGTGGCTTCCTCTAGTTTATTCATTTTCAAAGAATTTTTGGCAAATTCAGAATTTGAATCCAATACCCTGACTTCCAGTGCAGTGTGTTTTACTGAAGCGAGCTTCAGGTGTTTTAATGGGTGTAATTGTTTTTCTTTAGCGCATAATATTAAATTATTATTTTCTATAATTTTTTGGAAGCAACATACATTACACATGAAGGAAAATCATTATGTTCTATTTTTGTGAATTTACTGGTTTATTTGTGCTGATTTTGATATTCCCATGTCTGAAACAAAATTTTTTCAGAATGCATAATGACATGTAAAGCATGGTGATTTTTTTTCTCGACTGGTTTTCATACACGATTAGAGTATCTTTTCAAACTTCTGGAACTACATTTGAATCCTGTCAGAAATAAATGAACAACCTCAATGAATACTTTAGTCTCCTTTGAGCTCTTTGAATTAGATTATCCCTCTCTGCAACTTTCAGTTCAGATGGAAAAAACCAAGGAGATGCAGCTAGATTGTTAATACTAGAAGTGGTCTGATTCAGGTACAGCTGTACAAACATTCCTCTCATTATAGTTTTCAAATGGACTTTGCAAGATATATGGTAATTTTTTTAGCTATATATGTGGGCAAGTTTGCAATTAATACGAATAAAGGGAATAGTCCATTTAAAGTCAGTCTTTCAGAATGCACAATTCTATATTTATGACCTTGATTGCATAATGTAACGTAAAGTGGAGTTATTCTGCAGTAGTTTTATTTATATGTTTCTTTTTGGTATAAATATAAGAATAAAGAAATTTTTCACTTGAAATGTTGACTGTGGTATATACAGAATATCAAATCATTTTGGTGAATATCTCACTAGAGAATTAAAACAATACTACCCATTTGTTTATTAATCTGAAACATGATTATTGAATCACTTTACAGATTCTGACTATATCAGGAACTTCTGACTGTTTCAACGTACAAACTGGTATTGATCACTAAAAAGTTGTCCAAAGCTGTATTTAAACTACTAAAATTGGGGAATTGTGAAACCCAGTTTTTGAGTTCACATAGTTATGTTTATCAGTTTTCATTTTGTACCTATATATTTTCTCCATTGATTGTTTCTTTGTAGAGTTTACATCAAATAAGGCCATAAATTAAGTATCACATTACGATAGCCTCTGAATAAGTGCACATCCATTTTTCTTTATATGTGTATCTCATTTGATTTTAAGGAGTGTGTGTGCATGTGTGTGTGTTTGTGTGTGTGTGTGTGTGTGTGTTTGTATGTGCATGAGAGAGGGAGAGAGAGAGAGAATCTTCATAGGTACCTACCCCAGTTTGTATAAAATAGACTATCCAAGATATAAAAATGATTCTGACACAACATTTACTGTAATTTACAGCTAATTTTACCTATTTAAAATGTTTTTATGATGGTATAATAAAAGTGGGGGGCTGTGGAATAGATTGACTTGGTGTTAAGGAACCAATCAGAACAAAATTTCCTTTGTTCAAACACTTACAGGAGCAATTAAAATTGAAGGAATCACTGAGCACCTACTATGTTCCAATCTCCTTACCAGATATTGTGCATATATTATATCATTTAATCTTTACAACTATATTTAGTTGGCTTTATTTCCACACTTTAAGGAGGAGGAACTGAGAATTAAGCAAATAGACCAACTAAGTTGCTTTGTGATGCCAAAATGAGTGATGAAACTTAGGATCCAAGGCCATGTTTGTTTGACTAATAGATCAACTGTCATTCCATTTTATTTAACTGATTGTATATTCTGACACTTAGTGGTTCAGTGGGGAGAAGCTATTTCCTTTACTCTTCTTAAAAAATGTTTCTATGTTGTAATGATTGCTTCGTTTCTGTAAATGCCATAAAACTGCATAAAACCTGAAGCATTAAGATTAGGTATACTGTTTTGGTTTGGTGAGCAAAAGGATTAGATATATAAGTGAATTCCAAAATGAATGAATATGAATAGAAATAGAGAAAAACAAGGAGAGCAAGGTAATTGAGAATAGGGAAAAAGCAAGTATCAAGGCAAAGAGAAAAGTAAAAGCAACAACGTTTATTTACAGGTGGCTCTTGTAGAAGGGTCTGGAAGCGTGGGGCTGCATGCTACTCTCTTCATCCATACAGTTGCTTTTTCTGAGAGGGCTCTGCAAATCTGAGCGCTTTGTGTCAGGTTACATCAACTGTGCAAACCTCCTTGTTTGAACTGGATAAATGTAAAGAGATCTGACTTTTGAACACAGACAATAAAAGAAGAAAAATCCTATTAAATCCTGTACAGCAGTGCAAAACTCGAGGCTTTATTAAAGCTTCCTTACTCAAGGAACTATGCAGTACTTCCACCGGGAAACAAAATATCGGACGAGGAAGAAAAGCTGTCATTGTCAACAGAGACTTTAATTTCAAGTATATTAATAAGTGCACCATGAGGTCCCAAGAAAGAAAAGGTGCCAGGCAGTCACCTGAAGGCTGTTCTTCTTCTCATACTTGAGGCTCCTGAGCCACTTTTCAAGTGGTTTGGAAATTTGCCTTGTTGATGACAGTTATTGCTCACCTTCCTAAAATTGGTCTTTAAAATGACTTTGTGCTTTAATGCAGACAGAAAAGTCCTTCACTCTGGTGATCAGTTCCAAAGCCTCAGAAACAGTGCAATCAATCACATGTAGTGCCTGATGGATGTGTCAGGTGATAAGCGTAGCTATAGCTGTTTCAAGGCCACTGACTCGGAATCTGCAATCTGACTCAATTTCTTTAAAGCCTATGGCTTTGGGGTAAACCAAGGGTCAGCAAAAGTGTCCTCTTGTGCACTGATCATTTGAAACACCAGAATACCAAGTTAAAAAGATCGAATATTGATTTAGAAAGCACTTTCAGGTTATTAATGATTTCGATAATTCTGATTAATGAAAAAATTAAATTTCATTTGATGACAGCATTTTAGCTGTGTTCATTACTTTTCTCAAATACTTTTATAATGATAAATTGGCAACTTCCATAAAGTCAACAAATTCCTTGAAAAACATAGCCCAAATTGTCAAGTACTCTAGTAATCTTTTTAAATATATACTTTAAATTAAAAAAATATATATGTTTAAGGCATAAAAGATGATGATATGATATACATAGATAGTGAAGTGATCACTATCAAGCTGACTAACAGATCATCTTCTGACATGGTTACCATTTCTTTTTGTGATGAATGCATCTGAAATCTACTCTCTTAGCATATTTCCAGTATTCAACACAGTTTTATGAATGTGTTGATAACTCACACACTTATCATGCCTGTCTGTGAGATCTCTAGACTTATTCACCTTACATGACTTCAAGTTTGACCAGCATCACCCATCCCACCCTCCCTGCCCCCACCCCCTGCAACCCCAGCTCCTGATAACCACCATTCTACTCTCTGCATCTATGAGGTGGTTTTTTCTTTTGTTTTTTTTTAAGATCACACATATAAATGAGATCATACAGTATTTAACTTTCTCTGTCTGGCTTATTTCACTTAGCAAAATGTCCTCTGTGTTCATCCATATTGTTGCAAATGGCAGGATTTTCTCATTTCTCAAGGCTGAATAATATTTTAGGATTGCACTCTCTCTCTCTCTCTATATATATATATATGTATATGTATAAAATCATCATTCATCTGTGGGAGGACACTTGGGTTGTTTCTATATCTATCTTGGCTATTGTGAATAATGCTGCAGTGAACATGGGAGTACATATATTGCTTTGAGATAATTTCATGATTGTGGAAAGAGTTTATTACACAGCATTTCTTAGAAGAACATTGTATTTGATCTTGACAGATAGTTTGCTACACTGAATTCTGTATCATTTCTATGAACAATGTCAGAAAAAAACTATTGACATTGTCCTAGGCTTGTGTTTAGAGCCAAATTTAGCCAAGACTAAAGAACAACAAAATTCAAAATGAAATGAACAAAAGAAAAAGAAACAACAAAGAATATATATGAAAGCAATGTTTAAGTTTGAAAAATCTGAATAACAGAAATATCAAAGCTATTTATTACTTGAATCATCTGTTAAATTTTTCATTGTTTTTATAGATACCTCTGATATTTTAAATCACATAATATACACAATTACTTATTTTTATTGCTTGATTTTTTCTGTCTTTAACTTAGCTTTTATCATTTTATTGAAAAATGTTTATTTTATGCCTGGTGTGCATCAGACACTCCGAAATATTACATTTTAGCTTATGAGGCCAAATGACCAAATATTAGATTCTGTGCATATAAAATATTCCTGTAGAGAGATCAGTTAGAACTTAAAATTACAGGCATATTTTGACAACAAAAGAATCTAGTCATTAAGCACTGACAACCCCTATTGTTATTCTAAATCCAGGTGAGTCAATAAGAAGTTTTACATCCTGCTTAGAGAAAGAACAGTAACCTTTAAATCAGTGCTCCACATGAAGGAGTAATTAGGTGCTCATTTTTGGAGAGGTCGAACCATCACCGATTGTAGAAATGCCTGCCTCTGAAGCTGTATTCATTAACGTAGTAATGAGCTGTTGAAATAGCAATGCAGAGCAAATCTAAAATGCAGGGAGACTAATTGGCTTATGGATACTTTCAGCTACCCTGCTGTTAGAGACACAGACACTTCTTTATATACAGTGGACATTTTGAATTCCATTGTTGGTGAAACATGATGCTGTGTTCACAGGTCTCAGACTCATGAATTTCTGAAACCTTGAATTGTGGCTCTCTGGATGTTTTTCAGAAATTTAACCAAAATGCCCCATGAAACTTCCTTAGTGTTAGCCAGGGACGTCTTTTTGCTGAACAAAGCGGGATCTTGGGTCTCACATTTACAGAAGACTCTGCTCACAGAATGATCTCATCTGTTTTGTCCTCAGCTGTGAAGTTGGTTAACAGAGCCTACCTCAGCTCTGTTACACTGCACAACCCCAGGTCATTACAACACTGACAAGCCATCTTGTAAACATAAGTCATCTACTAAGAATTAAAAAAAAAAAAATCGGTAACGTTTCTGCATTATTCACGGATAAAAGAAGACACCTTAAAGAACACACAACTCTGATGGTGGCTGAATGCCAAACCCTTTACATTATTACTATGACATGAATTGATAACTAGTGACAGCAGCTTTGTCCCTGCATTCTGTCTTGAAATATCTCATCTGGTCACATAGACATAAATTCCATTGGATGCTTAAATTTTAATAATAATTTATTTCCCTGCAGTTGGACATTTAGAAATAAGCTTGCTAGGAGCTAGATCTTTATATGAAAGGCCTGAAGTCTACTTCACCTTCCTACGTCCTTCCCTTTCGAATCTAGAGCTCCTAGGTGCCAGTTACCTCTCCATCTAAGAATCAGGTAATTGCTCCCTATCATTTATCTCCTATTCTTTCCCCCACTCCAATTTCCTATTTTTGAATCACTTTCTTTCCCTTATTAGTATGTAGATTGATTTCACATTTGCTAACCCATAGCTTATGGTACACACTGTGCCGTAGGCTGTAAATCAGTTACATAGATCTTGGTCATAGTGCTTGAGAAGCTCATAGCCTTGTTTCCTATGTGCAAGGATGACATAATCTCGTGGTTATTCTGCAAGAGATTCTAAATTTGCACAGAGGAGGTCATTTATGTACATTCCGGTGTAATGGATTAATGCTCTTCTGCGCTTCCAAGGAGGATGACTTCCTACACAAGTGCTCTCATCTCTAGCTTAACCCTGATAACATGGTCTTCCTGGGTTTTTCAAATATGATTCATTTGGCCACCATGCAACACCTAGATAGATCATTATGGCCTATGTGTAATGGGAACATTGAATGCAACTAAAAATGATTAAATAACAACATTATGTTGCAGGCCACCATTAAACCTTGATGTAGCCTCATTATTAACATGTTTCCTGTCACTTTTGCTTTGTATTTTATAGCAATAGCCTGCCAGGGCTTATTTTGCTTATTAATTATGCTATTTGCTGATTTGATGAATGATGAAATAGACTGAAGATTAGAATAGAAAGAAAACTAAATAATTGGAGAACCAACCACAAAATTGTTCCTTTTGAATTTCGCTAATTAGCACAACTCTTTGCAGTCATTTCTTTCCTACAGTTCAAAGTCAGGTTTGTCATAGTACTTTTAAGAAGTAGATCTTAGTTACAGATCTAGAAGAGAAGAAAAATTAGGAATAATTTCTATGTAGAATTCATATTCTTGACTTTTTTCATCTCTATTAAGTTAAATTCTAGTTTGTTGAGTTACTTGTTTTAGTGAAAACACTGGCATTTTGGTTAGATTTTTATCATTTCTTTTTTCAATTCTTTTATGTCTATATTTTATAATGTTTTTGTCTGTTAAGTCTCTGATACTGAGACCCTGTGTTGTTTAAAAATAATTTTCGTAAATTGGGGGGAGGGTGGTGGTGGTGGGATGAATTGGGAGATTGGGATTGACATATATACACAAATATGTATAAAGTAGATAACTAATAAGAACCTGCTGTATAAAAAAATAATTAAATTTAAAATTTTTTCATAAATCAGTGGGACTCTTCCTTTATGAAGTAACAATGTATATGCAAGGCACAAGTCAGAGAAAAAGAATCATATTAGCTGAGAAAGAGAAAGGGGAATTATACTTAGTATTTATTGTGCTACTTCAGCCCAAAGTATAAGTGCAAAGAGACCTAGATGATGGTGTTCTCTTGCCTAAAGCATCTAATTTAAATAATGCTGACCTTACCTACTACTTTCCTATCTACCCACCTAGCTATCTACCCACCCCCATAAAAGAAGAGCCTGGCAGACACTGGCATCAGGCTTGTTGCATACTAAGTTTTCTCTGATTAAGAACCATTTTTCTTTGGAGTATAACTTTAGATAGGTCAGTAATAAAACAGCAACAAGGGTATTTTTGATTTACTGTTGTGGCCTAGAGCCCACTAATTACAAAACACATTATTTCCTTCCCTAAATTATCAATAATAAGCTTAGATTCATTTCTAATTTGAGGTACAAAAAGAGTTATATACCGGCCCAAGAAAGTATTTTAAAGATAGCTTTACATAACAGTGGGGTAAAATTAACTTCCCTGCAAAAGAATAACAAGGTTCAATTGACATGGAATGCATTAAAAACTCTGCTTCCTGGCTTTCTCATGGTAGCAGTTTGCCAGAAATCCATGTTGAAAAATATTGTCATCTGCCTAGCTTCTGTTCCTAGAAAGGGTGTATGGCTATGATGTAGACATTTTTATACTGTAAGCTTTTAGCAAGAAAAAGGTGTAAGGTGATTAACATCTTCTCTTTACTTCTGGGCTAGAATCTCAAAGCTTAGCTGCACACCCCTGCATTTCTCTTGAGTTACCCCAAGTCTGTAACTCTATAACTCTATAAATCTATAAAGTCTGTAAATCCATCATCACTGATGAACTGGATTACCAGCACACGGAGATGATCAATGCATTTATGATTTTAAGGTAGTAGAGATATAGCTTGTAGAGGTTCCGTTTTGATTTTTGAAAGCACATTTTCAACAATTTCTGTAGCTCCTTTCAAAGACATATTGTGGCCTAATTGAAGTTGCATCTTTTACAGGAGAGTGCAGCAATTAGTTGGTTCCCAATAAATATCTGTTGAATGGCTAGATAAAGTCTTCCTCATAAACAGCTAAGTTGACAGAACCATTGATAACATTTACACAGGACACAAAGTTCAGCCTTCTCCTTGTTGTTTCATGAAGTATGTTCTTTTACATTAAGTGAGAACCACCATTCCATAACAGTGTTAGTTGAATATGACATCATCTTGAAAATTATAATTAATAATATCTATTTGAGAAGATTCCAAACATCAAATAGAAAACAAAAGACATGTGACAGGCACTATTATATACAACTGTATTAACTATGATTATCAATTTGAATAAGTCAAGTGGAAAACAAATATTTGAATCATGAGACTAGAAAGAACACAGTCTTTTATTTAGGTACCTGTTTGAGCTCTTTCTTAGAAAGGCAGCTCTACTTTCTGATCTCTGACTACTTGATTGAGCTTACTCGTGGAAATACAGCAGACTCTCCCTTAAGGGAAGTCAGAGGGGAATGCTGTTCTCTCATGTATAAATGAGTATTGCACCTACATTTATCATGTATTATTAAAAGCATCTCTCTCAGTAAAATATCAATTCATTTTCTTCCACTGCTTATACTGTGACTCCTGTATTTCATTTCTACTAAAATACACTTCTGTCAGTGATGTGATTAAGTTCATCTGTTTATAATTTTATCTGTTTATATTATTTCAATTAAAATAATCATCTGTTTATAATTTTATCTGTTTATATTATTTCAGTTAAAATAATCACTGTGTTGACAATTGAGATGTTGAATCAGAGATTGTGTCTGGGTTTTCTTGATATCCATATCAGCACCCTTAGTACAATTCCGGTTGCTTCCCTTAAAAGGAAAATATTAGTTATGCTTTATAGCTTTCATATTGGACTGTGATGTCTAATCCAGCATACCAAGTGGCATGCTCAGTTAAACCTCCTTAATCCTGCTTTTATCATATCACCCAAAGCAAGATTATTGAGTGGACTTAATAGGTTAGTGCAACGTAAGGTCTCTCTTTGCTTTCTAGTTTCTGAATAGAGATGATTTGTACAGAATAATTATAAAACAGAATAGAGTCTGTCATGTTAATGGAATACCCGTGTAACACACAAAAACAGGAAGTAGTTTTAAACCTTTCCAAGGAGATTGGAAGCTGGGTAGAATTAGTGGTTCTACAAACCAAGAAGATAAATTCTTCTTTGTCTTGATTGGGTTGTATAGGAAATCTCTTCTATAGCTTGGGACCTCTGTGTTCTTTGCGAATGACTTCTGGAGCTCAAGAAGGTGGGCTGTGATAAGAGGAATGGGGAATGAAGAATAAGAGTCCCAGCAGTACATCCTCTCATGAATATTTTCTTTCAGGTTCCACTCTAGGAGTATCAGGATATTTTTAAAAAATCATTATTCATGACAGGATTTATTTTAATATAATAGCAAGAGTAGTATACATATATAAATAAATCCCACAGCTACTCTTATGACATTTATGAAAACTTCTTACAGAAATTGTCAGTAGTTAAAATATGTAGATCAATACTTAATATGTGCTGGGCAGTGCTCTAAGCCATTTACAAACATCAAACAGGGAGTATATGTGATAATTCATTAAGGATGGTCTATATTAGATAGCATTTATAATATTATAACAATATTATAATGTAAATAATGGTGAAAATGATGATGGTGATAATTATAAAAATACTTATCTTTTTTTAAATAAAAAAATGTTTGTTAAGTCCGCTTGCCTTGTTTAAACCTAATTATTTAGATGTAATCTTAATGCAGTGAATCTCAAGCCTGTCTGCCTGTTAGAATCACACAGCAGTTTTCTTTTGCTTTGTGTTTTACTTTTAAAAAATTTTTTGTAAATAATTTTATATTTTACAGAAAAGTAGCAAAGATAGTGCAGGAAATTACCAGATTCCCTTCACTGAGATTTTTGTAATGTTAACATATTATATAATCATGGCAAACATCAAAATTAATAATTAAATTTAGCACAATACCATTAACTAAACTACAAACTTTATTTAGATTTTACCAATTGTCCCACTATTGTCTTTTTCTGTTTCAGGATCCAATCTAGGTATTTGAGTGGTATTTCTCCTTAGTCTCCTCTAATCAGTGGCAATTTATCAGTATCTCTTCTTTCATAACCTTTATACTTTGAAGAGTATGGTCAGGCATTTTATAGAATGTTCCAAATCATTCTGGAATGGGTTTTCTGTTGTGTCATGATTCACTTAAAAGTATGAATTTTTGAGAAAAACACCACGGGTGAAGTGCCCTTCTCTTGGTATTTTAACAGCAGGTCATGGTACCAACTAGACTTCTTACTAGGGAGGTTAATCCTGATCACGTAGTTAGGGTGGTGTCCCACTGCAAAGTCACTGCTTTTCCCTTTCCATTCTCCGCTTGTGAGAAGGGAGTTCAGCCTACACTCAAAGCAGGGGGTGAGGGAAATTAAATTATTTCGTAAAACTGTGGATATATGTTAAAACTACCACTGTAATTAATATCTCTCATTTTCAGCATTTATTATGTTCCTAGAGTTGTACTGAAAACTTTACCT
Source organism: Monodon monoceros (assembly GCF_005190385.1). NCBI lineage: Eukaryota > Metazoa > Chordata > Mammalia > Artiodactyla > Monodontidae > Monodon > Monodon monoceros. The sequence continues at coordinate 11,256,801 of NW_021703765.1, read as the reverse complement.
GTATTTTAGAATTTAAGTTAATTTTCACAACAGACATTATGTCTCTTTAAAATTTCTCTAGTTTGCTTAGAATGTTTTGATATTCCTAAAAGTTATGAACCTTATTTTTTCCAGCAGTTATTTCTGCACATCACATATTTTACCCATACCTGACTGCGTGTCCTTACCTGTCCCCAGCTCCATGTCTAGCCAAAACTTAAAAAACCCAGCCTACTTAGATCCATTATAAATCTTGATGCAAATCATGGAAAGACTTCAAGGCCCTACCATAAACAAAACAAAAACAAACAAACAAATAAAAACCATCTTCACTTCCCTGGACTTTACAGTTCCCTCTGTCTCTGTCTCCTGTCTCACTTTCTGGCAAACCTTTTCCTAATAACTGTTCACACTCCCCCTCTCTACTCCCTTACCATTCTGTCTTATACATACTTCACTTCAAGTTCTGTCTCCACTATGTCACAAATTGCTTCTTGTCCTTTATTCTCTGTTTGCAAAGCCACAGACCAAGCTTCATCAATTTACCCAACATCTAGGAGCATTTTATAGCTTATTAATTATTCTCTCCTTAACAATTTCTTTTTTCCTTTTCACTTGGTTTACACAGTCTTCACTTTCTTCATCTTTTTCCACCCATCACACTGCCCACTCTTTAAAACCCTTTGTAACTGGTCATTTTTCTTCTTCCAAGTTCTAAAAATTAGAGTTGCTTAGTAAACAATCTTTTTTTAAAAAAATAAATTTATTAAGTTGGTTGGGTCTTCGTTGCTGCTCATGGGCTCTCTCTAGTTGTGGCGAGCGGTGACTACTCTGCATTGCGGTGCACGGGCTTCTCATTGTGGTGGCTTCTCTTGTTGCGGACCACGGGCTGTAGGCATGCAGGCTTCAGTAGTTGTGCCTCTTAGGCTCTAGAGCGCAGGCTCAGTGGTTACGGCGCTCGGGCCTAGTTGCTCCCTAGCATATGGGATCTTTCTGGATCAGGGATCGAACCTGTGTGCCCTGCATTGGCAGGCGGATTCTTAACCACTGCGCCACCAGGGAAATCCCAGTAAACAACCTTGACTCCTCTAACAGGTTGTTATTTTCATTCAGGTCAACATCACAAACGTAACATATCTTGGACAAAAACTTTGAATTTCTTCTAATCTGCTCTTCATCTAGGGTCCTGATCTCAGTGAATGGCATCATCATTCACTTGCTTGCTCAGATTATAAGATTAACTGGCATACCTGACTCCTCTCTTCTCTAGTAACCAATATCCAATGCCTCACAAATCCTATTGGCTCAACCCTTGAAAATATTTTCTGCATATGACGACCTGTCACTTCTGCTGGCACCGCACGGGTTGAATCCACAAATATACCCTTACGAGGCAAATAATTTTTTCTTTGCATTCTCCTAACTAACAGGTCCCCAACTTTCTGGCGCCAGGGACCGATTTCGTGGAAGACATGTTTCAGGCAGCAATGCGAGCGATGGGGAACAGCAGATGAAGCTTTGCTCACTCGCCCGCCACTCCCCTCCTGCTGTGTGGTCCAGTTCCTAACAGGCCGCGGACCAGAACCGGCCCATGGCCTGGGGGTTGGGGACCCCTACCCTAACTGATTTCCCTACTTCCAAACTTATTCCACAGTAGTCTCCTCCCCATAAGGTAGCCAGTGTGATCATGTAAAAATAGAAATAATATTTTTTCACTGCTGTTATCAAAGTTCTCCAAATTTCTCTTAAACAAAAAATAAAATTCAGATTCTTATCACGGTCTGAAAACCTTATGAGATCTGACCTCTGGCTGCTTTGCCAAGTACATTTCTACATTTCATTTCTCCCTTATCTAGTCATTGCCCTCACTGCTCTTATTTGAATATGAGTTCTTGCTGCAGCCCAGGACTTGGCACCTCCTTGATCCACCTGTAGATAACACTCTTTCGTAGAGATTATCATGGCTTCCTCTTATACTCCTTTTATTCTATTTTGTTCAAGAATTATAACTTCAGAAGGGGCTTTCTTCACCGCTCTATCTAAAAGAGCACACGTCTAACTCTATATTCCCTTAGTCTACTGAATTTTTCTTCATTGCCCTACTATTATCTCACATAAAGTTATTCAGTTTTTGCTGTTGTTGTTTTTTATCCTCACAAGAATGTAAACTCCATCACAGGAGTGATTGTGTCTGTTTTATTCTCTGCTGCATGCTCAGAGTCTGGGAGAGGGTCTGGCACACAGTGAGTACTCAATGACTATTTTCTGCATGATTTTTTTTAAATAAAAATTTTAAATGATGTAAATAATAAAATAAAATAAAAATTATCATAAAATAATAAATAAAAGAAGCAAACAAAATTAGCTTTGTTGTTAGACCTATAATTACCTTCTACCCCTACTTTACTTCTTAGGTTTTCCCTTTTTCACTTCGATCATATCTGATTTAGTTCCCATCTTCAGTCTTCTTGCTATACTGCCAGCGTCTGTGGTGCTCCAGCTAGAAAGATTTGCCTTACTCACAAGGTTCTTTTGGAGACAAAAATCTCGCTTCTGAAATCTGGCCTCCACTGGACTCATGAGGCATTGGTTTCTATTCAATAAATAAGCTGTAATATTACCTCTCAAGGCTATTATAATAATTAAATGAAACAAGGCACTTGAAAGTACTCTCTAAACTAAAAACTCCCTAGGAGATATTATTTATTATTTATTAGTTGTATGCTTTATTATTTTCTACCAGCAGCCACAAACCTATGTCCTTAGTGAGATAAATCTGCACAGCAAAAATCTAAATCTCTAATTAATTATGTCCATTAAGATACATGTAAATGAAGCATGTTGCATAGTGTTTTGGATAGCTGGTAGTTCCTTTTCATACCTTTTCCACTTCATACTTGTTGACTTTCTCATCTTTTTCTTGAGAATTATTGTGCAGTAGGAGCTAGAAATAACTCTGAAATTTTTCCCTTTGGAATTTTGTATAGAACTGATACTCATCAATTCATTTATTTTTAAACTTCCACCATAAGTTTACCTGATTCATCCATCTACATAAACGTAACTATAATTTATTTGATCTTATTTAGAAATGCATTTTCCCTTCAAAAAACATTTTCTGTTTGCAATTTTTAATTTCTCTTAATAAAATAGTAATAATTATCTAGAATTTGTAATCTCTAATACTATTTGACCATGTTTATAATGGTTTCTATTATAGAAACTGGCTTAGCATAATAAATGCTACATAATTTCTCATATCAAGTTTTACACACTTATTTTACTACTTTAATAAGTCATGCCTACCACCAATGACAGAAGTACTAAATCAAATACAAAGATTTTTTGGTATGCTGTGATATTTTACTTTAACATGTTATAATGGAACGTATTCTGTAAGTTAAGTTCATTTTCCATTACTGCCCGAAGCAGACTTTTTTATTCTTTTACCACTATCTCAGTCTGTTTACAAATGTCATTTCAGATAAAGTTATCTGATTAAACTTAAAAGCTTTTGAACAGCAAAGGAAACCATTGACAAATTGGAAGGACAACCTACTGAAAGGGAGAAAATATTTGCAAATGATATGACCAATAAAGGATTAATGTCCAAAATATAAAAACAGCTCAAACAACTCAATACCTATAAAACAAACAATCTGGTTAAAAACCAGGCAGAAGACCTGAATAGAAAATTTTCCAAAGAAGACATATGGATGGCTAACAGCTACATGAAAAGATGCTCAACATTGCTAATCATTAGGAAAATGCAAATCAAAACCACAATGAGATATCACTTCACACTTGACAGAAAAACTGTCATGAAGAAGTCTAAAAATTACAAATGTTGGTGAGGTGAGGTTGTGAAAAAAAGAGAACCCCTGTACACTGTTGGTGGGAATGTAAATTGGTGCAGTCACTATGGAAAACATTATGAAGCTTCCTCAACAAACTGAAAATAGAATTACCATATGATACAGCAATTCCACTCCTGGTTATATATCCAAAACATGAAAATACTAATTCAAAAAGATACCTGAACCCGAATGTTCATAGCAGCATTATTTACAATAGCCATGATATGGAAACAACTTGTGTCCATTGATGTATATATTTACAATGGAATATTAATTGCTCAGCCTTAAAAAGAATGAAATTCTGCTATTTGTAACAATGTGGATGGACCTAAAGGGTATCATTCTTAGTGAAGTAAGTCAGACAGAGGAAAACAAATAGTGTATGTTATCACATATGTGGAATCAAAAAAATAAAAGAATCGAATGTACATAACAAAACAACAAGACTCACAGATATAAAAAACAAGCTGGTTACCAGTGGGGAGAGGGAATTGAGGAGGGACAAATAGGGGTATGTGATTAAGGGATCCTAACTACTATGTATAAAATAGATAAACAACAAGGCTATATTGTACAGCACAGGGAAATATAGACATTATTTTGTAATAACTTTAAATGGAATATAAACTATAAAAATATTGAATCACTATGTTATACACCTGAAATTAATATAATATTGCAAATCAACTATACTTAAATTTTTAAAAAGTAAAACAAAAGTTGCTTTTAAGTTGGTCATCAGTTTTACTACAAGATGAAAGGAATCATTATCCTTTAATGGCATGGTTATGCACAGAATCTTGTTGGAGCTCTTATTCTACAAGGGAAGTTCTCTGGATTTTGCTTCTGTTCTTCAACTGGATGTACTATCTAAGACCTAATAAGGTTCCATCTCTAGATCATCAATATGCAGCTATATTGTCAGTTACTTCAATCCTTCTGGTCTCAGGCAAATTAGAATATCTCCAAGATTCAAATATTTTAAAGTTTTGTTTTGTTTTGGTATTTTAAAAATTACCAGGCAGTGTTGCATGGTAATGTTTTTCCTATAACATTAACTCACTGCATCTCTGAATCTTTTTCTAAATTATTATTGACAAAAGGATAAAAGGCAAAGGAAGCCAGATAGCAGAGGTATTTCTTTATGAGAAGTGCATATTTCAGATCATGTTGACCTCTTTGTGTTGCCTATTTGGAGCTGTGCTGACATTGCCATAGTATTTGTGCTGCTAAGTGTGAAGACAGAATCAACCAAACCCTCAGATGATTTGTCCTTTGGGTGATAATGACCTTGAATCTCACAGTGATTCTAAATTTTCCATGGTCACTTCACACCCCCAGGCTTTTCAACCACAGCAGTTGAAATAAAACCTTTAGAGTCTTAGTTATCCTTTTAGGACTTTGAGATATATTTTATGGAAAATATTCACATTTTCTGACCCAAAAATATAGAAAATATATGTTCAGATTTTAATAAAAATGAGAGTCATGTACAGTTGGAACTTGCCTTAATCGACCTCATGCAATGGATTCACTGGATCGACAAGTGAACTCCATTTCTTCTGTAAAGCATGTGGAATGATGCTCTTGGTGCGCTGTGTTCTCACTCCTCGTGCTCCAACTCTCTAATATGTTGGTGGCCTCCACTGTCATCAGTTGAGCTGTATGTTTGAGAATTAGTCATATTTGTTCCCAAACTGATTAATGCCTGCTGTCCTTGTTATTGCAGTTACATAACTTAATTAAATCTTACATGAACCAAATAAAAAGAAAGAGAATAAATGTGTCTATAAAAAATACCAAATCTTTTGGAATCCTTGAAAAGTCATGGCACTGAATTTAAAACCAGTTGTGCCATACAACTATTAAAGGATAAAAATGCACACACACAATACTTTAAAGAATGCTGAATTGGAAACTGTAGATGTTGAATTAGAGGTGATTTGTGCTAGAAAGATGAGTCCGAACTGTAATCACCAGTAGTAGTACAAAGAAAAAGCCTCCCGTATTGCATAAAACACTGTTATTTTGTTGAATAAATGCACAGACAAATGTTTTAAGTTAAAATATTTGAGGTCTCTGGATATTTTTCATGATTCTCATCTTTAACTGAATTTTGATAAACTATCGGTTATTAGCAGTCCAAGATATTTTAGATAATATGTCATTATTGTGAACAAGAGGGTGGAACCATGACAATAAGAAGAGACTGAGACTACACAGTGCTAGTATTGGGTTGGTCAAAGAGTTCGTTCGGGTTTTTCCATAACATCTTATGGAAGAAGCCAAATGAACTTTACGGCCAACCCAATACAACTATATTAAATGAAACTATTTCTTTTAAGATAATAAAACTATAGAATTGGGAAAAATTTTTTTGTCAATATTAATTCAATTGAGTGCCTACTTAAAGTGGAAATGGCTCTTTTGAGACTGCACCATCCTTCCAAATTCTTGCAAAGATAAGGTCTGGAGCGTTCTGGAAATGGAACCACAAACATCATATCTTTGATAATACCATCCTGTTGCTTTTATTTCTTACCCAGTTTATATATTTATATTTATATATGTGTATATATATGCAAAATATACATATACATGTATGTGTTTTATATATATTTTCTTCATTCTACTAGAGCAGAGGCATTAGTCTGGCATTTTTTAATGAACTCAATATTTAAATAGAAATTAAATGTAATTGAAACTCTGTAAGATACCCAGAGAAGCATTATTTCAATAGGATTCAAGAATACTTACAAAAATCTTAAGTACACTCAATAAAATAATCAGTTTAATTATAGTTTATAAAAACACTCATGAAAATAATAAAACATACATCACGTCAAGAAAAAGAAGGTCAGCAAGGTTATGAGTAATTTATTAAAAATAACATACAAATTCACAAAATATTAAAATCAATGCACCATGAAAATATTTGTTTACTAATTAAAATGAGGTCAGTATACTCTCCTGGAATTCAATTGAGTGGAACATGAGAAAAACATATCTCTGCAGTTCAACACACATTTATACAAGAGCAAATACTTTGTTTTCTTATTCAGAATCAATGAAACAAAAGATTAAAACAAGTCCTTAATTTCTACCCATTTGATTCAATGTATTGTATCCTATATTAAGTGATAATTTCTCCTGGTCTAAATAATAGTGTTGAGTTAGCATTACTTTTCTTAGTTTTATTCTTTATTTTTTAACAAACCAAGAGTTTCTAAAAGGAAAAAAGACATAGGAGCTTAATTATATGTTAGTTATATGCTTTGGAATACATTTTTGAAATATAGCATATATGCATAAAAGTTCAAAGATCAGAAATGTTCAGTTGTATAAATTCTTGAAATGTTGAGCACAGCTGTGTAACTAGTATTCTAGTCAAGGAAAACAATATTCCACTGACCCATAATGCCTCCTACTCCATTGGAGGAGTCACTACCTTTTGAAAGGTAAACGCTATGCTTCTAACACTAAAGATTAGGTTCTCCTGTTTTAAAATTATATATAAATGGAACCATGCAGTTGTTAACCATTGTGCCTGGATTCTCTTGCTTATGGTTTGAGATGGATCTATGTTGCTGTGTTTAATGCTAGATCATTAGTTCCCATTACTGTGTAATATGCTGCTGTCTACTGCTGGGAGGCATTTTCTTATTTCCAACTTTTCGCTATATAAATATTTTAATATTGTGGTGCATATTTTTAGTGACAATTCGCATACAGAGATAAACTTAACGTTATAACTGGCATGTCAATTTGCTCAATAAAATAACATAAAGTATTTGTCAGTAAATTGACTCACTCATGTGTCTCTATTATTCATGATAATATTGTAAATAATACACTTGGTCTATGTTAATCTTAAAAATATATTTGTATTGGATTAGGTACCACCAGTTCCTCGATATTATTGTTCTGATTAGTATCATAACGTTAGTAGCATGGGAAGCAATATCTGAAAGAAATCAGAGCACGTGCCATAACTTATTTACACTACTTAGGGAAGTCTCAGATTAACCTGACGCTCTTGATGATGACAACCCACTTAGGGTGATACATCTATGCCAGATGCTCTTCATCTTACATGAAATACTGATTAGAAAACATGCTTTACTTCTTAAGTAAGTTAATAATATGATATTGCTGTGGACTTCCATTATTCTATGGTGTTTTTGAATTATTATATTAAGCAAAAATACATCTGTAACTGACTAACACGGGAAATTATGCCTTCATTTCTACATCATGAAGGTCAAAAATAAAGGAAGAAAACTAACATTACTGAATTATTTCACCTTAGTTTTCATTCTTGATGGAATATGAGAAATTAAATTTCATTATAAGCAACGTGTACAGGGGGTGGGTAGAGAGTTGTGCAAAGACACAACTAGGCATATAAACAAATTGAGCTGATTATAGAAATAGTGTCTATAAGCAAAATACAGGGCATTTTTATAATATGTAACTGGTGATATTTTTGGAGCTTCTCAATTCATAGGAGGGATTGAGCTAATTAAAGGAGCTATGCTAAGAAGTGTGTTTCTTATTTATAAAATCATTAGGTTTTTCCATTATCGAAGAAAGGTTTCCATTTCCCCCTCTTAAGCTTATTAACATTCACAGATTTGTCAAGGTTATAAAAAGGTTATTATTTGGATTATCTGAAATAGGTTAAAAAAATGAGGCTTAATTAGTCTCTTTTTTAATATGTGAACTTGTTCAGAAAATTATTATTTGGTATAATGGAAAATAGTTTTCCAGTGTGCACCTCTAGGGAATGTTAGGGGTAATTTCTTCATGTTTGTAATGAGACTAAATACAAACTAGTGAAAAAAAATATTTGCTATGATAACTAATATTTCATAATCAACTTGAAAAAATAGCATTTTGTTACAGAAAGATATATGTTAAGAAATTTAAATCATACACACACACACGTAAACTCATCACTTATCCTGAAGGCTAATTTCTGAGAACTTCATCCAAGCCAGCCACTCATGGATTAAGTTAAAAGATAGATTGATTGCTTACTACATGAAAGTCATTCTGTTATGTGCTAGGAGTGCAAAAAAGGAAAATGCATGTTTTTCTTACTCTTACTGTTCCAAAATATCATTCAAAGAGATAGTTACATAATCAGATAATTATAGTTCAGTTTGTAATGCTGCAGTCCAATAACAGGGCTATGGGCAAAGGTTTCAGAAGTCAAGCAGACACATTAGAAAGTGTTTTCTAGAAGCAGTACCCCCAAACTGAGTGATAGCTGGAGGAATAGTAGAGAAGTTAAAGGAAACTGGTCTTGATATTAGACAGATCTGGGCTCATAACCCAGATCTAACCATTTAACCCCTATAATACTAGTGAAAACTACTGAACTTTGTTTTCTTATCTGCAAATGTTGACAAATCACATTTCTGTAGTGAGAATCAAATGGAATGAAGTATATGAATGACTGAGCAAAAAAGTAGTACTCAGTAGCTACTTCAGATGGGTCAAACACCCTTCTCAGCTCATTTCATGGTTAATTTATATAATTCATTCAACACATCTAAAAATAGGAAGGATGCTTGCCCTATGCTTCAAAATTGCACTTTACAGCCTAGAGGGAGTCCTAGTTTTAAAGAAAAGATGCAATTAACCCTTTACAGTTAACCCTTGTAAACCCAAATTTGTATGATTTCAGAAGTAGTATAAGAATTAATGGATTTTGGGCTTCCCTGGTGGCGCAGTGGTTGAGAGTCCACCTGCCGATGCACGGGACACGGGTTCGTGCCCTGGTCTAGGAAGATCCCACATGCCGCGGAGCGGCTAGGCCCGTGAGCCATGGCCTCTGAGCCTGCGCGTCCGGAGCCTGTGCTCCGCAACGAGAGAGAGGCCACAACAGTGAGAGGGCCACATATCGCAAAAAAAAAAAAAAAAAGATGCAAACAACTAATACACACAATGACTTCCATGAATCTCAGGAGAATTATGCTGAGTGATAAAAGTCAATCCCAAGGAGTTACATACTGTGTGATTCCCTATGTATAATTCTTTTGTATAACATTTTTTTAATTGAAGAAAATAGTGATTGAGAACAAATTACTATTAGTCAGTGAATCAAGACAGGAAGGTCAAGATGGGGAGAGGGTTGGAAGGATATGATTATGTTTATAAAAGGGCAATACAAGGGATCTTTGTTGTGACAGAACTCTGATGTTGGATATACCAGTCTACACCTCTGATAGAAATGCATAGAACTAAGCATAGACACACACGTGCACACATGTGCAAGCACATAGATGAGTACATGTAAAACCAAGGAAATCTGAACAAGATTGGTTAATTATGTCAATGTCACTTTCCTAGTTATGATATTGTATTACAGATTTTCAAGTTGTTACCAATGGGGAAACTGGATAAAATGTGCACAAGATCTCTTTGTATTATTTCTTACAATTGCATGTTAACTTAAGATTATTTCAAAATAAAAAGTTTAATAAAAATGACAGCTAGGAAGAAAGGAGCATTCACTTAGAGTATAAGAACCATTAATGGAAAGCTCTAAGTCAGTAAAGATACCTTTAGTATCTTATTTAAAAAATAGCTAATAGCCTGGAATTTGGTACCTTGGACATTTTTATGAAAAAAAATGTGAAATAATACTTTTCCCACACAAACAAATCCTTGGAGATTTTGCCACACATTGCACAATCAAAATTTCTAAAGGAATTACTTTGCAAAGAAGCAAAATGATCTTAAGAGTGTCTGAGTTGCAAAAGGGAATGATAATTGAAGATTCTGAAAAACACATGAGTAAACACTCATTCAACAAACAACAATATCAGTGTCTAATTTGTGAGTGTAGACTAAGAACTTTAGACAAAGCATACTGTAAATTGGGAAGGTTAATCACTGTTAGTGTTTCTAGTATTAATATGTTCAGAAGAAGGATAAAAATATATTTACTAATTTAGACTTTAAGTGTGAATATTGAAAGAGCTGGAAAACCCTCTGAAGAGAGAAAGAGTACTACTTCAATAATGTAAAGGAAAAAGTTAGAAAAACTAGAAGAAAAAATATGAATTATTATAAAAGAAGAAGAAAAACTGCATAAATGAAACTCAGAATTTGTTGGCAGAAATAAATCTAAATGTGTCATAAACCCTCAAATAAATATCCCATTAAAAGAAAAGTCTTGATAGGTTTGAAAAGAATTTAGCAATCTTTATTTTAATGAGAATAAACTAAAATTTAGAACACAAAAATATTAATAGTAAAATTAAAGCATTACCAAGGTTAAAGGGTATAACAGAATATTCACATGATCTTAAAGCATCACCTTACTAATGTAAAATGTATTGTTTCACTTGATGATGCTTGAAAAAAGCTTGAAATCCACAGCCCAGGGAAAGGATGAAATACAACACGACGGTGAAAGTGAGTAAGTTGCCCAACAATGGATTAACTTCACAAATATTCCACTGAGTGGAAAAAAAAAAGAAAACTGCAAAAAAAATATACTGTGATACAATTTATATAAAAGCTTAAAGCCTGCAAAAGGGAAGCAATATATTGTTTGGGGAATGTGCACAAATGTGGTAAATCTAGTGAAAGCAATGAGGAGCAGTTACATACAAAATTCGAGAAATGACTCACTTCCAAGGAATGAGATGTTAGGGGAGGGGAACAGTGAGGACCCGGGGTCAGAGGGCGCCTAGGAGATTGGCATAGTTCTACGTATTTAAGTGTGATTAAACTTATGTATGTGCATTTGAGGATGATCACAGGAGTATTTGCATTATTTTCCCACTCTCATTTATATTCTCTGTGTGCATTTATTAAATATTCAAATAGTTTTTAATAAAGGAGTATTGGGTAGAATGAAATAAAAGGGAAATAAAGAAAATAAGAGTAAGGATTAAATACTGAAATGAGATTATAATAGGAAGTGTAGGTAACTGAAAAATTATGAAACCTGGCCAATTGTCAGTAGGTGAAACTCACCAGGAAGGGAAAAGGGAATTACTGTATAAACAGCACATTAAAGGAGTGACAGAATTTTTCCCCATATATTGCAAAGATGTGCCATGCCTCTCTAAACCAATTACACTCCTACTCCCTGAATCTCTTGTGTAAGAGTTGCCTTGAACCACCCCCCAGCCCCGCCCTTCATGTAAGGCTAGGTTAGTGGTGATGAACTCTTTTTTTTTTTTTTTTTTTAAAGAAGATGTTGGGGGTAGGAGTTTATTAATTAATTAATTTATTTTTGCTGTGTTGTGTCTTCATTTCTGTGCGAGGGCTTTCTCTAGTGTGGCAAGTGGGGGCCACTCTTCATCGCGGTGCGCGGGCCTCTCACTATCACGGCCTCTCTTGTTGCGGAGCACAGGCTCCAGACGCGCAGGCTCAGTAGTTGTGGCTCACGGGCCTAGTTGCTCCGTGGCATGTGGGATCCTCCCAGACCAAGGCTCGAACCCGTGTCCCCTGCATTAGCAGGCAGATTCTCAACCACTGCACCACCAGGGAAGCCCCGATGAACTCTTTTTTGCTTTCGCTTGTGTGTAAAAGTCTATCACTCCTTCAAATCTGAATGATAGCCTTGACAAATATAATATTCTTGACAAATAGAATATATCACGCTGCTCCCTTCTGGCCTGCAAAGTTTCTGCTGAAAAGTCAGCTGATTGTTTTATGGAAGTTCTGTTCCATGTAACTCTCTTGTTGCTTTTAAGATTCTTTAACTTTAATTCTTGCCATTTTAGGTATAATGTGTCTTGGTACAGAACTCTTTGGGTTCATCTTGTTTGGGACTCTCTGTGCTTCCTGGACCTGGATGTTTGTTTCCCTCCCCAGGTTAGGGAAGTTTTCAGTTACTGTTTCTTGGAATAATTTTCTGCCACCTGTAGGAGATAGATATTTACAATGTAGGCCTGAAGTAGCACATATAGGGGTTCAGAATGGGCCTCCCCAAAATGTGACATGAGGATTATTTTTTCTTTTTGCATGAGGATTATTTTGAGCTAAAGGCAATCATGATTCTGCAGGTTCTAGTGAAACTACTGCTCTTTACCTAGAATATTTTAAATATATATATAAATATATGCTATAATGAAGCAATATAGCTTCTTTTCAGATGATTAAGTAAAATGTGCTTAGTGAAGTATTCAGTGATATACTTGAAAAATGTTTAATCCAAGGTATCTCTCTCTGTCTGTCTCTCCTTCTTACACAAAAAATTGATTAGACCTCAAAGATATGTTGTGGTGTTTTAGAGATGGTTAATTAATATAACAAAGGTGTACACTTTATCTCAATAGTGCTTGTAATAATTTATGAAAACATTTATATCAGTCTAAATAATCTACTTCAGGAGTTTCAAAATATCCATCTCTTGCTTAAGGTACAATGTTATATCCAGATCTGCACTCACTTTGGACCAACTGCATTCCTCTAAATATTTAGTTTACAAAGCTGTCACTAGGCTTTACAACTGCATGAAAGGACTAAAGGTTTCATTCATTTTTATGTAAAGCAAGATTATGACAAGAAAAATGAAGGGGAGGTTCCAATACATTTTTGGCAGACTGGAAGCAGCAATCTTCATCTGCACCTAATGAAGAAGTAGATGTAAAACCACGCAAAGAAAGGATGCAAGCAACTGATACAGAGAAAGCAGAGGTGGAGCAAACAGGTGGTTTGGACACAGCAGGAGCTGATAATGACTGGATTAATGATGGTGGAAAAATATGACCAGATGCAATAAAGTCAGATGTATTTCAGCACAGGCTACTGAATTTTAGAGGACAGAATCAGAAACCCAACTGTGGCACTTAACGGTTGATACAAGAAAGTTGCCAGCACTTGAAAACAATGCAGTGTTTCTGTCTTATTGAACAAAGTATTCAGTATTAGCCTCCAGGATTGATAAATTATTTCTACACTTTTATTGTGAAACTTGTATGGAAAATCTAGTTATTGGATAGGAATTTAAGAGGGTATTTGTATGCAGCTAAAGAAATGAATATGTATTTTCTATGGAGCACAGTAGCATAAAGTGTAGGATAAAGGGCAAAAGTACGAGGAAGAATGGCCATCTTTAACTAATAACCCTTGATATGTCACCAAAATTTTGATTCAGTCTTTTATACAATGAAGTACATCAATCTAAAAAATTTCGTAGTCACAGTGTGGTAAAAATACTAAGACTTTTCGTATACCATGACATTTTATTCCTCGAGAGAGAAGTACAAAGAGAAAACTGAATGTAATTGTCCCCTTTTTCTTCTCTTATTTCCTTCTACAAAAGAATTTAGATAAAGTTATTTTAAGTATTTTAACCACCAAAGTATTATTTAAGTCCTAAATTAAAAATCAGTTTTAAAAATTTATCTTATTTCAAGTAATTTAAAGTTAGCTTCTAGGCTATATAATATTTGTGCGTGGTATATATCACTTTTGAAAACTAAGAACTTTGTTGAAGATTTCAAATATAGTAACTGTTACAGCACCGCCTCAGACAACTTTTACCTGTTTGCCCCTCCTGTTATAAAAGAGTTACTCAGGGAAAAAGGTCTTACATTTCTGCATAGATTCTAAGTGCCTGTAGATCACTAAATAACGTGAATCTGGCCAGTGATTAGCACAGTAGAGTAAAAAATCTGTACATGTGCTGTGTGTTCCCTTATTCTATATCCATAAAATGCCAGTCAGAATTTTGAATGATTAACCTGACATAACATGTAAAGTTCACACAGATGAATGCCCAGATTGCATGCTGGCATTATATGTCAGTAGTTAAAAAAAATTAATATTAATATAGTATGTGGATATAGAAAAAATCATTTATTGGGGAAATGGGTAACTCAGGAATATCAGGGATAGGGCAGAACAGAAACAGAGAGTGTGGCATGAATTCTAATTCCAGTTTTCTCACTAGAATGTAAACAGTATCAGGGCATGCTTTTTTCCTATTTTGTTTACTGTTGCAGCCCCAGCCCCTAGGAAAGTTCCAGATATACAGATGGTGCTCAACAATATTTTCTTTAAAAAAAATTTGTGGATCAGAGGCTTATAATAAAGGCCACAAGAGTGCGTGCACACGTGTGCACATATATACACACACACACGCACACACACACACAAATGCCATGGGGTGAAGCAGAGTTAAGGATCCTGTCAGGAGCACTGGGCATCTGAGAAATGGGCTCAGCTGCCAGTATGGGTGGGGACTCGATGGTGAGCTCCACACCTCTGCCCCCCAGGGAACTGGCAGAGATACTGTGAGGACGCTTTCTGTCCATAGATCACCTATGGTTTTAATCAAAGAGAGTAAAACAGGAGTGTTCTCAGATCCCTGAGAGGACATGGAGTGGCCGTAATCCCAGTGTGGTACCGATAGAATCAAGAGAGTCATTCCCTACTCTCCTCCACTGGCTCAGTGGAGAAAAATTAAGTCTATGCACCCTTGCCTGATTCAAAGCCTCTCCTGGTTACTGTCTGGGAAACAAAATGATCTGAATTCTGGCATCTTACTCCAGCTGCCTATGTGTCCCTATTACCACTACCATTGCCTTACCCTAAAAACTGCAAGCCATTTTCTTCCTCATTTCTTATATTTGCAATTCCCACAGCTGTATTAGTCTCTACTTAAGTCGATTCTACTACAGGATCCAGAGCCCAGTGCCAACACAGACATGAGTTCTCTGTCTCCTCATGTGAAAATATTTCTCCAAAAATTTCACATTTCCCTCCTAAGCACCAGTGAAAAGTGAAGAGGGAGGACACTTGAAATAGATCAATAGTCATAAAGAATCCTGAGAGGAATCCTGTGAGGAAGAAAGGAAATGGAAGGGATGAAGCTAGAGCATCCCATACCATCTGGTTAACTACGGTAACAACACAAACACCCCAAGATCTCAGTTACTTAAAGTATTACAGCTTTAGTGCTGTCATATGGCACAGGAGGGTTCTGCAGTGTGCTCTTATTCAGGCTCCATCAAATATGTGGATTCTCCAAAGCTTTGCACTCAGACTCCCACCCAGTTTCCTTTGAATCCAGCCAGGAGGTAAGGGAAAGGGAAAAGCTGTGGGGGACTTTTCAGGTTTTATGTTCTAGGCATGCAGACATCATTCATATTCCACCCATATTCCATTGGTCAGAGCACAGTCACATGGTCTTAACTGCAGGGCAGCATGGAAAAGACAGTATATGCACCCAGAAAAAAGAAAGTGTGGGGTTGATAAAACACAACATTTATCCTGCAAGCATCTGCTCATCTAACTGTCAATAATTGATTTCATTCTTTATCACACAGAATGTGCTCATTCCTTGCAAAGGCACACATCACAAAGTCTAATATCTAGCTTTAGGCAGTCACTTTATCTAGCTTTAAATCCAGGGTTTCCAGGTGACACACACTCCTTCCCATCATGTCCAGACATAGCTGATGCTTTTGTGTTTGAACCATAACACAGATATTAAATATGCCGCACTAAGGATAGTATAACAGCAGCCCAAACTCCCATTTAGAATAAAAGAAGAATGAAAGATGAGGAAAAAACCCACCAACACAGTAGTCATCAGTCCACAGCTATCTGAAATCCTCTGGACAGACACTGCAACGATATCCTACATGGGGAGTGGGGACGTTCCTTTGTTGTGCCCCACTTCTGCGTTATTCTCCAGGTTCCTGTCTTCCTTGTCCTTTTCCCCCTATAGCTGAGGAGAATATTGCTTTTATTAGTCAGGGTCCTTTGAATTTCCACGTGAATTTTGGATCTATATGAATTTTGTTATTTCTGCAAAAGAGCAAGCTTGATTTTTTTATAGGGATATAGGGATTAAATTGAATATATCACTTTATGAAGTATTACCATTTTAGGAATATTAAAATTTCCAATCCATGAATATGGGATGTCTTTGTATTCACTGAGGTCTTTTAAAATTAACTTTAATGAATGTTCTTACATTTCTTTTGTGAGATTTATTCTTAAGTATTTTTTGAAGTTATTGTAAATATAATCGTTTTTCTAATTTCATTTACGGAGTATTTGGTATTAGTCTGTAGACATGTAACTGGTGTAGCTTTACTTCTTTCTTTCCAATCTGGGTGTTTCTTTTTTATTTTTCTCTCATAACTACCCTGACTAGAACTTCCAATACAGTATAGAATAGAAGTGGTAAGAGTAGATGTCCTTGTCTCGTCCCTGGTCTTACGGGAAGTTTTCATTTTTTTACCACGAAGTTTGATGAGTTTGATGGGTTATGGTTTTTCATAAGTTGAGAAAGTGCCCTTCCATTCCTACTTTGTTGACTGGTTTTATCATGAAAGGCTTAGATTTGGCTAATGTTTATTATGTATATAGTGAAATATTCATGTGTTTTTTTCTTTATTATATGAATAGAATGTACTATCCTGATTGATTTTTGTACACTAAACTAGCCTTGCATTTGTGGGATACATACTACTTGGACATGGTGTATATTTTTTTAATGTGTTGCAAGATCTATCTGTTAGTATTTTTTGAGAATTTTTGTGTGTATATTTGTAAGGGATTTTGGTCTGTACCTTTCTTTCCTTGTGATTTATTTGTCTCATTTTGGTATCAGGATAATACTAGCCTCATAGAATGAGTTAGAAAATATTTCCTCTTCTGCTGTTTGGAAAAGTTTGTGAAGGATTTATATTATATCTTGCTTAAATGTTTGGTATATCTCACCAGTGATGCTATCTGGTTCTGGATTTTTCTTTGGACAAGGTTTCCTTCCCCTCCTTTATTAATTGTTAATTAAACTAGTAGAATTTTCCCCCAGAATTGAGATATAACTAACATTTAATACTGTATAAGTTTAAAGTGTTCAACATAATGATCTGACATACGTATGTATTATGAAATGATCATCACACTTAGTTAACATTCATCACCTCTCAAATTTTAATTTTTTTCCTTATTATGAGAACTTTTCAGATCTACTATCTTGGTGACTTTCAAATATACAATATAGTAATAAAAATACTGTATTTTAAATTAGTAGATTTTATAGAGGAATTTTAGTTTGCAAGTGGGAGTTTTTTGATTACTAGTTCAATCTCTTTACTTGTTATAGATATATTTAAGTTTTCTATTTATTTGATATCAGTTTCAGTAGTTTGTTTCTTTCTAAGAACTTGTTAATTTAATCTAGGTTGTATAAATTGTTGCCATGCATACATTTTTGCATTTTACCTTTTTTATCTTTTTCTAAAATTTCTGTAAGATTTTTAGTAACAATCCCTCTTTTATTTCTGATTTTAGTAAACTTGAGTCATTTTTTTATTTCATCAGTCTAAATGTTTGTTAATTTTTTATCTTTTCAAAGAACCAATTATTGGTTTTATTATTGATTCTCTATTCCCTGTCTTATTTTTCTGCTCTAATTTTTATTGTTTTCTTCATTCTCCTTGTTTTGGGTTTAATTTGCTCTTTAATTTCTAGTTTCCTAAGATGTAATCTAATAGTTAGATTATGAATTCAACATTTTTTTTATTTACATATACATGTACTCACAAATTTTCCCATAAGTAATGTGTTAACTACATCTTGAAAGTTTATGGTATGTTGTATTTTTGGTTTTGTTCACATCGATGTATTTTCTGATCTTTCTTCCTTTTATGACCACTTCATTATTTAATAGTGTTGTTTATCTTCCACATATTTGTGAATTTCTCAAATTTCCTTCTGTTATTGATTTCTAATTTTACTCTGTTATGATCAAGGAACATATTTTGTATTATTTCAGTCTTTTAAAATTTATTGAGGATTGTTTTATGGGTTCATATATGGTCTGTCAGAGAATGGTTTATGTGCACTTGAGAAGAATAGCAATTGGAACACTCAAAAGTTATATTTGTTCTAAGGGCGCCTGGTTACACAATAAGTATTTTCAGTCTCTGACCTCTCAGCAGGAACTTGGTCAAGGCTGTGAGGAGCTGTGTCCATGAAGAGAGCTTCCTATTTGCAAAGAGACCCTCATAGCATCACGTTTTACCACTTTTTAATGTCCCAGCTATCTTCCCTGTTCATCCCTATGTAAAATTAATCTCTCTTCACCCAGGGCAAAGGACAAACTGTAAGATAATATAAAGAGGATTTTCCTAACTCCTTGCTCACAAAAACAAAACAATTAAAATTTTGATCTTCCCAAGTTATATGATGTAAAGGAGAAATCAAACAAGTTAACTTCAAGGTCAGTATGTTTATGATTTTATGAGTTACAGAATCTTAATGAGAGAATTCTGTAAATCATAGAAGCAGAAGTAGAAACATAATGGTACCTGTTATTTATTTTGTTCCTGTGTTTAAATAACAGTAATCATCTTGTAACCCCCCATGTATTTCTGATTTATTCAGTATAGTCCTTGGACACCTGTTGGAATTTTCAAAATCTTTGGTTTACAATAATACTTTCAAGCAATTAAAGCTTTGTGCACATATTGTATTTTTAAAGACCTTTGTATCCAAAATACTATGCTGTTGGATGTGGGCAACCTCGTTTTGAGGTCTAAGGTTGCCTCTAATGTGTTTCCATAATCTGTTGTCCGTTGACTCAAATCCAGACCTGTTGTTCTGCTCGACGTGTCCGTTCAACATGATGTAATATTATTTATCATTCTTCTTTGATGTTAAGTCTCTGGCTTTGTATTCCCTTCATGTACCTGGACATGTTTCTTTTCTCTCTCTCTCTTTTTTTGTTGTTTTTAAGCAAACAGGAGACAATACCTTTGTAATTCTATCAGAAAGTTTTCGTTTCAAGGAAAGATTGTTTCCCTGATGTTTATTTTAGATTAGGGCAAAGGAAATGAGCATATAATGTTTAAATTCTACTTCCATTTTTGAGAACATTACATATTATACCCCTAGAATTAAATGCTTGATATCTTCCATTTGCAAAAAAATTATACCCTAGTATTATTACAGTTAACTACTATTTGTATCTTATTTAGCTTTTCAAAACTATGTGGTAAATTCTTGTTTTAATAATATTCACTGAGGCATTTATTTTGCTCCTGTTTTTCTACATCTTGTCTTTAAAATAATATTAAACTTAAACTGATGTCCACTTAAGCCCCTATTAGTCGATACATGTATATACATATGCATCTCCTTAACCTTACTTAATTTCCAAAGAATAAAAATGACAAGGTCATAACTCCACCTAACACGATACAACTTTCTTGTGTACAACTGAAAATGTACTAATCCCTTCCCCAGAAGATGAGACAAAGTTCTTGAGTGACGTTTACTCTTCTCCTGGGTACCTCGTAACTTAAATGCTCTGATGTAAAATTAACAAAACTTAAATACTATGATATAAAAGCAGTTCATCTTATGTTATATGATAAAGAAATAAGAGAGGAAGGAAAACAAAGATACAGATAGATACATACACAAACGTATTCATAGCAGAATAAGGAAGAAATACTCATGACAATTATAGTTTTTGTTTCTTTAACTGACTATGTGGTCATAGCTGACATTTACATTTACCTTCCTCCACTACCTATTCCAATTCTCTTTGCCTTTAGCAAGCACCTCCGCTGGTCATTGTTCTTTACCTGGTAGGGTGACCCAAACTTGTATTCCTGAAGGGTCTGGGCCATTAGTAGTCCTGCCTGGATCACACTGTTGTAGTTTTCCATTGACCTTAATCACAGGACATGGTAATACAAAAGGACATCCTAAGGAATCTCCTGTATTCCAGACATACTCTCTTACCTCTGCTGTGGAGTAGTAGTCTAATATCTCCTTGGTAGTCAGAATGAATCACCCCAACCCACATCATAATTCCCTTACATTTCAGTTCAATGGAATCATTGTTGTGTCTCCTGATAGAAATGTTATCCCCTCTGGAACTAAGACATCTAGGCCAGCAGAGCAGTGAGTCATGAGAACAAAAATTTTGTTAGTGGGTCACTAGGGATAATATTGTGTAGTACTACTCCCATTTCACCTTTTGATTTCTGGACCTGTGAATCCTGGCTATTGGAGAGATAGAACTGTATATTGGAACCTGATTCAGAGCATATAAAGACGTTTGGAGAATGATGCTCCAGCTCTGCAAGGTGTTGCAACCTAGCTGACACTATGACTGAGTCTTCAAAAGGTCACTCTATTATTTTATCAAAACAGCTGCTTCAGGTTGGTAAGGAGCATGGTAAGACCCGTGAATTCCATAAGCGAGGGCCCACTGCCACACTTCTTTTGCTGGAAAATAAGTTTCTTGATCAGAAGCAATACTGTGTATAATACCATGACTGTAGATAAAGCATTCTGAAAGTCCATGGATGGAAATTTTATCCAAAACATCGTATGTAGGGAAGGCAAATCTATATCCAGAATAAATATCAATATATTCCAGTAAGAATAAAGTGTTGTCTCTTCCATAATAGAAACGGTCCAATGTAATCAGTCTGCCACCATGTAACTGGCTGAACACCCTGGGGAGTGGTGCAATATTGGGGACCTCAGTGTTGATCTCTCTTGTGGCAGGTAGGGCACTCAATGGTGGCTGTAGCACATTGGCCTTAGAGAGTGGAAGTCCGTGTTGCTGAGCCCGTGGATAACCTCCATTCCTGCTACCCTGGCCTCTTTGTTCATGAGCCTACTGAGCAATGACAGGGATGGCTAGGGAAAGAGGCTGGTTGGTATCCACAGTACAGGTCATCCTGCTAACTTGATGATTAAAGTCTTCTTCAGCTGAGGTCACCTGGCTGCTTGTGCCTCTTGTGTACACATTACTTTTTATAACCTATTTAGACGATGCAAGCTACCATAACTCCTACTCAAACTTCAAGTCACAGCTTCTACCCCTTTCTGCTGGAAATCTTTCACTTTCTCTACCATGTCATTGTTTGGCCAGTGTGATCCCAAACCAACTTCTTACATCTATCATTTGTCACTATTTTCTGTTTCTGTTCTTGACTGGTGTTTCACAAATATTGGTCTACACACTGGTCAGAATCTATGTTGAAGTTATTATTCTTTTACAAATAAATGAACAAATAAAGACAACCTAAGGAATTTTCCATAAAGCAGTACTAGGAGATAAAATGCACCATCATTCATTCTCATCTTAAGTCCTCCTAAATGTTTCGGTCCTTAAAATGTCCAATACTTTATAAAATTATGATGATTGTGGTAGATGCAATTTTTCCCCTTCCTCCCTCCTTCCCTTCCTTTCTTCCTTCCTTCCTCCTTCCTTCTTCTCTGCCTTCCAAATCCCAAACATAACAGAATAAAAAATGTTAGCAACACTATTTAGACACGCATTTTAAACTTTTTTTTGCTCTAAACTTGGAATTGAATTTTTAAAAAATTGTCACTATTTCCCTGGCACCTGTATCAGTGTCCTGAACACATAGTAGATGCCAATATACCTTGAATAAATGAGTGATTACACCCTCAGATAGGACAAGGCGAGTATAATCTAAGAAATTTCCAGACAAGGGAATAAAATGGGTACAGATACTGTTAGCACTCAGGTTCAGGGGATGCTGTTTGGTTTGTAGGCTAAGTAGGCTCCTGGACTGAGTATTTTAATTACCGCCTAGTAGCTTCCCTGGTGATTCCATTACTTACTCAGCTCAGCACCCTAATGAACTCAGTGCCCCCATAATCAAAATTCATTGTTTTTATGACAGTCCAGCATATTCTGTGCTGCACAGCTAGTGATCTGCATACAAACCACTGAGTTAGATGAACATTTTTTAACTTCAATCCAGCACATATTTAAGCCCCACCTCAAAACCTCAAGGAAAAGTAATAATTATAGAAAGGGGGCAGTAGACTGTTTTGGTTCCGACATGCCAGTTCAAAATCAGCAGCGTACTAAAACAACGATAAAGTGTGACCTTTGGTAGCACTTATACGGTGGTACTTAAAGATCGTTCTCTAATCGTTTCAGTTTTGCCAGTCGGTTGAAAAACATCCAATATAAAACAGATAAAGTGATTAAATTACCTTTTGGCCTCCTGAAGAGCTATTTTTGTGCTGAATTTGACTCCACCTACAGGTATCTGTCTGTATGTCCATAAAAATAGGAGATGGAATCCTTTGGGAAAGTACAGAAAAATTGTGCAGACACTATAAACCACATAATAGAGCGAACTCATTACCTATCGTCCACCCCACTGAAGCAAGGTGTAAATTCAATTTTAAGGAAAGCTAACACTTTTATTCTATTTTGAAGCAGTTTCTTACCTGGCAGATGGGTAACTCTGTCTTCGCTTACATTTCTTAAGGTGCAAATTAATTTTTGGCTCAGATAGTAACTCATCCTGTGTAAGGAAATTGTAACAGTGAGGGCTGATCTCTTCTTCTCAGAAGGACAGTTGAGTCAAACATAGACATACCAGATTCTAGAAATGTTTGCATTGTTTAAAAATTTGTCTACCCCTAGATTATTCCCCAAAAGGTGATCATATTTTATTTGCTCAGCATACATTGTGATTTATTTATTTATTTTTGAGGTATCGACAAAGCAAAAACATATAGGAATTTTTATTGTGAATTCATTTGGCTAATGCAATTCTGAATTTTAAGGAAAATATATATCATTTATACTGCAATAAATATTTACCCCATTTATATAATCAGCTACTGACAAGGCATATTCAAATAGTTATTCTTCATTCTGAGTACATTTAATATATACAATTTTAGTTAGCAATTTGAAAGTTTTTTTTTCAGTATAATTTCAAATGAGGCATCATTCACTTTATACTGAAGTGGGAGGATTTTTGCTTAGAGGAGGGCAGTTTCGAGACGTGAGTATCCACAAGCAGATGCTGTGATATTGTGATATTGAAAACATAATAATGTTCCATGTATTGCAAATTTGGAGTTGTGGAATCTCAATGCAATATTTAGTTTGGTTGATGTTAGAAGGACCAAAAGTGAAGGATCAGATTATTTCAAAATTTTGTATATAATGGAGAAAGAAAAATAAATTACAATGGAGTTAAGTCTGTATGAAAATGCCTGGCACCAAGTAGACCTTTACACCATATTAACTCTTCTTAGGAAACTGTTTGGTTTTATAAAGGAAAGCAGTGAAAAGTGTATATTGACTTTCAGAAAGTTTCTTTATTTCGAACTGGATGAAATGCATCTATCCTATTATGTGAGAGGTACATTTGTTATGAATAAATTTTAAATTGATAAATGTCACTCACCTGCTTAGAAACTTTCACTTGTCCATTACTCTTAGAATAAAAGATTAGTTCCTGAACACTGCTTGCATGATATAATCTCACATGCGCTCTTATCTCCCCACGCATCATCGCTCTGTTCAGTCACTTTGGTCTTCCAGTATGCTCAGGGATGTTCAAAGCTCAATGTCACTTTCTCAGAGAGATTTTCCTTAAGCCCACTAATTTCAATTATTTTTCTCCTATTCTCTCAAAACAATCCATTCTTCATCGTACTTACCATAACTTGCATTGAAGGCTTATATATTTGTTTGTGTAATGTCTGTCTCCTCCATTACCTCTTTTCCATAATGGAAAAGATCATATTCATTGGTTTTTCCCTATAAACAACCATGTATGAAAAATCATACATGGTAGTTACTTCTTAAATATTTATTGAATACAAATTAAAATGTTTTGCCATATTGTTACTATTATAAAGAACATGTATGATAAAAGAATTATTGAATCTCTATTTATTTTCTTAACTTGTAGTTTTCAGTTTTAGCACATTGAGCGCCACATGCTCTCTCCAAATGTTCCAGTGAACTTTCATCAATACATAAAACTTAGTTCTGTAACAGTTAACTATAAACAGTATTAAGGCAGGATCTTTAAATGAACACATCATGGTTTTGACCTATAATGATATGCTGCCTTCTTCAAATAAATGATAACATTAAGATAATTCTAAGAAAGACCACCATGACCAGAACATAGGTGAATTTTACATTGTCAGCCTCTGAGAGTTAGCCAAGGGAGTCAGTGGATCTACTCAATAGAAAAAAGTGAGTAATTGATGTTAGTCATGAATGCTTGTATAGACGTGGTAAGATTTTAGTAGTTATGATTATGTTGTAATTGTGTTTATGTAGTATTCTTTCAAATTTTTTCATATTTAGAAATGTGTTGTGTAATAATCTAGTTTTTGAAATAGAATGAAAACCATTGTCTACTGTGGTCTGGGTACCTTCATTAAACAAGAATTTGGGGCTTCATTGGTCTGATAACTGCTGTAGGTATGTGATTTATTTTATTCTTCAAGAATCCTTCCATAAATATTAATCAAAATAAGAACAAAAAGCCTCAGGCATGAAAATTGTATATAGATAGGAGAATATACCAATTTGTCTTGTTTCCCTTAATTTGAAGAATGAAAACTAATATTTGTTTAGATTCTGCTAAGAGCCAAGTTACTGTGTTGGGTGTTTCTTAAACTCTGTATTAATCCTTACAGGAACACTGATGTACCAATAGCTTCATTTTGCAGATGGCCAAACTAACTTTAAGGTTTAAAAGATAAACTAATATTCCCACATGCACAAAAACTTATATCTAGTAGAAACAGAATTGAAAACATTGGTTGTCTGGTTGCAAAGTGAGGATTCTTTCCTTCTTGCCTTGCTTTCTCCAAATGACTAATTGAAACAAAACAGGTGATTTTCACTTTATAACCCTCTGTATAGAGTTCCACAAAGAAAAATTACCTAATACATTTAAATAGAAATTATTGTTCTAATAATGTTAATATGTTACATTTATGTTCTTCATTTCAAATATTAAAGTGCATTTTTAAATGCTTCTTATGTAATGCTGAATTGTCCAATGACTATGCAAAATAATCTCTATTGACTAGTTGGTAAAACAGCACATAAGCAAACATAAAAGATTTTTCTTTATCAATATTTTGAAAATATCACAAAACATTAGCATTATCGTTCATCTATTTTTTGCCATTTTCATAACAGCCTTAGGACAACTGGATTAGTAGTGCCTATTATGAAGATAAGGAAAGTAAGACTCTGAATGGTTATATAATGTAAGAGTGTTTAGCAAATATGAGATTAAAAAACAATTATTTCCTACCACACTAGAGCCCACGGTTTTTACCTTATTTTATGTTGCATCTCAAAATAGTGTTACTTCTTTAAGCAAAATTTAAACCAGCTCCTAAGTATTAAAGGAATAAATCTGCTATACTATTCCTTGCTATCAGATGGGTGACAGAAAAATTCCTAAAATGTACATAAACCTAGACAAATATAGGCATAATGTTTTAATAACTAAGGTAGGAAAACATGTCTAGCTTCCACAAAGGCCTTGAATGCCTACCGAATCTAAAATTAAGAGTAAAGGCCCCTGCAATGATCAAGATACCTTTTATGTTTTTCTCAGATAATTCTTGCAGCAATCCTATACTACTTCCATATTCTTTCAATATGGCATGTAAAATACCGGATGAATAGAGTAGTGACAATTTGAGCATTGGGGAAGAATATAATCTAGAGACAATCTGGTGTTTCTTTCAACTGAACTGTGCTTTTAAAACAATAGTATTGTCAGTCATTTACCTAAATTGATTAAAATAAAGAAAAAAAACTATTTGTCTTTTACTGTATTTCAGAACAAAGGAACATCTCTTCAGCCAGGTACTGCTGTGACTTCATAAACAGTAAGTTAATTCCTAAGGTTGCATTGCATATTTGAGATATGTAATTCAGGATTTTTTCCCAGCTCCTAATTTGCTAAATTCAGTACTAAACCCTTCACAAAATAACTCAGCCAAATTGCTCATAGTTTGATATCACCAAGTCTTTAGTACATACTCTATTTAAGAGGCCACATTAATATATCCACTATATATATTAATATATATATAGTGGATATATTAATAGTTCAATAGTTTTCAATAGTTTTCACTATTGAAGATATTTCATTCTAGACTGCAACTCCCAGAAAAAGAAATTCGTTTTTGTATATGATACCTGGGAACAACTTCCAGAACCGTCTTCACTGTGTATTTTCTATTGGAAGAAATCAAAGGCTTTTTTGACTCCAAAAGGTCTTGGGTCTCACTTTTGTCAATATTGATGGAAACAATAGAAATTACTAAAAATCAAGGAAAATATCCTATGAAATAAAAGTTATTTGCATAATCTTTTAAAATGAATTCCACTTTCAATATAATAACAGGAACTCTAAAGAATTTCATTAGCCAATATTGTATAGGCTGCTAATTATCCATTGTGAAAAATATCTTGATTAGAACTAAAGGACTGAAAGAGATGGATCAGCACACATTAAGTACTGTAACACAAAGGAGCTCACAGGGAACATCATAAAATTGTTCTACTCTTTCTTCTTTTATACAACCACACATATGCACACATGTAACACACACACAAACACTAAATACAACACAGGCCTTACAGAAAACTTAAGTTCTTGTACATTGAGAAAAGGTTTCTTAAAATTTGTTATGGACTTTATATTCAGAGTTATTCAAAAAATTTGGTTGACATTGGCAACACTTATAAAGTTCTACAAGTTTAGGTAAATGTTAGAAGAAACTTGAATAAATGGCTCTATTTAATAATATTAAATAAGAAATTCAGTCCCATTGGTATAGACAGATATGTTTTTCTGAATATCAGGTTAGTCATCTGTTAAAAAGAATAAATATTCATCTCACAGGTTGGCATAAGAACTAAATCAATGTGCTTGTACATAATGTCTGCTTAACAGGCATTAAAACTATTATAGCTAACATAGCATTAAAAAATATCTCCCCTTTTGAAAGTTGAGATAGAGGCAAGATTTTGAATCTATTGATCTCTTGTGCCTAAATTAATGTTGCTGCATCATGTAAGTGGTTGACCATGTCATCCAACCTTTGACTCACAGATTTGAGATCAGAATGAAAATTTATCATAACCGCATGATACCCTCCTAAGCAAGACTCTAAGAAGCATAATAAAGTGTCTTGGTAGATAACCCTACTTACCTATCCTTTAGTGGCCACATTCCAATTTTGTTGGCACTGTTCTCAGCTCACTCTCTCTCTCTCTCTCTATATATATATATGTATACACACACACACACACACACACACACATATACATATATTAAGCTTCAGAACCTCTAACTGTTAGAGTTTCTGCTAGGGTGATGGATGACATATAAGAAGTTTTCTGCATCCACATTGGTCATTTGGAAAATATTGGTTCACTTAGTTATGAAGATCTCTCAGATGTTGACACATTTCACAATACAGTATAGAATAACCACATTACGTAATTTACCAGTGTCCACCTCAGAAAAATCTTTAAGTATTATGCATTTCTCAAGGCCATAGTGGGTGGACCTTACGACTTGTTTCTGAAGGGTAGAATACATAAAATTATCCCCTCTATTTTGTAATTCTCTCTCTTGCTGACTTTGATGGAACAAGCTACTATACTGGGAACTGCTCTGTGGACAGGCCCACATCATGAGTAACTGAGGGCAGCTTCCTGCTGAGAAGCAGCAAGGAACTGAGGCCTGTACATCCAATATCATGTAAAAAACTAACTCTGCCAAGAGGCATCTGAGCTTAGAAAAGATCCATTCTCAGTAGGGCCTTGACATGAGGCTGCAGCCCTGGCCAACACCTTGACTGCAGTCTACGATACATCCTAAATCAGAGATACATCAAAGCCATGCCTAGACTTCTGACCCACAGGAAATGTGATTTTCTTGTGATATTTTTTAACAGCCATTCTGACAGGTGTGAGGTGATATCTCATTGTGATTGGCATTTCCCTGATGATTAGTGGTGTTGAGCACCCTTTCATATATCTGGCCATTTGTACGTCTCCTTTGGAAAAAATGTCTATTCAAGTACTTTGCTCATTTTTAATCAAATTCAGTAAAATTTCAGGATACAAAATAGACATAACAAAATTTAGATGTGTCTCTATATACTAACAATGAACTATCCAAAAAGAAAATTAAGAAAACAGCCTCATTTATGATAGCATCAGAAAATACTTAGTAATGAACTTAACCAAGGAAATGAAAGACTTGTACATTCTGAAAACTACAAAACATTGATGAAATAAATTAAAGAAGACATAAATAAATGGAAAGACAACCCATGTTCTTAGATTAGAAGACTTGCTACAGTTAAAATGTCCATACTACCCAAAGCAATCTGCATATTCAACTATATCTCCATCAAAGTCCCAATGGCATTTTTTACAGAAAGAAAATAAATCCTAAATTCACATGGAAGCAAAAAAGACACTGAATAGCCATAGCAACCTTGAGAAGCTGGAAGCATCACACTTCCTAATTTCAAAATATATTGCAAAGATATAGGAATTAAAACGGTACAGTACTGGCATAAAGACAGACATATAGACCAATGGAACAGAAGAGAGATACTAGAAATTAACCCATGCATATATAATCAATTGACCTTCAACAAACGTGTCAAAAATATACAATGGAGAAAAAATTATTTTCAACAAATGGTGTTAGGAAAACTGGATGTCAATGTGCAAAAGAATGAAGTTGAATGCTTATCTTATTCCATACAAAAAATTAACTCAAAAAAGATTGCAGATTTAAATATAGGACTGAAACTCTAAAATTCCTAGAAGAAATCATAGGGAAAAATATTCTTGACATTAGTCTTGGCAATAATTTTTTAGATATGCCCCCAAAATTACAAGCAACAGAAGCAAAAATAGACAATCGAGACTATATCAAGCTAAAGCACTTCTGCACAGCAAAAGAAACAATCAAAAAATTAAAAAGGCAATGTACAGAATGGGAGAAAATATTTTCAAATCCTATATCTGATAAGGGGTTAATATTCAAAACATAAGGAACTCCTACACCTCAATAGAAAAAAGAGCAAAAACAAAACAACAAATAACCATGCTACCTTTTAATATGTTGATATTTTTTATGTTTTGCCTCTATATCTTACAATTAAGACAGGATAATGTATAATTCAGTGATGGTGAATGGTGGCCAGAATATTTTAAACATTAAATTGACAGCTTGACATCTGAGCAATGACTTTATGTATTTAAACATTGATATTTATACAATGGTAAAATAGTACAGCCTGGAATTTAATAATAATATGATAGAATCTTAATATATACATTAAAAATTCTAGAATTCTTGGTCATCTGTAGGTATAAAGTTAATGCATATTAATCTTAAAAACACTAGAACTCTTCTAGAATTTCCTTCAGATATTTTAGAGCATGCTTTTGAATATTCATTGTTGAAGCAACATTTCATATTTTGGGGGAGAATTTAATTGTTTTTAATACCCTTTTGGATCTAAATCTGGCAAACAAGGTGAGCAATCACATTGAGAAAATCCATTTGGAGTTTAAAATTAGGTATGAATTTAAAGTAATTGAGATTGATTTTCTTAAATCACCGGTAAAATGTCTCTGAAAGTGTTTCCAAAAGAAGATCCCCCATGAGATTTTGAGCTATTGCAGCAAAATGAGAATAAGTTTTGCCTCTTAAGTCAATATTTGGCAGGAAAATTGGTATATATGTATATTGCATTATGCTATTCCTAAAAACTTTGTCAAAATTTGGCCTTATCTTTAAAAGTATAAAATATTAGCCCCAGAGATTTATTTGTATTTTTGTATTTTTTATGTCTTCTAAATAATAGTTTCTTAAATATAGCTCAACTGATACATGTGTGTATGTATCTATACATATACTCACACAAAAATGTATATATAACATATATACATGTGTATATCTATATATATTTTACACTTTTTCATATATATATGTATATACAACTCCCATATATATAATGTGCATATTTGTGGTATGAAGATATTGAAAGAAAATATTTTCCTAGATTATTAGGAGAATTTGTGTTTCATTATGTCATTTGCTACCCTAAACTGAAGACTTAAAAATATTTATACTACCAGCTTTTTGTATTCATGTATTCCATTGGTAAATTGCCTTAAATCATTGCAAATTTTAAAGTGTAATTTGAAGAACATATATTTTTCACTAGTTAGAACATTACAAAATACTCACAAGTTGTTTAACTTCACTAATTTTAAAATATTAGGCTTATCTCTATATAAAAGCTCTTACAAAAGAAAAGGCTATAGAATGGTATTTAACCTGTATTTTGTTAAATTCAGATTTTAGGGGAGATTAGAGGAGGAAAGGCTATCCTTTACCTGAGTTAATCATTGTTTAAACCTTCCAAATATTCCCAAGCCTCACTATCAGACTCAGATCCAACAAAAAAAAAGCCCAGGGGACTGTGAAACCTAACTTTATTAAAGATAACTTCTCTAGCTCGGCTTTCATTTTTTTCCTATTTCATTTTGTAACTCCATGTAGAAACTGATATACTCAGAAAATCTTTTTTTTTTTTTAACATCTTTATTGGAGTATATTTGCTTTACAATGGTGTGTTAGTTTCTGGTATATAACAAAGTGAATCAGCTATACATGTACATATATCCCCACATCTCTTCCCTCTTGCATCTCCCTCCCACCCTCCCTATCCCACCACTCTAGGTGGTCACAAAGCACCGAGCTGATCTCCCTGTGCTATGTGGCTGCTTCCCACTAGCTATCTATTTTACATTTGGTAGTCCATGCCACTCTCTCACTTCATCCCAACTTACCCTTCCCCCTCCCCGTGTCCTCAAGTCCATTCTCTACGTCTACATCTTTATTCCTGTCCTGCCCCTAGGTTCTTCAGAACCTTTTTTTTTTTTTTTTAGATTCCATATATATGTGTTAGCATACAGTATTAAAATAGATCTACGATATGACCCAGCAATTCCACTACTGGGCATATACCCTGAGAAAACCATAATTCAAAAAGAGTCATGTACCACAATGTTCATTGCAGCTCTGTTTACAGTAGCCAGGACATGGAAGCAACCTATGTGTCCGTCAACAGATGAATGCATAAAGAAGATGTGGCATATATATACAATGGAATATTACTCAGCCATAAAAAGAAACGAAATTGAGTTATTTGTAGTGAGGTGGATGGACCTAGAGTCTGTCATACAGAGCGAAGTAAGTCAGAAAGAGAAAAACAAATCAGATAATCTTGTATAACATCTTTCTGTGAGAACTTGAAAACTCCCCCTTACAAATTATTCTCTCCTTATTTCTGCATGACCATGCTCCATGGACATTTTATAAATGCTCATGTTTTCAGCTTAACTTATTGAGTCTGAAGTAATTTTGGCGTTTTTCAACCTGTAAGTCTTTATTTACAATATGCAATGGAAAACCACCAGATGTTGCATTGGTACATCAATAATCACATGTAAGAGACTGAACTTTTCTTTTTTCTGTTAAATATTCAATTATCCTATGTGCTATCTCTCTTGCAATGCTATTATATAGATACTTAAGACTGAAATGTCAAAAACAGTTCTATAGACTTTTATTGAAAGTGCATGTAATAATGAATATGCCTCTT
This sequence comes from Monodon monoceros, assembly GCF_005190385.1. Lineage (NCBI taxonomy): Eukaryota > Metazoa > Chordata > Mammalia > Artiodactyla > Monodontidae > Monodon > Monodon monoceros. The sequence goes on along the minus strand of NW_021703765.1, from coordinate 11,224,474 downwards.
CATACCTTTTCATATATTCCTTTATCTCCCACATTTAATAATTCACAAATTTCTGTCATTTTTTTCTTTTGAAATATATCTCAAATCATTTTCTTGAGTCATTTCATTGTTATTAGGTTAGTTTAATATTTTATAACTTTCACTTCAAGAATTTTAAGTCTTTCTTCTCTACTTCTTCTAGTTGGTTCACAATATTGTGACTAGAGTTACATTTCTGAAACACAAATTCAATCTTGTCATTATTCTAATTAAAATCCTTTGAATAATCTTCATGGTAGACAGAATAAAAATCAAACCGAAAGTCAGATACTCAAGGCATTTTTCTCTCTGTCCACAAAATAATGTTCTATATTTCATTTCATGGACTCTTTTCAAATATAAGCACAATGAGCTTTAGTAGACTTTACTATGTGTCTCCTCTACTTAGAGTGATCAGTCGCTTCTCCACCCGGAAACTTCCTTTTCAAAAATGACCTCAAATATAATTTTCTCTTAGAAGGATGTCCCAATTTTTGTATCTACAGTGGTGCCTCAGTATCCACAGGGAATTGGTTCCAGGATTGCCTGCAGATACTAAAATTCATGGATGCTCAAGTCCCTTATACAAAAACGTGTAGTATTTGCATATGATCTAACCTATGCATATCCTCTGATACTTTAAATCATCTCTAGATTACTTGTAATACCTCATAAAATGTAAATGCTATGTAAATAGTTGCCAGCACTCAGCAAATTCCAGTTTTGCTTTTTGGGACTTTGCGGATTTTTAAAAAAATGTTTTCAATCAGCAGTTGGTTGAATCCATGGATATGGAATCATGGGTATGGAGAGATGACAGTACTTCTGTCAAGCATTTACACTTTGTACTGTGAACATTTGTTTAAATGTTTGTTTACTCTTACAGATATATTGGCCTGCCTAATCCTTTACACCTTTGCTTCATGAACAATACCTTTGAAGTGCTATTGTCTTCCATTATCCTTTATACAAAATCTGAAATATGTTACTCATGACCTGCCCTGAGATTTCAACCTGCTTTTTGCCAGTGTTTCATATCCCAAAGAAACCTCAAAATTTGCACATCAGCTGAGCTCGTTTGTGGTGGGAAATATAAACTCTGTCTCTCAGAATAAAAGTGTCCAATAATGAGTAAGGTATTCTATATGCATATTTTCAAAGAAGCTATTAGTATCATTAGAATCAAGTATAAACCTCTGTGGAATGCTTCTGTGTACCAGATACTGTGATTTAGGTGAACTAGTCTGAACATTTAGATTTATTGTAGTTTAAGTTGGCAAGACATCTGGGACGTTTAATTCTACTTGCATATTCACCTACTAAATTCAGATATGAAAAGTGGATTTCACCTCTGTATGTATAATTCAATGTCTGCAGTGTCTCATTCATGAATGTCCAAAAAGACAAATTGTTCTCATCTATCAAATAGGTTTTTGACAAGGAACTGGCAGTAAAACCAAAAGACCTGCCAGAGTTTGGACTTCGCATAACTTTGTGCCTCCTTCATATTCTATTGTAATCTGTCACCATGTGTCATTTTGAATGTGTTTCCTTTAGGACTAACATGAATTCATATTGACAGAAAAAATATAACATTTATTATTGTTATATTTTTACCCTATTCAAATGAGTAAGAAATCCAAAAAGACATTGGTGTTGAGAATACATTTTCAAAGGTGACACTTAGGAGGAGAGTTCTTTTGGTTCAGAACTCAATTAGTGAGCATATTTGCTAAACATTATTAGGAACTGGGAGCTCAAGGGTAGTCTGAGTGAATGATTCACCAGCTGTCCAACTAGTACTGGTAAGTGCTGGATATTTTATATCACAAAGATAACTACTTTTATGTGCTTTGTCTTATTTAATACTTAAAGCCAATCTAGAGGGAATACAATATAGTTATTAAAACCTCACTTTTAATACAAGCAAATTGAATCATATCCTTAATTGACTATCTCAGGAATCAACTAATTGGGGGCAAATCTTGATAATGATGGAGTATTTCTTCCTCAACATTATAGTTGGTATAACTTTTAGTTGTACTGAACTAAATATATTATCAATAACAAAAATGATATGCAAACATAAACCATATGCTTTCATTATGCAGAACAGGTATTAGTGAGTCATAAGTACTTAAACTTCTGAATTAAGATATCACATGAGTATTCTGGCATTTATTTATACCATCTTAAGACTCCATTTATGAAGTACCTAATTATGAGCGGCCATTTCTAAGCAACAAAGTTAGTTAAGAAGACAAAGCCTTTAATCTGTGAAGCTTTTAGTTTAGGGATAACCAAACTTTGTTAATGAAAATGTACAGGGCAAATGACAGCAAAAACAGCAGGGTGTACATTTAATGCCAGAGTTAAGTAAAAGCAGATCAGGCCTCTGCTATTGAACAAATGCTTCCAAGCCTGTGAATATTCTGGAGAGTCAGCTAATTGCTTATGTCCAACAAACAAAATTTAAAACCCACAGAACATTTCCAATTTTTACCTAATGTGTATAAATGAGTGTAAGCCCAAACTGGTTTCTGGCAATGCTTACTGATATTTTATATGACTTCTGACATGCAATTATTGAAGGATACAAATAGATTTGTTTATGTGCTTTTTTTTTTTGTTAACGGCTTTATTGGAGTATAATTGCTTTACAGTGGTGTGTTAGTTTCTGCTTTATAACAGAGTGAATCAGCTATACATTGTTCTCAATGGTGAAAAACTAAAAACATTTTCTCTAAGATCAGGAACAAGACAAGGTTGTCCACTCTCACCACTATTATTCAATGTAGTTTTGGAAGTTTTAGCCACAGCTATCAGAGAAGAAAAAGAAAAAAAAGAATCCAAATCAGAAAAGAAGAAGTAAAACTGTCAGTGTTTTCAGATGACATGATACTATACATAGAGAATCCTAAAGATGTTACCAGAAAGGTACTAGAGCTAATCAATGAATTTGGTAAACTAGCACGATACAAAATTAATGCACAGAAATCTCTTGCATTCCTATACACTAATGATGAAAAATCTGAAAGAGAAATGAAGGAAACACTCCCAATTACCATTGCAACAAAAAGAATAAAATACCTAGGAATAAACCTACCTAAGGAGACAAAAGACCTGTATGCAGAGAACAAAAAGACACTGATGAAAGAAATTAAAGATGATACAAACAGATGGAGAGATATACCATGTCCGTGGATTGGAAGAATCAACATTGTGAAAATGACTATACTACCCAAAGAAATCTACAGATTTAATGCAATCCCTATCAAACAACCAATGGAATTTTTAACAGAACTAGAACAAAAAAATTTCAAAATTTGTATGGAAACATAAAAGACCCCAAATAGCCAAAGCAATCTTGAGAAAGCAAAACAGAGCTGGAGGAATCAGGCTCCCAGACTTCAGACTATACTATAAAGTTACAGTAATCAAGACAGTATGGTACTGGCACAAAAACAAATATAGATCAATGGAACAGGAGAGAAAGCCCAGATATAAACCCATGCACATATACTCACCTTATCTTTGATAAAGGAGGGAAGAATATACAATGGAGATAAGAGAGCCTCTTCAATAAGTGGTGCTGGGAAAACTGGACAGCTACTGTAAAAGAATGAAATTAGAGCACCCCTTAACACCATACACAAAAATAAACTCAAAATGGATTAAATACCTAAATGTAAGGCCAGACACTATAAAACTCCTAGAGGAAAACATAGGCAGAACACTCGATGACGTAAATCACAGCAAGATCCTTTTTGACCCATCTCCTAGAGAGATGGAAATAAAAACAAAAATAAACAAATGAGACCTAATGAAACTTAAAAGCTTTTGTACAGCAAAGGAAACCATAAACAAGACAAAAAGACAGCCCTCAGAATGGGAGAAAATATTTGCAAATGAAGCAACTGACAAACGTTTAATCTCCAAAATTTACAAGCAGCTCATGCAGCTCAATATCAAAAGGACAAACAACCAATCCAAAAATGGGCAGAAGACCTAAATAGACATTTCTCCAAAGAAGCAACATCACTAATAATTAGAGAAATGCAAATAAAAACTACAATAAGGTATCACCTCATACCAGTCAGAATGGCCATCATCAAAAAATCTACAAACAAGAAATGCTGGAGAGGGTGTGGAGAAAAGGGAACCCTCTTGCACTGTTGGTGGGAATGTAAATTGATACAGCCACTATGCAGAACAGTATGGAGGTTCCTCAAAATCTAAAAATAAAACTACCATACGACCCAGCAGTCCCACTACTGGGCATATACCCTGAGGAAACCAAAATTCAAAAAGAGTCATGTACCACAATGTTCATTGCAGCTCTTTTTACAATAGCCAGGACATGGAAGCAACCTACATGTCCATCGACAGATGAATGGATAAAGAAGATGTGGCACATATATATGATGGAATATTACTGAGCCATAAAAAGAAACAAAATTGAGTTATTTGTAGTGAGGCAGATGAACCTAGAGACTGTCACACAGAGTGAAGTAAGTCAGAAAGAGAAAAACAAATACTGTATGCTAATACATATATATGGAATCTAAAAAAAAACAAAAAAAGTTCTGAAGAACCTAGGGGCAGCACAGGAATAAAGACGCAGATGTAGAGAATGGACTTGAGGACACGGGGAAACAGAAGGGTAAGTTGGGACAAAGTGGCAGAGTGGCATGGGCATATATACACTACCAAAAGTAAAATAGATAGCTAGTGGGAAGCAGCCAGATAGCACACGGAGATCAGCTCGCTGCCTTGTGACCATCTAGAGAGGTGGGATGGGGAGGGTGGGAGGGAGATGCAAGAGCGAGGAGATATGGGGATGTATGTATATGTATAGCTGATTCACTTTGTTATATAGCAGAATCTAACACAATATTGTAAAGCAGTTATACTCCAATAAGTATGTTAAAAAAATAATAAGAATGTCAAACTTTACAATTTTGTTTTCATGGGCTGTGCTTTTAGTGCTAATTCTAAGAACTTTCTTACCAAATCCAAGGTTATCTAGATTTTCTCCTATGTTCTTTTCTAGAAATGTTAGTTTGTATTTTACATATAGGCCTATGATCCACTTTGAGTTAATTTTTGTGGAAGGTATAAGGTATATGCCTAAGTTCACATTTTGTTTTGTTTTGTTTTGCCTATGGGCTTCAAATTGATCTAGCTTCATTTGTTGAAAGATTATCTTTTATCTGTTGAATTACCTTATATCATATTATATATATATTGCTTATATATATATATATATATTGCTTATATATATATTGCTGAACTCTATTCTATTCCATTGATCTATTATTTTTCCAGTATCAGTGTTTTAAATATTATAGCTTTATAGTAAGTCTTAAAGTTCTATGCACTTCCTTTCTTTATATAGATCTGAATTTCTGATTTATATAATTTTTATTCTTCCTGAAGAACTTCTTTTAACATTTTTTGCAAGGAAAGTTGATAGTGATGAATTAATTCCCTTTGTTTCTGTTTGTCAGGTAATTTCATTATTTCTCTTAAATTTTGAAGTATAATTTTATTAGATTCAGCATTCTAAGTTGGTGCAGGTTTTCTTTTCCTTAATATTTCACTCCTCTCCCTTCTTGTTGCTTTTGTGATTTCTGACAAGAGGTCCATTGTAATTCTTATCATTGTATATATGTGTATGCTACATCTTTTGAAATTGCCCCGTAGTTCTTGGATGTTTTGCTCTGTTTTCTTTTTCTTTTTTTTTAGCTTCCTTCTAAGAATTTCTGTCTCCTTGCTTAGATCTGATTTTGCATGCCATGTATTTTTCCATTACATCCCTTAATATTAAATATACTAATATTATTTACTTTAAATTCTCTGCTTGATAATTCTAACATCTATGTCTGGAATGAATCTATTTCTCATTATTATTGTACTTCTTCAGAGTGAGTTGTGAGACTTTTCTTTTTTACTTTTGGAATGCCATTTTATTTTTTGTTCACAGCCAGACGAATTCAATCACAGAAACTGAAATAAATATGTCCTTTTAATAAGAAAATTTATATTAATCTGGTTAGGAGTTGTCTCTATGTTATGTTTTCTATAGTGTAGGTAACAGAGGCTTTAAATTCCTCAAGTATCTTCTACTTTTTTTGTCTCCCTTCTTGACTTTGGGCTTTCCTAAGGACTCCTCAGATTCTGTGTCATGAAGACCTTTTAGCTGCAACTCACTGCAGTTATACTAGTGACTTGTGGTAGTGGCAGGATGTGGGGGAGAACTATTCTATATTCTTATGATTAAATATCAGACTTTCAGTGAGTCTCTGTTCCTGGACTGTGGCCTTCACATGTGTTCCTCATTAGTATAACTTTTTTTTTTCTTTAATCCTTAAGATACAGGAAGGCTAGAAGGGCCTGGAGAGCAATCATATCTTATAATTTGGTATTAGGACAAGTCAGTGTTAAGGTTCAGGGCTCTAAAAATGCACTGTAATATAACTAAGGATGGAGTGCTTGTGTGTAGAAGAAGATGATATAAGTAAGAGTTATTTGACTTTAAAATATAACATTAGGAAGTCCAACAAGACATGAGTCTTCCTAGATCCTAAACACAAATCAAGATTCTGCTTAAGACTTTGCTACTCAAATTATGGCCTGTGGGTCAGCAGCAACATTAACATTCACCTGGAAGCTTGATGGAAAGGCATAATCTCATCAACCAGAACCCAGTTTAAAAATATGCTTAGGTGAATCACATGCATATTAACATCAGAGAAAAAATAAATAAGAAAAAATTATCACTCAAAGTATATTCAACAGTAAAATTTTTGTCTAAGTGACAGTCTGCATAAGGCTGCCTAAGCTATACTGGGGAGAGGGGGGTCTCACTTGTTTTTCAATCCTAGAAGATGGGTAATGTTGTGTCACTATCGGCCCCATCATTAGCAGTGATAGTTTTAGTTTAATCAGAGGAAATGTGGCCCTTGTGTCCTCACCATCATACTAAGTAGATGTTCTGAACAATGGCAAAGGCTAACATTGACTGGATTATTCTTCTATCACTCTCCAATTGCAGTGTAAATCAAACTTACTATTCTCAACCACATAGTAAATATTTACTGCTATTCATTGGTTCCACAGATAGGTCCAACACCATTCTTATATGTTTTCTACCGCAGCTTTCAGGAAGATGGGATTAAGATCAGGATCTACTTGGGACTTGCACAAGTCCTAATTCACAAGACAGGCTCTCTTTGTGTCGTAATAATGACTGATATGATTGACAAATGATTGAATTATTGATAAAATTTGATTTAATATGTGTGTATGCATGTGCACGTGTGTATACCCTAAATTAGTCACTGGACATGATAATAAGCAGAGACACTTTTAATCTTATCAGTTGCATTATTATGATTAAGATTATATAATTAATTGAATAATTGTAACTATTCTTTATCTTTTCCTTTATCTAAGCACCTTAATTCTAAGTGCTTTATACACATTTACTAATTTAATTTTACAAACAACCCTCAGGTAAGGTATTATAATAATTACTTTTATATAAGTGAGCATGAAGAAGTGAAATACTTCTCTAAAGTTACACAGCTAAAAAGTGGTGTATTAGGACTAGAATTCAAGTCCTATTCAAGAGGCCATGGTCTTAAACACTAAGAAATAACATAGATCTTAATATAGTTTTGGAAGTTGTATTTCCCAGGAAGCAGATTCTGGACTGAGGTTTGTGTGCAGCAAGTTTATTGGTGAGTGACCGTAGGAAAGACATTTGTGAAGGTGTAAGGGCTGCAGGATGGGACAGAAGGAAACAAACTGAGTACAGTCATCCTGCAACATCCATGGGGGTATTGGTTCCAGGACCCTCTACAGATACCCAAATCCTCGTATGCTCAAGTCCCTTATATAAAATGGCATAGTACCGTTGGCCATCTGTATCTGTGGGTCCCCCATCCATGGATTCAACCAACCACATCCTTGCCAACACTTGTGGTTTTCTTTTTAATAGCCATCCCAACAAGTGTGAGGTGATACCTAACTGTGGTTTTTCCCTGATGATTGGTTACGTTAAGCACAGTTTCATATAACCTATTGATCATTTGTATTTCTTCCTTGAAAAAATGTCTATTCATGTCCTTTGCTCATTGTTAATTGGGTTATTTGGTTTCATGGCCATCAAGTTGAGAGATCTTTATGTACATTGGACATTAACCCCTTATCACATACAATTTGTGATGTGATATTTTCTCCCATTCTGTAGGTTGCCTTTTCTATGTACTGATTGTTTCTTTTGCTGTGCAGAAGCTCTTTAGTTCAATGAAGTTCCACTTGTTTATTTACTTAGATTTTCAATGAAAAAAAAATTAGATTTGCTGATTTAAGAAGTGGATTAATCCACCTTAGTTCAGTTGTCTTTGATATGTTCAGTTACCTGTGCAAAAGGGTAAGATTCGCATAGTGTAAAAGGGCCTTCAGGGCTGAGAGCAGAGGCAGATTATTTTAAAGGGAATTGTAGAAGGGGGCAGATTAACCTCTCTGATAGACCTATCAGTCTAGATATTTGGCATTCTCTGCTTTGGCTTTAAAAGCCTCTACAATGATTAAAAATTCAAATGCACTTTTGATTCTCTATTAACTTTGGTGTCGGTATATTTTCCTGTCAGGTAATACTATATAACTGTTATAACTTGAAAACTTGATCGGTCACATATTTGAGGGTGGAGGCAAGTAGCTCAACACTGAAAGGTCAACTCCAATATTGCATTTAGGTTTAGCCATGGATATAGGTAGGCCACAGATCTATACACTGTAGATGCAACCACGTACAATGTGCTTGCAGAATTTAGAGTTTTAGGGGTGGAACCAAGATGGCGGAGTAAAAGGATGTGCGCTCACTCCCTCCAGTGAGAACACCAGAATCACAACTAGCTGCTGGACAATCATCGACAGGAAGACACTGGAACTCACCAAAAAAGATACCCCTTATCCAAAGACCAAGGAGAAGCCACAATGAGATGGTAGGAGGGGTGCAATCACAGTAAAATCAAATCCCATAACTGCTGGCTGAGTGACTCACAGACTGGAGAACACTTATACCACAGAAGTCCACCCACTGGAGTGAAGGTTCTGAGCCCCACGTCAGACTTCCCAACCTGGGGGTGCAGCAAAGAGAGGAGGAATTCCTAGAGAATCACACTTTGAAGGCTAGTGAGATTTGCTTGCAGGATGTTGACAGGACTGGGGGAAACAGAAACTCCACTCTTGGAGGGCACACACAAAGTAGTGTGTGCATCAGGACCCAAGGGAAGGAGCAGTAACCTCAGGGGACTGAACCAGACCTACCTGCTAGTGTTGGAGGGTCTCCTGCAGAGGCGGGGGGTGGCTGTGGCTCACTGTGGGGACAAGGACACTGGCAGCAGAAGTTCTGGGAAGTACTCCTTGGCGTGAGCTCTCCCAGAGTCTACCATTAGCCCCACCAAAGAGCCCAGGTAGGTTCCAGTGTTGGGTTGCCTCAGGCCAAACAGACAACCAACAAGGAGGGAACCCAGCCCCACCCATCAGCAGACAAGCTGATTAAAGTTTTACTGAGCTCTGCCCACTAGAGCAACAGTCAGCTCTACCCGCCACCAGTCCCTCCCATCAGGAAACTTGAAGAAGCCTCATAGATAGCCTCGTCCACCAGAGAGCAGACAGCAGAAGCAAGAAGAACTACAATCCTGCAGCCTGTGGAACAAAAACCACATTCACAGAAAGATAGACAAGATGAGAAGGCAGAGGGCTATGTACCAGATGGAGGAACAAGATAAAACCCCAGAAGAACAACTAAATGAAGTTGAGATAGGCAACCTTCCAGAAAAAGAATTCAGAATAATGATAGTGAAGATGATCCAGGACTTCGGAAAAATAATGGAGGCAAAGATCGAGAAGAGGCAAGAAATGTTTAGCAAACACCTAGAAGAATTAAAGAACAAACAAACAGAGATGAACAATACAGTAACTGAAAAGAAAACTACATTAGAAGGAATTGATAGCAGAATAACTGGGGCAGAAGAATGGATAAGTGACCTGGAAGGCAGAATGGTGGAATTCACTGCTGTGGAACAGAATAAAGAAAAAAGAACGAAAAGAAATGAAGACAGCATAAGAGACCTCTGGGACATTAAACGTAACAACATTCGCAGTATAGGGGTCCCAGAAGGAGAAGAGAGAGAGAAAGGACCAGAGAGAATATTTGAAGAGATTATAGTCAAAAACTTCCCTAACATGGAAAAGGAAATAGCCACCCAAGTCCAGGAAGCACAGAGAGTCCCATATAGGATAAACCCAAGGAGAAACACGCTGAGACACATAGTAATCAAATTGGCAAAAATTAAAGACAAATAAAAATTATTGAAAGCAGCAAGGGAAGAATGACAAATAACATACAAGGGAACTCCCATAAGGCTAACAGTTGATTTCTCAGCAGAAACTCTACAAGCCAGAAGGGAGTGGCATGATATACTTAAAACGATGAAAGGGAAGAACCTGCAACCAAGATTACTCTACCCAGCAAGGATCTCATTCAGATTCAATGGAGAAATCAAAAGCTTTACAGACAAGCAAAAGCTAAGATAATTCAGCACCACCAAACCAGCTTTACAACAAATGCTAAAGGAACTTCTCTAAGTGGGAAACACAAGAGAAGAAAAGCACCTACAAAAACAAACCCAAAACAATTAAGAAAATGTGAATAGGAACATACATATCGATAATTACCTTAAACGTGAAAGGATTAAATGCTCCAACTAAAAGACACAGGCTTGCTGAATGGATACAAAAACAAGACCCATCTATATGCTATCTACAAGAGACCCACTTCAGACCTAGGGCCACATACAGACTGAAAGTGAGGGGTTGGAAAAAGATATTCCATGCTAATGAAAATCAAAAGAAAGCTGGAGTAGCAATACTCATATCAGATAAAATAGATTTTAACATAATGTTAAAAGAGACAAGGAAGGACACTGCATAATGATCAAGGGATCAATCCATGAAGAAGATATAACGATTATAAATATATATTCCCCAACATAGGAGCACCTCAATACATAAGGCAATTGCTAACAGCTATGAAAGAGAAAATCGACAGTAACACAATAATAGTGGGGGACTTTAACACCTCACTTACACCAATGGACAGATCATTCAAAATGAAAATAAATAAGGAAACAGAAGCTTTAAATGACACAAGAGACCAGATAGATTTAATTGATATTTATAGGACATTCCATCCAAAAACAGCAGATTACACTTTCTTCTCAAGTGTGCATGGAACATCCTCCAGGATAGATCACATCTTGGGTCACAAATCAAGCCTCAGTAAATTTAAGAAGATTGAAATCATATCAAGCATCTTTTCTGACCACAACGCTATGAGATTAGAAATGAATTACAGGGAAAAAAATGTAAAAAACACAAACACATGGAGGCTAAACAATACGTTACTAAATAACCAAGAGATCACTGAAGAAATCAAAGAGGAAATCAAAAAATACCTAGAGACAAATGACAATGAAAACACGATGATCCAAAACCTATGGGATGCAGCAAAAGCACTTCTGAGAGGGAAGTTTATAGCTATATAAGCCTACCTCAAGAAACAAGAAAAATCTCAAAAAAACACTCTAACCTTACACCTAAAGGAACTAGAGAAAGAAGAAACAAAACCCAAAGATAGCAGAAGGAAAGAACGCAAAAAATCAGAGCAGAAATAAATGCAATAGAAACAAAGAAAACAATAGCAAAGATCAATAAAACTAAAAGCTGGTTCTTTGAGAAGATAAACAAAATTGACAAACCATTAGCCAGACTCATCAAGAAAAAGAGGAAGAGGACTCAATAAAATCAGGAATGAAAAAGGAGAAGTTACACCAGACACTTCAGAAAAACAAAGCATCCTAAGAGACTACTACAAGCAACTCTATGCCAATAAAATGGACAACCTGGAAGAAATGGACAAATTCTTATAAAGGTATAACCTTCCAAGACTGAACCAGGAAGAAATAGAAAATATGAACAGACCAATCACAAGCAATAAAATTGAAACTGTGATTAAAAATCTTCCAACAAAAAAAAGTTCAGGACCAGATGGCTTCACAGGTGAATTCTATCAAACATTTAGAGAAGAGCTAACACCCATCCTTCTCAAACTCTTCCAAAAAATTGCAGAGAAAGGAACACTTCCAAACTCATTCTGAGGCCACCATCACCCGGATACCAAAACCAGACAAAGATACTACAAAAAAAGAAAATTACAGACCAATATCACTGATGAATATAGATGCAAAAATCCTCGACAAAATACTAGCAAACAGAATCCAACAACACATCAAAAGGATCATACACCATGATCAAGTGGGATTTATCTCAGGGATGCAAGGATTCTTCAGTATATGCAAATCAATCAATGTGATACACCATATTAACAAATTGAAGAAGAAAAACCATATGATCATCTCAATAGATGCAGAAAAAGCTTTTGACAAAATTCAACACCCATTTATGATAAAAGCTCTCTAGGAAGTGGGCATAGAAGGAACCTACCTCAACATAATAAAGGCCATATACGACAAACCCACAGCAAACATCATTCTCAATGGTGAAAAACTGAAAGCATTTCTTCTAAGATCAGGAAGAAGACAAGGATGTCCACTCTCACCACTTTTATTTAACATAGTTTTGGAAGTCCTAGCCACGGCAATCACAGAAGAAAAAGAAATAAAAGGAAAACAAATTGTAAAGGAAGAAGTAAAACTGTCACTGTTTGCAGATGACATGATACTATACATAGAGAATCCTAAAGATGCCACCAGAAAGCTACTAGAGCTAATCAATGAATTTGGTAAAGTTTCAGGATTCAAAACGAATGCACAGAAATCTCTTGCATTCCTATACACTAATGATGAAAAGTCTGAAAGAAATTAAGGAAACACTCCCATTTACCACTGCAACAAAAAGAATAAAATATCTAGGAATAAACATACCTAGGAGTACAAAAGACCTTTATGCAGAAAACTATAAGACACTGTTGAAAGAAATTAAAGATGATACCAACAGATGGAGAGATATACCATGTTCTTGGATTGGAAGAATCAATTTTGTGAAAATGACTCTACTACCCAAAGCAATCTACAGATTCAGTGCAATCCCTATCAAATTACCAATGGCATTTTTTTCAGAACTAGAACAAAAAAATCTTAAAATTTGTCTGGAGACACAAAAGACCCCGAATAGCCAAAGCAGTCTTAAGGGAAAAAAATGGAGCTGGAGGAATCAGACTCCCTGACTTTAGACTATACTACAAAGCTACAGTAATCAAGACAATATGGTACTGGCACAAAAACTTAAACATAGATCAATGGAACAAGATAGAAAGCCCAGAGATAAACCCACACACCTATGGTCAACTAATCTATGACAAAGGAGACAAGGATATACAGTGGAGAAAAGACATTCTCTTCAATAAGGGGTGCTGAGAAAACTGGACATCTACATGTAAAAGAATGAAATTAGAACACTCCCTAACACCATACACAAAAATAAACTCAAAATGGATTCGAGACCTAAATGTAAGACCGGGGACGATAAAACTCTTAGAGGAAAACATAGGAAGAACACTCTTTGACATAAATCACAGCAAGATCTTTTTTGATCCACCACCTAGAGTAATGGAAATAAAAACAAAAATAAACAAATGGGACCTAATGAAACTTCAAAGCTTTTGTACAACAAACGAAACCATAAACAAGACGAAAAGACAACCCTCAGAATGGGAAAAAATATTTGCAAAGGAATCAACGGACAAAGGATTATTCTCCAAAATATATAAACAGCTCATGCAGCTCAATATTAAAAAAAACAAACAACCCAATCCAAAAATGGGCAGAAGACCTAAATAGACATTTCTCCAAAGAAGACATACAGATGGCCAAGAAGCACATGAAAAGCTGCTCAACATCACTAATTATTAGAGAAATGTAAATCAAAACTACAATGAGGTATCACCTCACACCAGTTAGAATGGGCATCATCAGAAAATCTACAAACAACACATGCTGGAGAGGGTGTGGAGAAAAGGGAACCCTCTTGCACTGTTGGTGGGAATGTAAATTGATACAGCCACTATGGAGATCAGTATGGAGGTTCCTTAAAAAACTAAAAATAGAATTACCATATGATCAGCAATCCCACTACTGGGCACATACCCAGAGAAAACCATAATTCAAAAAGACACATGCACCCCAATGTTCATTGCAGCACTATTTACAATAGCCAGGTAATGGAAGCAACCTAAATTCCTATCAACAGATGAACGGATAAAGAGGATGTGGTACATATGTACAATGGAATATTACTCAGCCATAAAAAGGAACAAAATTGGGTCATTTGTTGAGCCGTGGATGGATCTAGAGACTGTCATACACAGTGAAGTAAGTCAGAAAGAGAAAAACATATATCGTATATTAATGCATGTATGTGGAACCTAGAAAAATGGTACAGATGAACTGGTTTGCAGGGCAGAAATAGAGACACAGATGTAGAGAACAAACGTATGGACACCAAGCGGGGAAAGCGGCTGGGGGGTGGGGGTGGGGGTGGTATGAATTGGGAGATTGGGATTGACATGTATCTGACGTGGATAAAATTGATGACTAATAAGGACCTGCTGTATAAAACAAATTAAATTAAATTAAAAAAACAAAATAAAAAAGAATTTAGAGATTTTCAATTTAATGGTAATATCCTAAATTGCAATCACCCATGTTTCAAGAAACGGATCCACAGTTTAACATTGTTTTGGCAAACTAAATAATTACAGAAATGTGCTTTAAAATTTTGTAATCATTCAAATTTTTAGCAGTTTTTACTTTGTTAATATTTTTCCCTTTTTCAGCAAGGCACTGAGATTTATTGATGGAGAAAGCTTTAAAATGTTTTTTTAATATTTTAAGTTAGAAAAATGAAAATTGATTTACTCAAACCAGCAAGACCGTTATAAAAGTAACTCACAGTGTAACTACTTTTTATGTTAATAAATATTAAAAACATCTTCAAACTATCATTGATACCTCTATTAGCTAAATAGAAAGTTAACTTTAGCTGCATTGACAGTCCCTTTCATTTCATTATCCTGAATATTAGCTGATAAAAGGGATGATTAGTTTATTTAGACACTCTCACATTGACCCTATCTTTACAAAATAATACTAATAACGCACAAAGAGGCGAGCAAACCCTGTTATCATGCAGCCAGTGTTTAGTATAATTTTACAGTCAGTATTCCAAGTATTTTGACTATGTACATTTTATTGGTTCTTTACCTGCTGTACTCTATTTCAGCCATAAAACAAAAGATAGTTTATTCTGTCAACAGAGTGAAATAATGCTACTAGGTAATAGCATCTGAAATGTTTATAAACCTATAAATGAAGACTGCACCATTAATATGAATGAATATAATCAAGTGCTTTCACGATAATTGCTACATACCTAGCATAGCATAATTTAGCTATTTTTAGTACATTAGTTGCAGGTTTTATAATCAAGGAAAAGCTATCAGTGCTTACAAGCACTAATTTTCATGTTACAAAGGATGTTCTTTTAAAATCTTTTCATGTCAACATTAAGGCAATTATCATAGGTTCCTATGGTTCCTTATGAACTCAACCAGATTTTGTATCATAACATATCTAACTTAACCATTTTGAAAAATAGACTAGCCAATTTAGAAAAACTACCCAATCAAGATGTCAAGTCAGGTAGGATCCTTGATGTTGGATCCTGATCACAACGCCACGATCCTGGAAAATTCCACAATATCACATAAAATGTATGAAAGAATACTCTCTGCTGTGGTAAAGGGAATCTTACAAGACTGGGGTCAGCAAGAAGAGATGAGAAGCTTTGGTTCTGCTGTGACGTCAGCATGAGGCCCCAATGATACCTGCTTTCAGGGGAGGACTCCTTCCCCCAGTGCGGGGAGTGGTATCAACTTTCAGCTCTCAGCAGCTGTGGGGATTGGGGATTGCATAAATTGTAGAGAACCCCCTCACCTGATGCCATACCCTTACTGGAACTGCTGACATCCAGTCACTAGAAAAGGCACGACTGGGGT
Source organism: Monodon monoceros (assembly GCF_005190385.1). Lineage (NCBI taxonomy): Eukaryota > Metazoa > Chordata > Mammalia > Artiodactyla > Monodontidae > Monodon > Monodon monoceros. The sequence continues at coordinate 11,208,306 of NW_021703765.1, read as the reverse complement.
GCCAGACGTTTACAGGAATTATCTGGGAGACCTTGGCAACTGTAGAATATCGCCACCCCCATCCACGTAGAGGGCAGAGCTTGGGTGCTGCTCCAACATCTAGATAAATATGTATACTTGGATCCAAAAAGCTGGTTGTTTAGTCATTCCACAGTAAACACTCAGGATCCTTTTCAGATATTGCTCAGTGCAATACAGTTTTTTTAATTGAACCAGTATATTTATTCACTGAAAAAATTATAAAAAATTAATCAAGCCAGACATAGATGAAGACATACAGAATTTCAGGTTCACCAATTTAAGCATAGATAGGTAGATAGATGGATACATAGAACATTTACTCTTTGTTGAAAACCTAAGAATGAAAAGGAAGTGGTAGTAAAAGTACAAGACATATTTGAAGATTATTTTAGTAACAATAATCATTTTGCATAACTTTCCTTATGTGAATATATCTGACTTAACTCTGGATTGCATGGTACACTATTACATATATCAGTTCTAAGCTCCCTTTTCTAAAGGTCTGATTCTCCAAATATTTTATTTGGTCTTCCCTTGATAGTGGGTAGAAATTTATGTTAAATGACTTTTTTTAAAAAAAATGTAAATTCATTGGGGCAAGGGGAGTAAATGGCAATATATCAAAAAAAGTGACCTGGCCCTGGGGCTGGTCTTTATGGAAGGCTCTCACAGCATTTTGTGACCTTAAGCTGTAGGAATTTATGAGCCCTTGGTCCCTGCTTGGCTACTCTATAAGGCACTTCCATTCATGTCAGGTTTAGCGAATAATAAACACAACCTCAAAGGAAAGAAATCAGGCTTTATACTGTGAAGTACACATTGGATTTTTTTGCACTAAAAATGCATAGAGAAGAGAATCATTATGCATGGCATTGTTTTCAAAATAGAAAAATTGCATCTATTGGGGCATTCTTTAGCCTTGTTCAAAATGAAAATGTTCTTCTCTCTTTTTAAGTATTAACAAGGGAAATGATTTCTGACTGTCTTGTTACTCTAGAAAACTATGTTTTCAGCAGGAGAGAAATAGGATTGCTTTCATTACTTTAATTGCAAGACAGTGTTCCCAATGCAGGAAAGAATTGACTTCGGAGGCTTAAAAAGCACTCCTGCAAAGCACTCGTATGTAATGAAAACTCCTTGACACATTGCAAATGCCTATGATATTGTCCTACCTTTCAAAAAGATGTGGAACTTTCTGCAGCTGTTTCACATAAAGTATTGTGACACTGAGTAATTTAACTTTTGAGATATTTCATCCTTAAAAAAATGTTTTTGGAGACAGAGTTATAGATAACCCAACTGTATTCATTCATATTTACTGTTGCTTTTGTTGAATGCAAAAATGACTTGCCCAACTGTGTCATGAAGTTTATTCCAAGTTTTCCCTAAACTCTCTGCATTTTCCTTTTGAATGGGATAGATGAGTTATATAAAATCTTCAATTTATGTGCAATGAGGTAAAATGCTAACAATGAAAGTGTTCTGATTTTACTACAGGGAAAATATTTAGTTGGGGCAGGTAGCTATTCTATGTTTGTACCCTCAGTTTTCTTTTTTAGGTGCTGTTTTTATTATCACACAGTAGCAATGAAAGGGTAAATGGTAAACATTCATCATCTAAGCATTGCATTTATTGATTTTCTTTTATGCGGCACTTTGCATACTTAGTGATATATGTAAGAAGCCAAGGAAAAGGAAAGGTTATAACTGTTCACTGATTATGAATTGCCCATGAGAGTTTTTTAAAAAACTCTGTAACAGTTCATTAATAGGAAAACACTCATTTAACATGTTTTATATGCCTCATCCACAGCTTAAAGGGATAAAGAATTTTGTGCATGCTAACACGCGCATGCCTTTACTTACTGAAAAGCCTCCACATCTATTTCATATTTATGCACACACTGCCATTCTCAAACAAAGTAAATAACTGTTTGTTTTAGGTGACAACGATTTCCTGATGTTTTAATTTTCCATAACATAATTAGGTATTGCGAGTAGCTCTGTACTTTTTGTTTTATTGTATTGGCAGCTGAAGCAGTAACATAGCAATCTAAATCTGTTAATGAAAGCTTTTTGCTTACAAATGGATTTACGTGGATACATGACTAGGCTTTATGAAAATGGATTCGCATTTTATTTAGCTTTGAAAATTCATTTAATCACTGTGCATAATGGATGCACAGTAGAATTAAGTTTAAGTATTGATTAGTGATTGATAGACATTAGGGCTAAAATACTACATAAAAGTTAGTTTCTACCACTTGTCTTGTTAACTAGCTGTGTCCAATATGATTAGCATCTTTTAACACACCATTAAGAAAAAAATATCTGTTTAATGTTCTCAAATTATGCAAACTAGACTTTTTTGAGTATGTTTTTCAAATGCTATTTGTAATCTATGTAAATGAGGTTAAATGGTGGAAATTCATATATTCTAAAGTTCACAAACTCAGGTTGACAATAGGAAACTAATGTTAATCAACGTAGGTAGCAGTAGCTGAGAATCAAAAGTCCTCAGTTTGTAATTTTGGATCCATCATCCTTTCTGTGATTTGGGGCAAATCACTTTCTTCATTTTGCCTCTACTTTATACTTTGTAAAAGGTAAAATATTTCTCTATTTCACATAGTTCTAGATTTTAGTGTAGTCACTTTGAAGGCAGAAATACTTCCTAAATGGAAGAAATAGTACTATTAATAAGCACACTTAACTGAAAAATAAGAATCTAGTACATTATTTGTATGAAGTGTAAAACCAGGCTAATTTAAGTTCTGTCCATCTTTTCTATCGGATGCTGCAACATGCATAAAATGCCAAGGCACTAATTTACATGCTATACATTCTCTGAAAAGGTCAGTGTCCAGTGCTATGCCACTTATCCAGTGGCTTGTTTTCCAGAAACTTCATTTCTCTGTAACAGAGTCAAATGTGAGAAAAGATGTCAATCACCTAAAATAGCTCTTGTTAGGCCCACCTATAGAGCTATGCTATTGTTTTCTGTCTTCACTCAGAATCTTATTGACTATAGATAATTTAACATATTGTTTGCAGTTTGGGCTATATTTTTCACAGTCCACAGCAAGTAAGAAACAGTTGAGCACAAACAGCTTGAGAATGATGACACCTGGAAAAGCGCAGCCCAGGGATAGATCAGAAATGTCAATTTGACAGTCAGGTATCAAAAAAATATGACAGAAAAGTTATAAAAAATTGAAGCAATATGGTGAGTTTTCCTACCGTTGACCCTGAATCTACAACAAACCAAAAATATGAAACCATCTTTGATGTCTTCTGTTTACATAAAGTTTATAATCCATTTTTTAAAAGACATCATAAAACCATAGAAAATTAAACCAGGGAAGGAGGTGAGAGATTATCTGAGACTATAAATCCTCATTTTGCAGGTGAAAAGCTGAAGCAATGTGAGTTTTATAATTTACCTAAGGTTATGAATAAAGACTTAAAATAATAAAATGTTACTTGGGGTAAACTTTAGTTATTTATAAAGTTCTCTATGTAAAATAGTTTATTCCTTAGCAATATAGTGTGTGTGAAGTTATATAACTATATGTATATATTCATATTTATTTATATACCAACATGTGCATCTTTCCAGCAACTATATATGAGAAACATATGTCTTAGTTGTCAAGTATAACATTCCTCCAATATTTCTACAATATTTTTAAAACTCATATTTGAGGTTGAACACATTTATGCTATTAGGATTCACCCTAAATTTATATAAGCCTATATCTGGAAAATAAACCTGATTCAGTCCAGAATTGCTTAATCGGTGTTGGAATGGGAGTGACGAAGTGTTCCCTGTTGGGTCTTGTTATCCTTCAGATAAACAGGATAACAGATGCAATTCACTTAGGTAAATCTGTTATGTATATGCTAAAAGACCAGAATGGCAGAGGTAGAAGAAAACAATGGGGTATATAGGAGACCTTCAACCCATGTACAGACCTTTATTGTAGAACAGTTCATCTTTTCCAAATGTGATCTGTGAGCACTTGCATGAGAATCACTGCCATCATGTACTGATGATGTAGCTCTGACACCTGTATAGGGAGAGAAGGAAGGAAAGAGGCATGAATCGGAAGCATCTCAGATTGCAGTGCAAGTCTGAAAACACTGTGACGCAGCCAAAAGGAGATCCAGAGCAAAATTTGCGAGTTATGCTCAATTCTCCCTCTCCATGTGGTCCCAGCCCTGTAGAATCTGCTTCCTAAATAAGCACCTATTTTGCTTTTGTTCCTTCAATTTTCTTGCCAGCAAACTATCTAGGCAACAGTTATTAATTGCTTGCATTTCTTTGCCAGCGTCCTTAGCGCATTCCTGGCGTAAGCATTGCCCCTTATCAATCTAACCCACAAAATCCAGCCAGATTAACATTTTAAAATGTAATTATGAATTCTGTTCTTGTCACTCTTCTAATAAACCTAGCATGTTCCTTCAAGTTTGTATAAATATTTTTTTCCATCTACTGAATTAATTTCAGTGGGATAGTTAGATATGCACCAGCTTAAATAAAGGACTGAAGTTCTGCCAAACTTAAAATTATCAAGGAAAGAATAAAATAATACTCTATAACTACCAGAGTATGCCTGATCAATAGTGGGTCATTCATTTCCATTTATATTATATGTATATTATTTGGTTGATGCATATCATATATATGATGGAAAGATTACAGCTGTACACAGTTCCAATCAATAAAAACACAGAACCTTCAAAAATTGATCCATTCACTTCCATTATACATAACTCATTCTAATAGAATACCACCCTTGATCCCTACATATTTTCTTCCATATGTTTTGCCAGTTCCAAACCTAGCAGCTTGAAAAGTGTTGGGAGCTAAAAAAAGAAACAGACCCTTCCCTTAGCTTCTATAGCTCAACACTCTAGTGTTTTCTTTTTTCCTTCTTCTTCTTTCGTCTTTCTTCTTCTTTTCTCCTTCTCCCCCCTCCCCCCCTCCTCCCCTTCTTCTTCCCCTCTTTCTCCTTCCTCTTCTTCTTCTTTGTCTGCACCTTCTCATTAGGCTTGAGTTAGAAAGCAACTTACACTACTAAAATACAAAAATACAAGACTGCGACCACAGAGAATATGTCTGTTGTGTTTACTGCTCTAACCCTAACACGTGAAACAGTACCTGGAGCACAGCAACCTTTCTCTGTGTTCCGAGAAATGAATGAATGAATGAATGAATCTAGAACCTGTGCCAGATTCTTTTTTGAGAATTTTTGACCAAAATTGCAGAAAGAACTCATCAGTCAACAGTAGGTATTTAAATTGAGAAGTCATTATGTAGAAAGATCAAGAGAGGTTGTTAATTTCCAATTATGGTCTAACCAAAGTAATGTGAAGCACACACTATGAAAAAAAACAGAAAGTTAATTTAGTGAGAAATAAAGAAACAAATGTGGAATATAGTTGAATCCTATTACCTGATTGGCATTAGAAAAGACCCAGGAAGTCTTCCAACTAGTACTGTCTTTTTGTGTCCTTACCTAATAGAACCACATGTTTGTGGAGTCCCACGAGCACCTGTTCTGAATTTATCTGCTGCATCTCGTAGATAAACAGCCATATACTTAGTGACCAAAATGCCCAATTAACAGTTGTCAAATCTTGTAGATTGGTAGCAAAGTACACTAAATAAGTGTCTCGAGTAGAATGAAAGAAACAACACTGCTGAAACAACACCTAGTTTCATTGTGCTTCGCTTTATTGAACTTCATAGAAATTGTATTTTTTACAAATTGCAGGTTTGTGGCAACCCTGTATCCAGCAAGTCTATTGGCATCATTTTTCCAACGTCATTTGCTACTTTGTGTATGTGTCACATTTGGTAATTCTCACTTTTCAAACTTTTCAGGATTATTATATTTGTTATGGTGATCTGTGATCAGTGATCTTTGACATTACTCTTATAGTTGTTTTGGGGATACCACAAGCCATGCCCATATAAGACGGCAAACTTAATCCATAAATGTTGTGTGTTCTGACTCCTCCACCAGCTGGGTGTTCCTCATCTCTTTCATGAATCACAACAACATTGAAATTAGGCCAATTAATAGCCTTACAAAGACCTCTAAGTGTTCAAGTGAAAGGAAGGGTCACACATCTTTCACTTTAAGTCAAAGGCCAGAAATGATTAAGTTTAGTGAGGAAGGCATGTCAAAAGCTGAGGCAGGCTAAAAACTAGGCCTTTTGTGCCAGTTTGCCAAGTTGTGAACACAAAGGAAAAGTTCTTGAAGGAAATTATAAGTGCTACTCCAGTAAACACATGAATAATAAGAAAGTGAAACAGCCTGATTGCTGATACAGAGAATGTTTTAGTGGTCTGGATAGAAGATAAAAGCAGCCAAGATTCCCTTAAGTCAAAGCCTAATCCAGAGGAAGTTCCAAACTGTTTTTCAATCTATGAAAGCCAACAGAGATGAGGAAGCTGCAGAAGAAAAGTTTGGAGCTAGCAGAGGTTAGTTCATGAGGTTTAAGGAAAGAAGTCATCTCCACAAATGCAAGGTGAAGTAGCAAGTGCTGATGTAGAAGCTGCAGCAAGTTCTCCAGAAGATCTAGCTAAAGTAATAAAAATGGCTACACTAAACAACAGGTTTTCAGTGCAGACAAAACAGCCTTAGTTTGGAAGTTGCCATCTAGGACTTTCATAGCTAGAGAGAAGTCAATGCCTGGCTTCAAATATTTAAAGGTAAGACTGACTGTCTCATTAGGGACTAATGCAGCTGGTGACTTTAAGCCAGTGCTCATTTACCATTCTGAAAATCCTAGGGTCCTTAAGAAGCATGCTAAATCTACGCTGGCTGTGCTCTGTAAATGGAGCAACAAAACCCAGATGTTTACAACAGGGTTTACTGGATATTGTAAGCCCACTGTTGAGGCCTACTGCTCAGAAAAAAAAGATTCCCTTTACAATATTACTGCCTATTGACAATGCACCTGGTCACCCAAGAGCTTTAACAGATGTACAACAAGATCAACGTTGTTTGCATACCTGCTAACACAACATGTTGATACACTCTGCAGCCAACGAGTAATTTCCACTTTTAAGTCATTATTTAAGAAATACATTTTGTAAGGCTATAGCTTCCATAGATAGTGATTCCTCTGATGGATCTGGGCAAAGTCGATTGAAAACCCTGTGGAAATTATTCTAGATGCCATTAAGAATGTTCATGACTCATGGGAAGAGGTCAAAACATCAACATTAACAGGAGTTTGAAAGAAGTTGATTCCAACCCTCGTGGATGACTTTGAAGGGTTCGAGTCTTCAGTGGAGGAAGGAACTGCAGATGTGGTGGAGGTAGCAAGAGAACTAGAATTAGAAGTGGAGCCTGAAGATGTGACTGAATTGCTGTGATCTCATGATAAAACTTTAATGGTTGAGGAGTTGCTTCTTATGGATGAGGAAAGAAAGTGGTTTCTTGAAATGGAAACTACTGTTGAAGATGCTGTGAAGATTGTTGAAATGACAACAAAGGATTTAGAATACTACATCAACTTAATTAATAAAGCAGTGGCAGGGTTTGAGAGGATTGACTCCAACTCTGAAAGAAGTTCTACTGTGGGTAAAATGCTATCAAACAGTCAAACAGCTTTGCATGTTACAGGTAATTCATTTGTGAAAGGAAGAGTCAGTCAATGCTGCAAACTTCACTGTTGTCTTATTTTAAGAAATTGCCATGGCCATCCCAGCCTTCAGCATCCGATAACCTGAGCAGTAAACATCCATCAACATTGAGGCAAGACCCTCCACCAAAACAAAGACTACGACCTGCTGAAGGCTCAGATGATGGTTAGTAATTTTTAGCAATTAATTTTTAATTAAGGTATGCATATTGGTTTTTTTAGATATAACTCTTGCTCACTTAATAGACTACAGTAGAGTATAAATGTAAATTTTAAATGCACTGTGAAACCAAAAAAAATCATGTGACTCATTTTATTGCAATATTTGCTCTATTGCTGTGGTCTGTAACTGAACCTGCAGTATCCCTGAGGTCTGCCTGAACTCTCTTCCTTTGTAGATGAAATTAAAACTAGTAGCAACCTGGAAACACATGCTAGTTGAGATAGCATATAGAAGATAAAGCGATGAGTGTAATGGATAAATAATTGGAACAAGATCTTCTGGATTTTCATCTCAATTCTGATGCTTCCTAACAGTGATGCCCTGGGGAATTCACTTAATCTCCTTAGGTTTGGTTTTCACCTGTGTAAAATAAGGATTAAAAACTACTGTGTCTACCTCCCTGAGGCTTTGGGGGGACCAGGGTTGATAATATCTGTGAAACAACTTTATGAAATTTATAGTTATCTTTAAGTAATCAGTTTTGTTATAATCATCGTCATAAAGCACTCTACCGGGTACAGTGGAACTTCTTTACCAAAGCTGTGTCTTTTGTCTTTTAAGTCAGATTCTAATGTGGGCTTCACCTTTGTATTCAGCGCTAACTGAAGCAGCTTATCCCCGGAGTCTGCAAAGTCAAAGCAGAGCGTAAGGAACTGCAAGTACAGGTCTGAAACCCTACTAAAGATCAGGGAACTACAGAGAGTGTAGTTCAAGGGAAAGCTGCCTCTTGATCACTTTCTCTGGAGAGTGAAAAAAAGAGAAAAGAACAAGGAGCAAGAGGAAAGGCAAAAAGACACTGCCACCCAGAATGGAAGTATTGATATAATGATGTCTAAGCCTGGCACCTTGAGAGTTTAATCACTGCTTACTTAAGGAGGAGGCAAAAGGAAGCTGTCACCTCAGCCTCTGAACAGGGAGGTCAGAAACCTGCCTCTGTTTTTTTGCGGCAATTAATCCCATTGCGTTCTCCCTGTCAGAGATCCTCGGCGGAGGGTGGGATCAAGGGTTTTATATATAAGGAATCTTTCTCCTTGTTGCACATCTAGATTCCAAGCAGAATGTGTATCTAGTGTTTTCAGCAGTGTGTCTCCTCCATTCTACATCAAAGTGTCCATTACAGTGGATAGTGACAGTATTCTTAAAGAATACTTATACAAGAAGAGGAGATAAAAGAATCTCAGCACCCCACTGCATAATTACAGATGCAATGTGTTTCGAGGCTCGGTTGGCATTTTGAAAACATTTCTGTGGTACCCTCAGTGAAGGCTGAATTTAAATACTGTGGTTCATCTGAAATTTGGGGCCCACAGTGATTTAAAATAAAAAATGAATCCAGTTCCTCCAGTGTTTCTTCTTGTAGCAAATATAGAATTAGGAGCAAGGATTTGGCTTGGGAAAAATAAGAACCTACCTCAGCCCATAACAAATCAAAGCAAGGCTAGTTTTTTTTTGTTTTTTTTTTGTGGTACACGGGCCTCTCACTGTTGTGGCCTCTCCCATTGCAGAGCACAGGCTCCGGACGCGCAGGCTCAGCGGCCATGGCTCACGGGCCCAGCCGCTCCACGGCATGTGGGATCCTCTCGGACCGGGGCACGAACCCATGTCCCCTGCATCGGCAGGCAGACTCTCAACCACTGCGCCACCAGGGAAACCCGAAGCAAGGCTAGTTTTATTCCCTTGTTCACTTTTAGTTGATTCTAAGCAAAAGCAAGGAAAGAAGGAGTGGTTTGATTTTGGATGGCTTTATACTTCCCAACTCTCAATGGTTTACCACATCTTTAAGCAATCACCCAATGTCACTAAACGATTTGTAGCTTTGTGGTATATAACAAAGTTACAATAAAAAGCAATTGCGACAGTAACTAGCAGTGGCCAAAATCACATACTTCAATATCACGAAAATGTTGAAGACAGTTTATTTATGCCCTTTTAATTTGTAGATCAGAGAAATGAGATCTAGAAAAACTAAATGATTTACAAGGTCACAAAACTAATTAATGTTGAAATCAGGATGTGAACCCGTGTTTTGACTCCTGTATCAGTGAAGTTCCCAATTTGCATTATCTGTGTCCCTCTTTTCCACAGAAACAGTTCTGTACTAATGCTCCCAAACAAGAACTCATTGCTCTATAAACATGTCACATGCACTAGGCTGAAAGAATAAACTATGGTGGTAATACATTTTTATATTTTCCTATAGTGATAGGTCCAGAACAAGTGGTGAAAAACTCATTTGATGTCTTTCAAAAATATCTGTTGTAAATAAACGTCCCCTTCTGAGTTGCAGAGACAGAGTTGAAACTATGAACAAACGTGCCAGTAATAGTGACTGTGCTCTGTGCTGTTTTTCTATATATTCAGTAAGGAATATATATATAAATAAGCTGATACAAACTTCTAAAGAAGAAAAATAAACATAAGATGAAATTATAAAAAACCAGTAATGCTTGGAAATGCAATAAAAATATTAGAACAAAATCATGGATCCTGAAATAAGCACCAACTACATATGTCCAATCATTAAAATTAAGTAAAAAAATTAATATATAAATAATAACATATTTTTTTCATAGATGGAGGCAAAAACCAACACAGTTACAATTCTTCATATGGATTATTGTGATCGAGGAGGTTGTATATTTGAGTTCCTATTTTTAGGGACGACATCCCAAAAATCTAAAAATGAATTAAAAAAGTAAAAACAAGTGCTTGTATAATTACAAATATTTGGCTTTCACCGAGATGTCAAATTCTCTTCACCTGACTGAAAATCCATCCAATAGGGAAATACGGAGTTTATTTAAATTTTATTCTGATATACATGAATCTTGAACCCTGAAGGTTCCTGGGTACATAACTACAGTAGGCTTTAATAACATCTCCCACTCCCCACCCCCCTAAAAAATCCACATCCTAATCCCTGGAACCTGTGAATGCTACCTTATTTGGAAAAAGGAAATTTGGAGATGCAATTAAGTTAACAGTGTTGAGATGGACAGATTCTTCTTGATTATCCGTGTGGGTCCATATATGATCATAAGAGTCCTTATAAGAGTCAAGCAGAAGGAAATCGACTACAGAAGAGGAGTCAGTTTGACCATAGAAGTAAAATTTGATGTGGCTTTGAGCCAAGGAATGGGCAGCCGCCAGAAGCTGAGAGAGAATAGATATTCCCCTGGAGTCTCCAGAAGGAGCCAGCCCTGTCACCACTGCGATTTTAGCCCCCAAAGACTCTTTTCAGTCACCTGGCCTCTAGGACTGTAAGAGAATAAATGTCTAATGTTTTTAGCCACTAAGTTTATGGTAATGTGTTACAGTAGCAATAGAAAATCAATACAATAGCAATAGATATGTTCATTAAGAAAGGTATCATCTAGGGCTTCCCTGGTGGCGCAGTGGTTGAGAGTCCGCCTGCCGATGCAGGGGACACGGGTTCGTGCCCCAGTCCGCGAAGATCCCACATGCCGCGGAGCGGGTAGGCCCATGAGCCGTGGCCACTGAGCCTGCGCATCTGGAGCCTGTGCTCCGCAACGGGAGAGGCCACAACAGTGAGAGGCCTGCGTACAAGGTATCATCTAATCAGAAAAATATTGAAATTAAACAATGTCCTTACCTGGAACTCTCAAGGAAAAGTTTCACTGAAAAGTTTAGTATCTTTTTATGATCATCTTGTGTTTCTGTTGTTAAATTCATTAGAAATAGGAACTATGTAATAGGTTATCTAATCTGTGCCCTGGAGAGAAGAAAAATAGACATTGGCAGGATTTTTGGCATTTCCTCATAGCTTTGAAGATGGCTTGTCCAGGATATCTGTACATAACTTCCTCAATAACAGGCTGCTCCCGGTGGAATTTAGTTCCAACTTACAACCTTCATTGCTAATTTTTTTCTCTATATATCTTGTAACACTCATTTAAAATAAAGCTATTAAGGTAGATACAGTGCTAGGTTTGCACATAGACATTCCCAGGATTATAATGAGGGTACCTAACAGTAAATTTTTGCCAGCCATTCTGTTGTGAACAATCTTTAGCAGGCCTGGGGGAGAAGATAAACGAAAGCAGGTGAGATGTTCCAAGCTCTTATTCTCACATCTGCTCCCCCAGCACCACCCCCATCTATGTACAGGGCACTCCTGTCTGGTGTTAGAAGCCAAATTCTAATCAAGACTGGGAAATCTCCAGGGAGCAATAATTTGAATCGAATAAAGGTCAAGCTATTTACAAGAATGCAAATGTGAAGTTGTCTGCTCATTTTATTTTATGGACCCATTCAAAAACTGCCCTGGGAAAGAGAACAGGAGATTAAATCAAAAGTATGGTTTAATAGGTAGAACATAGAACTTGAGGGCTGAAAATCTGGAAGGGAATCCAAGTTCACCATTTTTTACTGTTCTTTCTCATGTATGGTGGCAGATACACACTCAGGTGCACCCTAATGAGTCACACCTAAGTACAATACCTTCCCCTTGAGTGTGGGTGGGATCTGTGATTTGCTTCTACTCAGTAGAATATTGCAAAGGTGATGGGGTGTCACTCCCACATTATGTTACATTATGTGAGACTCCATCTCAGCAGACCAGACAGATTCTCTTGCTGGCCTTGAAGACCTTAGGTGCCATGTTGTGAGAGGACCTGTGAGTGAGCCACGTGGTGAAGAACTGAGGGAGAAGGGCAGCTTTAGAAGCTGAGTCGTCCGTGCATGCCAGCCAGCAAGAAAACAGGACCTCAGTCATAGAGCTGCAAGGGAATGAATTCTGCCAACAATCACGTGAGCTTGGAAGAGGACCCCTACCCCAGGAAGAAACATAGCTGGATGGCATCTTGATTGCAGCCAGGGGAGACCCTAGAGGATTCAGCCAAGCCTCATCCCAACTCCTGACCCAACAGAAACTATGAGATGACAAGTATGTGTTGTATAAAGCCGCTAGGTTTGTGACAATTTGTTAAACAATAGAAAAAGAATGCAACTGTAAAATTTGTAAATCAGCTTCTTATAACTTGTCAAACAATGCATGCAGAATAACTTGTGCATAGTAAAACTCAGTGATTAGTTATCAATATTGTTAATTTACTATTTTGAAAAATAAAGGATTAAAACCATGCAGGATCTATAAGATCTGTAATTCTATAATGTTTTTCATATATGAGTGCTTGACCATCCTTAAGCTTTGAGAAATTTGTTAAACCTCATAATTTCCAAACCAAAATAAACAATCTAATTATTCTAAAGATTTGGAAGACAAACATTTTATCACTCAGTAAACATGTATGAATTCCACTGTTTTATGTTTTGATATATGTAGTCTTTGAGACTGAAATCACATTTTCTCAACATAAATTATTTCATGAAAATTATTTTGAAATATTCACCATAACCATAATAGACACTTGTGAGTTAATTATTTGGGGGAAAGGGTTCGTGGACTAGAAACCTAGACTTTCTAGATCTTAACTTAGGACACAACTTGGCGATGGTGGTGCAGACACCTACCTGTTGTCCGGACTTTGAGGTCAAAGGCCCAAGCTTACATCTAAGTTCTGTTGTCACTTTTTTTTTTTTTTTTTTTTGCGGTACGCAGGCCTCTCACTGCTGTGGCCTCTCCCGTTGCGGAGCACAGGCTCTGGATGCACAGGCCCAGCGGCCACGGCCCACGGGTCCAGCCGCTTCGCGGCATGCGGGATCCTCCCGGACCGGGGCACAAACCCGCGTCCCCTGCACCGGCAGGCGGACTCCCAACCACTGCGCCACCAGGGAAGCCCTGTTGTCACTTTTTATTTGACTTTGAAAGTCATCTAACTTCTCTTGGGACCTGAATTTCCCTGACTTTAAAATGAAAGTATCCTTGGTAATTATTGTTGATGTGCATGAAGATATTTTCTAAATTGTAACCTTCCATAAAATGCTAGTTATTATTTATCATTTTCTTTTGACTACTCTTTTATAAACATAAACGTGACAAATAAGAAAAAGAAGTGATGTGTTCTTATTTCCTACAATCTCAATAATGTAGTTACCTTCTTGTTCTGTGATAGTCATTTTTAAAAGTCATGTCATTTTTTTTTTTCTTTTTGGACAGGTGCTTCTGAAGCTCTCGCAGCCATTTTCCTTTCCATCTCTTCAGTTTCTTTCATTCAAGTGAGAAATTCCATCAAAATAATCAAAGAAAATATCAAACATGGTAAGAATTTGAGTTAGATGATCAACACATTTCAAAGATTTCTGACTATGCCACTATCACAGGGAAGTAAGTATCTACCAAATTATCAAAATCACTGATCAGGTTTTAGAAGAAATTAATTGTGCTATGTTTTAAAACTTGTAATACAGAGTCACAGCTTTTATAACTCCTCAAAATCAGCATTTCGTATGTTGTAGTGCTGTATGTAGTGTAACAAGTATTAGTAGATTTGGAAAGCAGAATCTCTGCTTCGATGAGTGGTCGATAGTCATAAAGATTACTCAATTTAATGTTGAATTCAGCACCTAGGAAGAAATTTATAACCATAGTCCCTAAGGAAGAACCCAGTAAATAATATTCTAAAATACCACATTTCTTAAATATATGGAGGAATATGTAATGCTGGAGAGTAGGTAATGACCTGTTTGCTTTTTTGTTTTGTTTTTGTCTTAATTAATCCCAGGATCCCAAGCAATTATTGCAAAGCTCAGCACATGATGGCAGTTAGGTGAGCTCGGTGACATAGAAGTTGGAAGCACAGGCTTTGTCATGAGATAATCTGGGTTTCACAGTATGATTCAGGGTGAGCTACTTATATTCTCTTAGCCTCGAGTTTATCTAATGTAAAAGGTAGATGATAATATTATGTTCCTTGTAGATTATTGTGAGGACTAAATAAGATAATGCCTATAAGGTGCCTGGCCCTATACATAGTATATATGAGTAAACAACTATAATCTTGGATCACAATGGAAAAAAAAGTATTTGCTTAGATATTTCAATTTAGATAGTCCTGTATTGGTTAAAATTAGTCTCAGGACTAGTTTTTAACAGTGGTTTAAAGAAGAGAGAGTTTTGGAAGGTGGTGGTTTTCTTGTCTGCTTGTTTGTATTTCCTCTGACCTACCGTTCAAGGGCAGGCAGTCTAGAACTGTCTCTTGCTCCATGGTGTCTCAACCCAGACTCCTTTGCTGTATTTTCATTCCCCAAATCAACCCATGGTTCTAGATGGATTCTTCACCTACCAGCTTTGATGATCACATCCGGATCAGTAGGAAGGAGAAAATGGAATCAGAAAGGCCAGCCCTTCCCTAAAAGCACATTCCTGGGAATTTGCACATTCCACTTCTTTCATATCCTACATTTTAGTACTTAGCCATCTGGCCACAGCTATTCGTATTCAAGGGAGCCTGGGAATTGTAGTTGTTTTCAGAGAATACATATGTGTAACTAAAAATCTAGGTTTCTCTTACTTTAGAAGAAGGGGAGGATGGATATTAATGGGGGATAAACATCTAGATAACATCTGTTATACAAACTTAACCACTTCAGTTGTTATATACTCCTAGTAAAGATTAACTTCATGTACTCTTTATGCTAGGCAGTTTTTTTTGAAGTATACTTGATTTACAATGTTGTGTTAGTTTCTGGTGTACAGCAATGTGATTCAGTAATATATATATATATTCTTTTTCATATTCTTTTCCATTATGGTTCATGGGATACTGAATATAGTTCCCTGTGCTATATAGTAGGACCTTTGTTCTTTATCTATTTTATATATAGTAGTTTGTATCTGCTAATCCCAAACTCCTCATTTATCCCTCCCCCACCCCCTTTCCCCTTTGGTAACCATAAATTTGTTTTCTATGTCTGTGAATCTGTTTCTGTTTTGTAAGTAAGTTCATTTATGTCATATTTAACTTCCACATATAAGTAGTATCATATGATTTTTGTCTTTCTCTTCCTGACTTACTTCACTTAGTATGATAATCTCTAGGTCTATCCATGTTGCTGCAAATGGCATTATTTCATTCTTTATTATGGCTGAGTAGTATCCCACTGTGTGTGTGTATATGTGTGTGTGTGTTTATATATATATATATATATATATATGTATATATATATATACCACATCTTCTTTTTCTTTATCCATTCATCTGTCAATGGACATTTAGTTTCTTCCATGTCTTGGCTATTGTAAATAATGCTGCTATGAACATTGTGGTGCATATATCTCTTTTAATTAGAGTTTGATCTGGATATATGCTCAGCGGTGGGATTGCTGGATCGTATGGCAACACTATTTTTAGTTTTTTAAGGAACTTCCATACTGTTTTCCATAGTGGGTGCACTACTTTACTTTCCCATCAACAACGTAGGAGGGTTTCCTTTTCTCTACACCCTCTCGAGCATTTGTTATTTGCAGGCTTTTTAATGATGGCCATTCTGACCGGTATAAGGTGATACCTCATTGTAGTTTTGATTTGCATTTCTCTAATAATTAGCAGCATTGAGAATCTTTTCATGTGCCTATAGGCCATCTGTATGTCTTCTTTGGAGAAATGCCTATTTAGGTCTTCTGGTCCATTTTTTGATTGGGTTGTTGCTTTTTGTTATTGAGTTGTATGAACTGCTAGGTAAGTATATTTAAATTTAAGTGAACACTCTCAAGATTGAGGAGAGAGGATACAGACCTCTTCAGATTGGAAGAATATCAAAGAACATGTGGCCATCTTTATTTTTACATATGTGGCAATGATACAGACAGGAGAGGGAAAGCCCTACTGTTGAGCACATTTTCAGTCTTGGTTACATTATATCACTTCTGCCAACATCCCTTTGACCAAGCCCAAAGTCAGGGGACTGAAAGGTGAACTCCCCCACCAGTGAGAAAAACTGCAAAGTTACACTGTAAAGGGCAGAGAGGATGTGTATTTGTGATCAATATGTCAGTCTACCTTAAGAGCTCCTAGTGTCAAAACATAGTCTACTTCCTTTCCTCTACCTTCATATCAAAAAATCCTTTCATGGTATTAAGGCAGCAGGTGTAATAGGCATTTCATCTATATGTGGAATGGGGAAGTGTTTGGATCAGGTTCCAGAGAGGGAGAAGTGTCCTGATTTTCACTGAATATGGGTCCTGTTCTGCTGTTGTGTTTACCTCATACTCCAACTCTGTCCAAAGAGAAAATTGAGAGATACGTGGGAGGAGAGAGCCTTCTTCGAGCTGGGTGTCTCATAAAGTTTCATATGAATTGAATAATCATGTTATTGTAAATAGAAAGCAATTTTAGTCATGAAATGAGGTTTCCTTTTACCAGAGAGAGGCAAGAATGGAAAGAACACAATTTGTACCATTCACTTTTTGATGGTAATAGAATTATAATTAGATAGATCAGTTGTACCCAAATACATACCATGATGTTCAGGAAAGAAAAACTCAGTAATTATGTGTATATTGTGCTCCTGTCCCATTAGGAAATAGAAAATCACGTTCCTAGAAGAGCTTTCAATTAACACCAATTATGTATTATCATATATCTAGTTTCTTATAGTGCCATTCATTGTTAATATGGTACAATTAGTCCTTAAGTATGTGATAAATATTCTACTAACTGTTTAATGCTGTTTGGCATTCATTACCAATGAACAGTCATTTAATTAGTGCCAACTTATTCCATGGCAATAACACAGCTGAAGTTTTCTTGCTTCTCTGTGAATATATTCAGCTTTCTCTATCTTCACCTCCCAAGAAGACTTCAGCCTTTATAGTGACACCCATTTAAAGAAATATCAATATATGTTGACAGTGTTATAGTTTATCTTTTTAAAGATGTTATTGTTTTATAAATAAAACATTTATTTAGAATATAAAATATATATTAGAATTTAAAATATAAAATATTTAGAATATAAAATATTTTAGAATATACATTATTTCTTTTTAACCCTAACTGAGAAATTATGAACAGTGCTTCTGCTTCCTTTTCATCCTTAATTCATAAACTACAGCTACTCTAAAGAAAGCAAACTAAATTCCATAATTACAAATCAATATAAGTGCACCAGGATGATGTCACCCCTTCAAAAGACAATAGAAAGTGCAAAAGTTAAATGAATATAGCAAAGAAAGGTATTCATTTGACTCTGAAATAGTGTGAATAAATTATTCCTGAAACATAGTTGTTTCTCAGAGGAAAGGTAAAAGTTACTTGGCAAAGGGCAGAAAGGAGCAAATGTATATGGTCATAGAATTTTCATATTCTATCAATATAGCTGACATAAGCAAGGGATTGAAATCTAGGGAATGAGAACCCAATGATTTCAAGATTCTACTATTATCTTCACTTCCTTTCAATTTATACTTTATTTCATGGCAGGTGTTATTATTTATAAATATCTAACATGAAGACTGACATGAAATATGAAAACCACCTGGAAGGTGTTAGAGATTTTTAAATGACGGTCACTATCATTAGCTTTTCAGTCTTTACAGGCGCTTTGTATCAAACCAGGCATGTTGATTTCTTGATGTATTTTACTTATTTCTGAACATCTGTAACTTTACATGTGGCTGCATATAACTGTTATTCTAAGTAAGTGGTAAATAGGATGAGATTAGAAGCTAGTCTTTTTATTTCTTAGATGGAAGTTAAAATACCATGCACTTTGCCCACCTCCCCCCAAAAAACCCCCACAACTCTTCTAAGATAAAACAAATGGACAGAGGAGTATACCTGTAACTTACAACACAGTAGCAGCTCTCTTAAAGGAAATCCTCCTCAAAATAGTTTCTACTGATTCTTTTACAGTCTTGTTTTCAGTTGTAGTCCTGACAAACTCATTTGTAGCCACACTATGGTGATGTGCAAGCTTTAGGTTTCTATCTCACAATTTTCTTTACTATCTATCATTTTTCGTATTTTGATGCATCAGTTGCATTTTGATGCATTCTGTTTTATCTTCCTGTTGCATATCATAAAGTTGACCTCATTGAGGATATCAGAGAAAGTCCAGGATAAGAGATAAAAACCATAAAACATTAATATATATTTGTGCACTATTTAGGAAGGGAACAATTTTCTTCAACAGTCTTTAGGGTCCCTGGTTAGGTCTGAAAATTAAACTGACAAAGACAGATTAACAGGAGAAAAGCATATATATTTATTTAATCTATGTAAATTTTATGTGACACAGGCACTGTCATAAGGAAATGAAGACTCAAAAAAATGGTCGAACCTTAGTATGTTTATGCTAGATTTGATGACAAGTGGAGAAATACGGCAGGTCAAAGAGCATGAGGTAATTGTAGCAAACGGGGAAACATAGCAAGGCTTGCTTGTTTAGAGTCTTCTCAGTGTCCCTTTGCCTTCAGAGATAAGGATGCTCCTTTCGGCAGGGTATAGAGAGCACCTGCCACATAAAGGCTTTATGAAGGTCAGAGTAACCTTCTTGCTTCTGCCATTTTCTCAAACTTCTTCAGCTTAAAATAATCAGTAAGCTAACTTGCCATATTTTGAAGTAGTGGGTCCTGAACTCCATCAATTAACATATACTATGTAAGCAAATTCTTAGCATACCTAGAAAAAGAATGAGTAATTAAAGTTACCTGGATTTTATGAAGGACATTTTAATGAGGAAGAAACTTTTGAGGCTGGGTATTGAAGATGGGTGGAAAGGAAGGAAACAGAGGCCCTCGAGCTCATGCAGAGATAACACTACACCAGTTCTGTTCACCACCCCCCTTCCTGTTATTTTGTTCATTTAAAGTTAAGCACGCTTTTTTTCTCCCCTTCTCTCCCCAGTACACACACTCACTCACTCACAAATGACCTCTTTTTTTCTGCTTTATTGTGATGCTTTTAACCTCAGAGCAAAGAGTAAGTAACTTATCTTCCACATCTGCTGTATTGGACTAAAACCAAAAGTGTTGTAATTAATTTTAAAATAGCCAAGTACTATAAAGAAAAGACATATTTTTAACTTTCTTTATATACATAGTTACGGGATATTTTAAAATATAAAAATCCCTGTAATACCACATAACTCCCTCCAAGATAAGGAATGTGTGAATGTGTGCATGGATATGGTGTGTATAGGTGTATGTGTTTGGATATATGTATGAGTTTATATATGCATATGTTTAAGGATATATATATATCAGGATAGTCCCTAAAAGGGTGTGGGAGAATGGACAACTCAACTAGCCAACTAGGGCAGTCCCAGCAAGGATAAGTGCACTAGGAAAGAGGCTACGTGGGGCTCAACCCTTAAATGTGTTTTTTGGCATACCATTAAAGACAAGAAAATGATACTGAGTTATACTGATATTCAGAAAAGTGGTATCACCTGTAGCCCTCTTACAGGACCAGAACATAAATGTATTATTTTGGGGGGAGTGATATTTGTTTTCATATCATAGAATTTATTAGGTGATTTAAACAGAATTTTTTTTAGTTTGTCATTTAAATGCATGAAAAATGAATTCATCCTTTCATACCTCTAGGTCGATGTTACAAATTTTGAGACATGATAAAAATGACAATAATTTTCTTTCATAAATGGTTATAAGAAAACAAAGGTGATCCTTTGCAGATAAATGCCAGTTTTGCACCTAGGTTTCTGTTTGGTGCCAGAAAGCTGAGAAAAATATGTAGAACGTTCTATTAAAATATCTATTCTTTCCACCAGTCTTCATGAATGCATACTTTTTGTCTTATGCTATCCATTTTCTCCTGTCCTCCTTTAATCTACTAAAGTTTAAAATGATTGAAGGTCATTTGTCAGTTTAAAAATGATTGAGGTCAATTGTTCCCTGCAGGACATGAAATAGTTAATAATTTCTTGGAGCTTGGTGTACTTAGGCTAGGTGAAAAAGCAGTAAGACACTGGCAGAGTTTGGGAAATAAAATTCCCATGAAGAACTCCACATTCCCAGGTGGCTAACAGCACTGAAACATGTGTCCATATTCAGCAGGAGATTTTTAGGCCTATTGATGTTTCCAGGCAACTGGTATCAAAATAATAACTTTAAGTCACGGAGAAATACTGTAATCGGTGCAAATCATTTATCTGTGAAAGAGGTGCATTTATAGTGATAGTGTAAGTAAAATGGATATCTTGTGCACTTATTCCAAATTTAGTATCATAGTTTGTATAGTCCTAGATGTTGTTTAATTCCCCTCCAAAGAGGTAAATACATGTTCTTCTCTTGAGTTGCCATCACACAGCAAAGGTAAATAGTCCTCTGGCTCACAGGATGGGTATAATGGTTAAACTCTGACTTAGAAAGAATTTCAGTGTCAGAGATTTACCCAGTTGGTATAAAACATTACATTATATAACATTTAACATTGTTTTGTCTTCCTCCCTCTCCCTCTTCGCCCCCTGCCATCTCTATCTTCTCTCATTTTTTTCACGTTAACTAAAAAAAACAGCAACCATCCCTACGCTAGTCGTTCCCAAAGTAGAGTTTTCTGAATGTTTGAGTTGAGACACTGTGTAGAATTGGCTAAAAGAAATTTAATGAAGGGAAATGACTCTTGCTAAGAGCAGGTTTCCTAAATTTAATTTTCTACATTTATTTCTAATCATATTCTTCATTATGTCTTATGAAAACCATAATGTTCTTATGTAATGCTAATTTATATGTAAATTAGCCTCCAGGATATTCTAGAAAATTATTGCTTACCCTATTATGTAATTTTAATGACATTTTAGAATTCTAAAACAACAATATCTTATTAGCTTCAAAGTGGGAGGCTGAGGCATTTACAAAGGAGAACAAGAGTTCTTGATAGATACCTTCCTTCAGACAGAGATTGAGAATAGCTTCTCATACTCTGAAAGTGTGGGAGGGAAATAAATGAAACATGCTGCTGAACTCACTGTTGTGCTGAAAAGTCTTTGCCACAGATGCTAAAGGTCACCTTGGATATTCAGCTGCATTTGATTGTTTACATGCTGGAGTGGGGAGGATCCACAGGTCCAAGGTTTCCAGCACTATCAGAGGCTGTGCTGCCATTTTATAACAAACATTCTGTGATGGGCCTTTACCCATAACTTCAAAACAACATATGACATCTTCATTTTCATGTCACGATGAAGAAAGGAATGCAATATCTAATAAAATAATATGCCTTAATATGTAAATAATTGTGACCAGAACAAATGTGGATGAAAATGGTATAGGACCTTGGCTCCACATGTCCAGACAGTCTGCTTTAAATAATCTGTGGTGCAGCCTGGGAGTTAGAATTTGTTAAGGACTTTCCAGAAGATTCTGATAGATAGCCAGTGTTGAGCTGATTGGTATAAAATACGTGTAGAATTCCTTTGACGGTGACAGCCATGAATCTGCTGGTATATATTGATGACTCCAATGGGACAAGCTATGTTGCATCGCTGATGTGATTATCTGAAATTATGAACATCTCTTAAAGGTATTTCTAATAAAACAATGCATAATCTCCCTTTGATTTAAAAATATATTCATATTAAACTCTATAATGAAGTCTGGATATTTATATGTAAAATTAATTTCTGTTCTATTATCACGTGATTATACACACATATGTCACCATAATGCTGAAAAGGATATCAAAAAATTGAAGAGGAACATACTAAGATGTTCCTTAACCTAGTTGCCACGATTATATCCTCAATCATGGAGAAAAGCAGAAATGCCCCCATAGTTCTGCAAATAGCTCCTCAGGTGGTATTGTTGTTGAGAATCATAGGGAAAATCTATTGCATTAACTGAAAAATATATTCCTTTCTAGAAATAAGTCATCTATAACAAACATTACTTGAGTTACATTTTTTTCTTCTTGCTTCCACTTATATAAAAGTATTCATTGTATTTTCAGTTCCTCATTTTATGCACACCTAACTTATTTTCTTACATTTGCTTTGTCTGAACTAATGGCATGTTTTAAGAGCTCACTTTCCAATTTCATCTATATATTAGCCACAACTTTATGTTTAAAAAAAGTAGGATTATATGGAAGTCTTAATTGATTTCAATGTGGAAGCTTCTTGGATTTTACAGTTTGGATATTAACCCATGCCAAATCATTGACATATTTGACATCTTACATTAACTCTGATGAGATATAGCTCATTAGTTTGAATTAATTTGTTTGGAATATATATATATTCCATATATTCACACAAGAATATATATGGCACATTACCTGCAATTTCAAAATTCTATATACCTATATATGATAGTTCTCATTTTAGTAATGTTAATTTCTTCAGTAATTAACATCATGTGGTTAATTGTCTCTTCAATATGGCTATGTGCCTAAGAAAATGTAAGAAACAGTCTGGCAAATTATCACGCATGTGTGTATCCTTCTTCCATAGATGAAGGACCAGAACTGAAATAGATTTCACACTGAGATTCTAGCATAAAATGAACTGCAGTAGTCAAGACTGATTTTTATCTTGGACTAGATCCTCTGTAGTTTCTAGTTCACTTGTCATGGAAAAAAATAAATATGTAAATTAACGTAAGAAGCCTCAATAATTAAGAGATTGTAGTCATTTTTAGTGTTATTGGTTATTCTCTTGTACATTAGTATTGCATTGTTAATATCTTCCTGGTTTATAACTGATTTTGTATCTATTCTCCAATGCAGAATGCAACAAATGCAGAATGATCTACTAGAGGTTCCCACTTTAGAAGGAAAGGATTCATTTGAAATTCCTCTCAAATGGTTGTTTAACAAGTTAATTGATTGTTTGCTAGTTGGTTCACTGGTTTGTTTTTTTTCTGTTGCCTTTTTTCCTTCTATTTTGTGAAGTAGTCACAATGTATGTTAAATGCTAGCCTATTTAATAGATTTGATGAAGTGAGTTTTCCTTGGAAACATTAAGGTCTGATTAAAATACTCATCTGGAGATTGAAAAATATAATTCTGGCAAAAATGAAAGTGATTTTTTTTACTAAATGGGAAGAATGCAGGCTTTTGAATCAGTCAGACAAAGTTACAAACTCCAGCTCTCTAGAGCCTAAGGATAAACATAACCTTGGCAAGTTTTGTACAACTCTAATCTTAATTTCCTCAAAAGTGAAGTAAGGATAATAATATCAGCTTTATGGAGTTTTTGTGAGAATTAGAGATAATATAAAGTGCCTGATACTTGGTAGATTCTCAATAAAGGATAATAAATAACACATATTAAATGGCTACCATGTGTATTTAAACATTACAATTGCTACCCAAATATGAAAAGTTATGACTTGTGAATTTATGCCTATGTATATTTTTTAAATGATAATCCTGAATGTATGCCTGTGTATATTTGATTTAAATATAATCCTTACTTTAGTGTATGAAAATATATCTTCATTTATTTTGTTTATACCCTAACCCTTCCTAAAGTTAGAATCTTAGAGATTTTTTAATTAATATATTATATATAACAGCTCTATCTTTAAATAACTCATGAACAGATGATTGAAGATTTTAGGGTATTATTTAAGACATTCATTATTTAACCCTCCTACATAAAGTCCAAATATGGCAGGTTTTACTAAGCTACATAGGTAAATGTTTGTATTCATTCATTTAACAATTATTTAGTAAGCACTTATCTACGAAAAGTTTTGTGCGTGAAATTCCTAAGTGACTTCCATTTTTGCTTGGGAAGCAGATGTTGAACAACAAAGCATGAAATATTTTATTAAAATTGTAGTAAATGTTAAGAAAGTAATGCAGGATGTTATGAGAAGTTTATAATGAAGGATCTAACATAATTTGGTGGGGGTAGACAAGGCTTCTTTGAAGAAAATATATCTGAATTGAGCTAAGAATAATTTGTAGACATTAATCAGGTGAAAATGTAAGTGTGTTGGAGGGGGACTTTCTAGGCAGAGGTACAAAATGAACCAATATCTTGAGGTAGCAAAGAGAAGAGCAAGATGGAGGAATTTCACGAAGGCTAATGGAACTGGGAAGCAGAGTGAAGATTAGAGTTCTTTAAGAGGCTGGTGGTTTTTCAAGGCAGAGGAAATGTAGGCTCCTGTAATGTTAAGGATTTCTTTTTTCTTTATCTCATGAGCAATACTGAGCCACTGGATTGTTTTAGGCAGGAAAAAAAGAGGAATCTTAAGAATGAAAACAGAAAGGATATTTTAGGTGTAGCTAGACAGGAGTAGAAACATACCAGAAATATGGAACTATAAAATTGATAGGAATTAATGAGAAAACGTGGTGTACATGCAAAGGGGGAACTAAGCTCGTGGAAACCCAGTCTACACACTGAAGTTCTGTTCACACTTCTGGAGCACTGACCCTCCCTTGGGACTAGTGCTACACACATAGGTAGTATCGTCTCTCCTTTGGATGAAAACTCCACGGAGAAGCCCCAAGCATATTTTCGAAGCAGGCTCTAGGCTATTTGGACAGGGAATCTGGGGCTCAGGTAGCTAACACATGGTCTAAAAGGGCTTGGGTGGCAAACTCTGGATGGGTACACACCTTTGGCCTACAGATGCCTTTCCCTGTGAAGGATGCAGGCCCAGACAAGGGCTAGAGTGGGGTGCTGTAAAACGAGGTGCCCAGAGCAAGTGCTACTGCCATCGGGGTTATTTTAGCCATTGTTCCAGTGTGTAGTGATATCACACCATGGTTTTGTATGGCATTCCCCTGATGAGATTGAGAAACTTTTCAGGTTTGTTGGTCTTTTGGATATTCTCTTTTGAGATGTAGCTATTCAATTTTTGTGTGTTTTTCTTCCTAAGAGAATGCCTGATTTTTAAGAAATTTAATTATATGAGAATATGTATATGTGTATATATATGTATGTGTGTGTGTATATTCTTGCTATAATCCTGTTATTACAAATACCTTCTCCCACTTGTGGCTTTCCTTTTTACTCTCGTAATGGTGTGTCTTTTTAATGCAGTCTGATTCATCACTTTCTTTCCATATGGTTATTTAGAAACTTTTGATTTACCTTTAACACAGAGATCGTATGGAAATTATACAACTTGAATAAAAACTATCTGAACAGTCAAGTTCAACATATTCCTTCACCAGCTTTTGCTAGCAATTCCTTCATATGTTGTTGAGTTGCTGTGAATTGCTCTTAGGCTATAACTATTCCACTTGCATCCATGTGATTCACTCGCTAACCTCAGCCTACAAACACTGCATTCTTCTTCCACATGTGACGCACATACATTCATTCACACCTGCTCATGAACTCACACACATATGTTCCCATATACACACACTCAAGCACAAACTCAGGTGCTTACACACTCCAGTACTCTCATACGCAAACACATACTCCCACTCTGATAAATACACACACAGTTTCTCTAGTTTAGAGCAAGTGAGAGGTTATTACTCTTAGTAGTTTTTCTCTTAAAATTTTTAAAGATTCCTTTACCTATGAAATCATATTGATTTTGAAAGTCGCTTCTATATAGGAAGTCTATCCCATCACCCACTCTAGTGCATCTGCTGACATTGTCAGAGAAGCCATTATGGCCAAAGCATCAGCTATTTTCTAAAATAGACTTATTCTGAGGCAAAGAGTATTATTAGGACGTGAAGTAGAAATCAAAAGAAAAATGTTCATGTATTAAATTTGTTACAAATGAGTAAAATTGAATTGCAAAGGCAGCTCAAGTTATACCATGGGTTAAGTAGACTACTGACCTGTCCTGAGAATTGGACATTTTAAAACATCTCCTATAAAGGAAAATATGCCATGATTTCCAGAGAACTGATTTACAAGTAGACTTTTTAATATAGAAATAAATGTATCCCAAAAATAAACTAATTATGATCTCAAAAGTATTCATTAAATATTTAGCAAGCCTGCTTTTTTGTCATTCAACTTGGAATATTATCAAGGTGTCATTTATGTTTATGAAGGGAAATATTGATATAGAAAATAAACAGGGATATAAGAACAGGGCATGTGCTTTCTCAACTCAAGAAAAGACATATGCCAATTTCCCATTCTTAAAGCATCCCCTGTGTTCATATCTCTGCCTGGCCTGTTGAATTTACTGTATGGATTTCATGACAGGTGTAAATGGCAAGATTAAACAGGGGTGACAGTTCAGCCAGAATTTCATGGTAGATTGTTCCTAAAATGTTTGCCTTTGTTCTGTTGTTTGCTTTTGGTTAAGAGCTGGGCCCTTGAGGTTCACAAAGATATGCCCTAGAGTCTGTTGTCCTTCCAACTTATCACCTGACAGCACTGATTGTACAGTGTAATTAAAAGTCAAAGCTAGCTTTGGCAATATATACTCTGATGAAGGAGCCATCTGAAATTAGGACTTAAATAATGAAGAGTTCAGGGACACGGCGGCTGGTATTTGTTATACATTTTAATAGCAGAAGTTTGCAGCTAATTGGAGGCTAACTAAACTCCTTGGACATATTTCAAGTCACGTCAGTTAATTTTGCTCCCTAAGGAACCTGATAGGACATGCAGCTTAGTACTGCTTTTTTCTATCTTAATTACCACATTGAGTTGTGCTAATATAGATTTACTTTGGATGTTCTATGATTATAACCAGGCAAACATTGTTGGCATTTGTTTTCAATTTTATGAGCTCAGACTCTCACCCAACATTTAAAACTAATTGTCAATTTACAGATAAATTGAAATATTTTGAAATTATTGAAATACCATTCAAGTGTGCAATTGGTAGAAATTTATATTTATTGAATATCGAGACAATTTTAAAAAGTAAAAATGACAACTCAAGTGTTACTTCAAAGATGAGATTTACATGTTTTCATGGTTTCAATATTCAATTGATTCTAAGCCAGGATGTGCTAAATCCAGCTCATAAACACATGCTCAGATAGAATGCACCAAATTTTTAAATAATAGAGAAAGCTAAAAACAAATTAATTTAACCCTGAGGAGCATTGTATACTCTTCTTTAAAGCAGAGTTTGAGTCAGGAAATTGTGTAAATTTCGCTTACTACACTTGAAATTCCTAAGATATTTTCTAAAATACTTTGCAAAGCAGGTCACAAAACCTCATGAGCTCATACATTTGAAATAAAAACAGCAGATTTCCTGGAGTGCAAATTTTGATTATAAGATTAATTTGTATTTTAACTTTGAAGAATGTTTTTAAAACTTTTTTGTGTTAAATTTTTATCATTTTAAATCTTTTTTTTAACTTAAAATACTTTGCCTCCATTGCAAAAATAAAATGTTTTGGCTTAAAACTAGATTAAGACAGTTGTTCAACTGAATACTCTTATCATTGTTTATATAGTTTGTTAATACAGAATTATGATGTTTCATTGGAAGTCATATATCATGAGACCCAGGAATCATAGCCATCACTTCCTCTGAGCCCCTGATTTCCTTCCTTCGCTTCCAAAAAGTAACAAGAAAGGAATAATGTATGAAATTAAAGCCTATAAATGCATCAATTCTTACCTTATGATGCTATTATATTGTTCTGTCCTTAAGCATGTGAAATATCATATTTTAGTAGTGCTTTTATATACCAGAGGGAACTCTTGGTCATAAGGCAATTAGGTATAAGCAGAATAGGTTATTGAGTGAGACAAAGTGCTAAATTAAAACACACACACACACACAACTGAAAATTCCATTATGGATTTAATCTAAATAATCCTGTTCAGTGCACTCACTTGTGGGCATAAACGAATAATCCTGTCTTCCTTTTCTAATCCACATACCCAATAAAATACTTCCACAAAGAAGTATTTGTGGGAAAGGAAAATAACCACAAAGAACAAGGCAAAAATTGCAAGAAAAATGGGCTTCAGGAAAAATATATACCTGAGTTCAATACCACCTCAGTGTGAGTTTGGAAAATTACTTAGTCCTTAATATTCGATTTTCTCATCTGGAAAAAAATGGGTAAAAATACTCAGTGCAGGAAATTGTTTAAACTCTAATGAGGTGCTAATGCAAGAGGCCTGGATAATACGTTGGTCCCTTCTTCTCTTCTAGATAAGAAATATTCTATATATAAAAATAAGAACTTCAGAAATTAGAGGACGTTTAAGAGATTTATTTTCATAAGCCATTTTTCAAAAAGATCATACCTAAAATGTTGTTTGTAAAAGACTGAAAAATATCTTTTGCTTTTAAAATTCTCCAGTCAAGGATTTCTCCCACTTCGGTGGTGAGTAGCCTTCATGAGGCTCCTTGTAATTAACCGAACAATCTCAGGCTGAACTTCTCTAGTCTCTCTACAATTGATCTGGAGAAAACGTATCATCATTTTCTGTTCAAAAGCCCTTTGCACACTCAGAGAATATTATTTGGACACTTCTAAGCTATCTAAAATTCTGGCTCAAAAATGCTTTTTATAAAATCAGAGAATAACATCTTCAGGAAAAAGTCAAAACAGCAAACAAAACTAAACAAAACTGACATCCTTCCTGATTTCAGAGACTAAAATACCAGAGCCCCAACTTAGAGAAGGAAAATAGGTAAATGTATTTTTAAAAGTTATCTGTGGTCATGGCTCCCCATGCCAACATAACTAGATGAAAAGTAAGAAAAAAATCACTTTGACATTTTGGATATTTTGGGGTTTTGTCTAATAGAAATGTAGTGTAATGG
This sequence comes from Monodon monoceros, assembly GCF_005190385.1. Taxonomy (NCBI): domain Eukaryota; kingdom Metazoa; phylum Chordata; class Mammalia; order Artiodactyla; family Monodontidae; genus Monodon; species Monodon monoceros. Next base: position 11,178,841 of record NW_021703765.1, on the reverse strand, counting down.
GATGGATATATCAGGTTTTGATATAAACAGATCTGGGTTTGATTCTTGGCTCCTCTTTTTTTCATATTTAGAATTTGTTTAATATTGTCTACTTGTATTATTCTATTAAGAATTAAGTATTCTAAGAATTATGTAAGTATGACAGCTGAGATCTAGATAGACACATAGGTGATACAAAACGCCCCTCTAGATTCTGTGTTTCAGATCACTAGTCTCTAGATTTTTATGGTCTCTTTTTTATTTGCTGTACTTTTTAATTCATCATCGTCTGATGTAACAGATCTCTCTCTCCTTTTTCTTCTCCCATTTGAAGTGGCTTGTAGGCAAGACAGAGCAGGTGATTCCTGTTTGAGAGTTATGGTAGCAAGGAGCCATTGGATAGGAAATCTCACTGCTCTCATTGGTTATTAATTTCTGTAAGGACTAAAGGCCTACAAAATAGCACAATATCTCCCTTCTTTTCTGTCCTTCTGACTTCTAAGACTCTGGTATTATTATGTCTAAATCACTATACCTGTTATATTTAATAGTTTATTCTAGGTATTTATTTTAGGTGTGTGCCTGTTTGCTTATTTTTTTGTTGTAATATATGTTGATATAGGTGTTGGTATCTTTGATAAGTTTGACAGACAACTTAGTTTTGTCTTTTTTAAAAATAATTTCTCTTAAACTTTTCCATACAATTTAAAATAATATATTGGGTACTTAACATTTTTGTGTTCTAGAAGGCAATATATTATCTTTTTCTCATCCAAATTTAACCTCCATATTGCATGTCTGTATAGATCCCACTATTTCAATTCTGCTAACAACAAAAAGACCATGACTCTACCTACAAAACTCTTGATTTATCTTTAACAATATCTTTAGCTGTGTCATATAATTTAAATTGTGCATTTAACTTCTCAAGAGCTATAAGTTCCAAATAAACAGGCCTAATTTTCAAGAAAAGAGATAAAAATTATTGGAAAATATTCCAATTTTTAGTGAAAGAATATGAAGAAAAATAAACAGAATTTTCTGAAGTGATATCAAACACTTTCTTGGTATGAAACTGGGGTCAGTTGTTTATCTCAGGCTTTTTCTATATATTCCCTGTCATTTATTTGAAACTATTATTTAAAATCCATGATTGATACAGGTTTACTTTTCATGTCAAACAATTTTTCTGGCAACGATTAAAAATATATTTAATTTAATGTGGGAAATTTTGATAATCCACAGTAAGTTTTGATTCTTCCCCTAGATATTAATATTTTGTGATCAAATGTGAGTGTATTCTTTACTATGCATTCATAGAGGTGCTTTAAATTTACCATTCATGGATTAATTACTTTTAAGGCATTTGCTCTTCTCAGTGTTTCCAAATCATGCACCCCTTCTCTGCTATTCCCTTCAGGAGACAGTCCCCTGGACTCCTCCTACTTACCAATGTGTAAAGAGCAGATCAAAATCCACCTCTACTGGGTTTTCTTCCTTGATTCATTGAAAATGCAGCCACGTCCAGAAATGATTTCTCCTTCTTTTGAATTCTCATGACAGCATTTGGTGTTTCCCTTAAGGGTGTTTTTCATGTTGGAAACATTATCAAACTCTCTTAGTGTGTAAGCCATTACGGGGTCATTTCTTATTTAACGTGTATCTCCTAGATGCCCTCATCCAATGCTTCATACATCGTGGTTAGTAAGGAAATGTTGGTTGAAATAAATCATAGCAAGAGTAATACACTAATATTTTTAAGACATCTTGAAAAGTTATTTAATTCACATTTATCCAGTCATCTATTTCAAGAAACACACAACTGTAAATCAAATATCTTTCCTTAATATACAAAAACATTTAAAGAGTAGACAAAATCTTGGATGAATACAAGACTCTTTATTAAAATATGTCTATATTATCAGATTTGGGTAATTCCAAAGAATATAAAACATTGCATATCTCATTTTTCTGGCAGGATATTCCCAAACACACTGCCGTATCACTTCGAAATTTGTGTGATACAAAATGAAGTGATACTTACCATATCAACGTTTTCAATCTACAAACAACAGACTCTGCTTTGTAAATCCAACAAATATTCATGGGAAAATCTATTGAAATTTAACATAGAGAAAAAATTAAATTTGACCTTAAATGTAATTGTATGCTTGATCAGAATCCAGTGACAAAAGAGAAAGATAGAAGCCAACACAGATACACACCTTTTGTATTAATACATACCAGTAAATATATATTTATTTTAATATATAATAAATTTATTTATTTATTTTTGCATGTGAGATTCTGGAGAGTGGCGTTTGAGACAAACACTAAATCAGATAACTCACGTGAGGCACTACAGCACTGAAGGAATTATCATAGATAAGACAAAAGTGCAAAATGAATTTTCATTTACACAGAATTTTCATTTCTGTGTAATTGTAAATCATTTTGTTCTGGAGCAAAATGATATAGCATTTAAGAGAAAAAAGGAAAGGTTGATGTTTCAGTTGGCAAATAGGATAGTCATTTTTTCCCTGCACGGTACCATATATTAAATATTTAAAACACCATTGTATCAGAGTGTGTTGCTAAATAAAAGGGTGAAATTTTGAATTCAATTTAATTTTATTTAAATATAGGTCACAGATGTTGGTAGGACAGATAGTGGTTAGGGTTTTCAATACAAACATCCTATGGATGTAGTGAGAAGCCAGCTTTATATTTCTGTGTAATTATCTCAATGGGTTATGTATATCGTATATTTTTTTAAAGTGACAGGGCTAGAAATGAAGCCTGTGGATTGAAGAGCCAATATATCAAAATATATAAGCTTGAATATTAACCCACTTTCATCAACATGACAGATGGTTTCTAGGCCAATGCATTTAGTCAGTGATATTACCAGTGCAATTCCAGCAGAACTGTTCCAGAGAACAACTGCCTCTTATATGCAGAGGGTGGAGAATGGGTGTCTGCAGTTTCAATTTTGAGATCAAAGAGCCACCGCCACCTGCAGTGATACTCACCACCCATAGGGAGGTAGAGAGGGTTCTGGCATGGTTTGCTTGGCCATTAAGAGAAAGTTTTCATTTTTCTTCTCAAATGTTTTCCACATGTAAGTCGATTTTATATTATTATTTTTAATAATAGTCTTTATAATAACTCTCAAAAGTGTTATTTTGATAGAGCTGTGTACAATCACATTACATCCTAGTGGATATCAGATATTGAATGCAAAATATATCAATCAGTATGAAGATTCCATTAAGTAATTTTGTCTAAATTATAGCAGTTGCAGCAAAAATTGCATCATGTAGTTATATCACTGATTCGGTCAAAAATTAATAAATAACTCTTCTTTGAAATACAATATATTAACATTTTTTCTCAACTATGCTTTTATTTTCCCTCATATACCACTTTGTCTTATTCTGCCTCTGTCTTCTACAGTTCCCTCTATTGTCTCTTTAATTCTCTCCATGGAATACTGCCAAGAAAAGCCTAGGAAGCTTCTAAATTTCCCAGAATCTCAGGATGAATTTCTTATACTTCATCATGAATACCACCATTAGACACTTCACAATTATCCCCTTCTATTCCAGGCAGCTTTATCAAATTTACTGTATTCTGAGTTTTCCCATGTGTATAGGGCCCTTCTATGTATAATGCCCTTCCCAACAAGTAAACTTGATGATGGGTAAATTTCTGATATTTTTTCTAACATATTTTCTAAGCATTGTCACATTCATAATTGGTTTATTAAAATTTTACTTAAGACAGCCACAAAAATTAATGGATATTTATACATGCTTAAATGATTCTCAACATAAATGAGCTTTCAGTCATTCTTTATATATTTTTCCGTAAAGGTATTACAATCTACTAGGAGTTCTAAAAACTCTACTTATGTGTACCCAAATTGCGTTTGGTCTCTAAGAATTGCTTTTATCTCAACTACATTTCCTTTTTCATTCCATAAATAGTTGTAATATGTTATAACTTTTCTATCACCTGATTTCAATACTGAAAAATTTTTATCTGAAATATAGTTTTGTTCAAATCATTCACATGGGTCAACAACAACAAAAATTGGTATTGAATGCCTACTAGGTGCTGTTCTAGGTTCTGATTTTTTTCTTTACAACTATTTTCCAAACTTGTAGTAATGTTGCTATTGTACTTTTATAATGTAAACATGCTTATATTATTCTCATAGTTCTTAGGGATGGGGAAAGTAGGGTGCCCTATTTTATTGTTACATCAATTGATTTTATTTTTTATTTATTCATCACCCTATATACCACTTTTCTAAATTGTGAGTCAGCAGTTCAGTGATGTCACTCTGTTTTTTCACAGGAGATTTTTTTGTACCACTAAATACAACTCTAGAGCCAAGAGTTATTTCTACATTGTTCTATTCATTATAGCATGTGCAGAATTTTAATTACCACAAAGAATGCAGATTTCCCCCAAGGGCACGCACTGTGGAAAATGTTTAAATGTAATCATAATAAATCTTTTTATCCTTATTATTTAAAACATCCATCATTAAAACTTTGGGCTTTCCTGAAGTACTATTCCTTCCAGATCTCATTTCAGAAAAGTCATGCATGAAGAGAACAACAATAAAACGGGTCCAAAAACATTTTCGTTAAAAGTTATGAAGACATTTTCATAGTCTGCCACTTACCATTGTCTCTGCAAGCCAAGGACATTTTTTATGATTTTACAGTTATCTAATTTATTGTTTATAATATAGGGAGGTTCATTTATTCTCTAGGTATCTGAGCTTTAACTATCTTGGTGAGATTTTTATGAGTCACCCAACAAATTAAAAACATTTTAGGAAGAATGGAGAATGAAATAGAGAAATAAAGGGAGTCTGAAAAATCAGAAAATAGGAATATAGTTCCGGTAAAGCAACTTTAAGAATATATATATATAAAATCATGAGCCATCCATTTTTTGTTTGTCTTTTTAAGTAACAACAATAATCCACAGTAAAGTTCTAGTTTTTCTTATCAAGCTTCAAACACACACAGAAATGATAAACAGTAATTTAGTGTATCTAGTTTACTAAATGCTAATGATAAATAAGCACACAAAAAGCAGATACTTTTAGTTGCAAAGTAAGCACTTTCTAATGTTACTAGATTTAAAGACACTATGTTTAAGCTCCACAAAACCACCTGAAAGTTGAGAATTGCATAAAATACAAAATGTTAAATTTTTGCTTACTTTGAAGAAACATATAAACTACAGCTGGAATATGTGTTGTTATGATGTTAATAACCTTGGGTAGGAGAGCAACCAATGCCCACCAGTTTGTCAGTTAAAGGCAAGAATTCCCAGGCCTTTAAAAAAAATAAATTACTCTTCCATTTCTCATTTATTAGCGGAATTTTGTAAAAATTCTAGGTCACCTGATGAGTTAGTTCATTTATTTTAATGATATATATACAGCAATCTATGAAAGATGAAAACCCTGTAAGCATTATGGGATTCTAAGTAGAAGTGGTATTCCTGACAGCTATCTAGTAATCAAGCTTTGCAAAGCTGGGACTTGGAAAATTTGTTTTACTTTTCCCTCTTATGAACATTTTCAATTAAATATAAAGAATTTTTCTGCTTCGCATGGTGGTTTTAAACTGGTATTTCATCATTTGAAATAGGGCACTGGCTCTGGGTTATTTAGTATTTATTAATAATTTCCATTTTGACCTTTCCCAGGTTTTGCTATTTATTAGGTGTTTTTGCACTATTGCAGAGATGACTGAACAGAATTGGGGAATTTTTTTTGCCCTTTTTTAAAACTTCATACTTTAAATTATTTTTACATTGACCTTTAAAGTTGGTATGTAGCTATGATTTGAAAGTTCTGTTTAAAAACCACCCTGCTGAAAAATCAGACAATCCCAAAAGTTCAAAACAGATTGGCCAGCTGATGGCTGAAAGTGAGGGAAACCAGGCAGAAGAGAGAACTGAGAACAGAGAAAGGAGCCAAGATATATCAGGGTACAGGGAGATCTTCAGCATATTTGTCATGACTGTTTTTTTTTTTACATCTTTATTGGAGTATAATTGCTTTACAATGGTGTGTTAGTTTCTGCAATATAACAAAGGGAATCAGCTATACCTATACATATATTCCCTATGACTATTTCTTTTATAATTCCTTACTGACTTCGGAAGCCAGGAAGCACACCATGTGTAAATAAATTGTATTTGATGGAAAGTGACTTCTGAACACATCTGGGTATATATGGAGAGTGGGCATTTTATTTTTCCATTTGTTTATTCAACCTTGAATGGATCACCCTGTTTTCATTTAGTTAATTTCATAAACTAGGTCATCTTTGATCCAGGTTAAAATCTGAGGGATCTTCAGGTTTTAGGGATGCAGTCACTGATTGGTTTATGTCTTATGCTTGGTTTATACTTAGAGTTCTTTTGTCAGTAGTTACAAAATGGCTTAAACAATAGAAGCTGTCTGACATGAGGTCAGAGGAATTATAATTCTTTAATTGCTTGAGGCCAGTAAAAGCATAGCCATGCCTAATTGTGTTCTGCTGAATCCCATAAATAGCAGAGGAATGCTCTTCTCCATTTGGAATTTTTCCTGACTGCTCATATTTCACCAGGGCCTTGGCATCTGCAAGAAACTATTTGTTACCTGCATTTTCTAACGGGCAACAACATTCTCTTTTCCTTCATTAAAGTGTCGTCCAGTGAAAGATGAAATCTCATTTTTAATCAAGCAGCAAAGTGTAGCTGATTATATGTAACAAAATAGTTTGATTTTGCTTATTGAGCTATTTAAAATAAAAAGGCACCATTGACTGAGATGAACTATAGTGTAAGTAACCCATGCGTAGCCATAAAGTGGCCAATTACATGATGGATGGTGCCCAAGTATTCAACTTTCATCAAAGAGCTATATTTTTTAAAAAATTTAATCCAATTGGCCCTCTTTCTTCTTCTATCTTTGAAGAATGGAGAACATATATTTAGTTAAGCTTGGAAATGTGCGGTTGCTAAAATATTTGGCAAAACTGAAATACGTATGTGGTGTCTTTGTAAAAAATTCGTAACTGGGCTTCCCTGGTGGCGCAGTGGTTGAGAGTCCGCCTGCCGATGCAGGGGACGCGGGTTCGTGCCCCGGTCCGGAAAGATCCCACATGCCACTGGGCGGCTGGGCCCGTGAGCCATGGCTGCTGGGCCTGCACGTCCGGAGCCTGTGCTCCGCAACGGGAGAGGCCATAACAGTGAGAGGCCCGCGTACTGCAAAAAAAAAAAACATTCGTAACTAGTTATTTATACTGATTCTGGGTTTCAAAAGTGAATTCTCCAAACTTTGCTGGTATATTCTGCCAGGTATTGTGCTAGGTACTTAGGAAGACACAATATAAATCACAGTGGCTCACATATGGAGCTTCTGTCCTCAGGAACATAGTCTAGGGGCTGTGTTTATCCTCCATTAGTATTTGCTCTTTTATGAAGAGTTAACGTTGGGTATTACCTTTGGGAATATGGATTTATGAAGGGAGGTGAATGTCATCTCTATTTGACTGAACTGACTGTCCTAATGGCAGAAAAGACATCTAATGTCCTTTGTCATCACAGTTATATTTTCTTTTTAAAAATAATTTATTGAAGTGAAATTCACATAACATAAAATTAACCTTTTAATATGACGTTACGGAGCATTTAGTGCATCCACAATGTTGTGCAACCACTATCTCTATCTAGTTCCAAAACATTTCTAAACCCATTAAGAAGTTTCTTCTCATTGCCCTGTTCCCCCCCCCCTGCAAACCCTAGCAGCCACCAACCTAAGTTCTGTCCCTATGGATTTATCCATTCTGGATATTTCATGTAAATGCAGTCATACAACATGTGACCATTTTGTGTCTGGCTTCTTTCATTCAGTATGTTTCAGAGGCTTATATTTTCTATGCATTGCTCAATTATACTCATCCTCAAAATGTTTTAGGGTGGACATAACACAAGCTATTTGTTCAGATAGACCTGGTCCAAATCCTGGAGTTTCCATTCTCAGTAGTTGGGATATAGTGCATGTTATTTAACCTTTCTGGACCATGTATTCTTGTGTATAACTAAGAAAGAAATATCTGTCTTTTAGAATAATTTTAGGAAATAAATGACAATGTTTAAGAAGTCCTAGAACATAATAGGCCCTCACATAAGGTTTATTCCATTTGGCTGTAGCAGAGATAAAATTGTTGCATTCTCTTCACAATTCAATGATTTAAATGATAATCACTCAGAAATATTTCTGTCAATATGTATTGCCATGTAGGTAAGTAAACAATAAATATCACTCATTTTGCTTATATAAATTTTTAAATTTTGATTCCATATCTATGAAAGTATTCTAACACTTTTACATCATAAATTTCAGTAAAAGGATAGATTAATGGAAATTACCCTTAAAAAAGTCACATCACCTCCATGTTTGGGTTGCAGCCCATTTTGCCTGAATTGTAATATTTTTTTCATTCTGATCCATTTTACAAGATTTTTATGTTAACAATGATGAAATTCTTCCACGGAAAGCAGTGTACTTCTCAGGACAGAAATTTCAACAAAAGCAAAGCCATATTAGGTCACAAAGTTGTTTCTGCCTTATGTGGAGACTGTTATTCAAAATTACACAGTTAAACTGCTTTTACCAAAATTTAAAAATTTTAGTTTGTAGGCTTAAGACATGAAAGACAATAAAGTTTTATTTTTATATACTGGAGAGCTGATATTTCAATATGAACATGGCCAAGGCTCAGCCAATGTTATTTATGACTCCATAGTAGATCAGAGCGAAAAGTCTTAAATGTAGACTGCAAAAATCAAGAACAAACACCTAGTTATCTGTCCTTATCAAAAGGAGCTTGTCACTGACTAAAACAAAAAGACATTTTTAAAAAGGCAGGGAATGTTTTCTGGAAGTTTTAAATAAGTGACTCTTCCCACTGTGTCCAGGTATCTGTCTCTTTGTTCATTTCTTGTTCTCATTGGACAGTTCCTTGGTTAAATTTCGTTTGTATTGCTTCCTTTCTCCTTATTGCTCTACTTTAGCTCATTCCTTATTAGTTCTTGACCCATGTGACCCATTATATTTGTGGAAATTTTATCTCTTCAATGTCATTTTACATCATAATGTTATTGAAATAAGTCTTATCTGAAATTCCTTTGAAGTTCGAGAAATGAAATATCTACCTGTGCACTGTTTTATAGGATTTTATTATGATCCTTCCTTAAGGAATATTACACATTCTCTCTCTCTCTCTCTCATAAAGAGCAAAATAAACTTGCATTCCCTGATTTCTTACCTAGAAAGTAAAACACGATTTCCCTCTTTGGTTGTGTACTATCACTTCTCAAGTCCCTTTTTAATGAAATGTCATTTCTGTGGGATGAATGACCACCTATAATCAAGTTATATTTCAAAATCACAGTCCCTTCATAACGTATTTAATAGGTTGATTTTTAGGGCTTGGAAACTAGTTATGGAACATATGTACTGTTGGCATTTACTCAAACCTCCCAGCTCAAATGTTTGTTTCTAAAATCGAAATAATAGCAGGCCATGTGACTGTACACAGTTAGTAATATAAAGTGTGGGATATATCTTCCGTATGGATGCACCAGATGCATACATATTAAAAATATGTTAATTTTCTCCCGTGGAAAACTATTTTATATGTTCCACACCATACTTCATTAAATTATGTGTGATGATAAAATACAGGTACAGTTTTAAAATAAAACTTCAAAGGAAGATTATGCTAAAATTCAAATGTCTGTATGCCTATTATGCACTTGTCACCAATCTAAAAATTATTTAAAGGTTAGTTTTCTAGTACAATTGCACAGCTAAGAGTCTAAGGTCACCATAATGCTAGAGAGTTGAAAAAAATAGCCTTCCGGCCTCGACAGATACAAGAGAAAGAGAAAGGAAGGAACTAATTTGAATCGTATATAAATATAAAGTAAAATAAAATAAATGCTCTTTTTCATGGTACACAAGCAACAAGATCAGTTTTGATGTCCCAAGTTAGGAAAAAAAATTTTTTTAAATAATTAAGCTGTCACTTTGAATTGTAGCCAAAGATTATTCTTCCTTCTCTTTGGATAAAAAGTACCAAACCAGGTAGATATGATGTGAGTCTGAATTGGACTAACAATAATGTGAGATTTACCAGAATTCCATAAAAGTGGGATTATCTAATATTTTAAAGACGTGGTGAGGACAATCTTAATACCAGGATGCACAGAAAAATACTACTTTATTGAAATTATTCCTAAATTATGGATTCTGGATTTTAATTCCAAGGGCATTTAACAGTTGTATCCTTTACGGAACCTTATCATAATCACGGGAGGAAAAATATCACACTGTCAAAATTGCCTTGTGTGATGAGGCACGTATCTTCCCGTGTTCAGCTGCCTTCTGCTGGCTAACCTTGCCGTGGAGGGCGAGGCCGAGACCACCAACCAAAGGAAACCCACAGTAATTACTACAATCCAGTGAGAAACGGAGTCGCTCGAGGCAGGCAGTTTTAACCCCACAATCAACATTCTGCAACTCAAGGAAAACACAGACATGGCCCGGCTGAGACACATTAGGCATGAACGAATATTTCACATTAAGTGAGTTAAAGGACCTTGCTGAAAATTACAAAGGCTGCTTAGGAAAGCAATGGATCCCATTATGGAAGCAATAGGTCTCAAAGAAAGCAGCGTGTTAGAGATCCATTATAGTTGGAGGAGGTAGACACCTTAGTAAAGCAGTCCCCTCCCCCATCCTGAACACAATGCTTCAACACCGCACTCTCTGGGAGGAGGAATCCAAGCCAGCCCCCCTCCTGACTCTTTTCTCCCTCCCTCCATTCTCACTACCTTCTTCCTCTCTACCTCCCACACCCTTGATTCCCCCTTTGTCACCGCCCTCCTGCCTGCCTCTCCTCTGCCCCCTCCTCTCCTACCCCCCTTCCCCCAGCATCCACGTGGGACCCTTGCTCCGCTGCAGGCAGCGCTGGGCACTAGGACCGTCCCCGACAGGGTGCGATAAGCTCACCCGTGGAACGACAGGGCCTTCTTTTTCTTCGCGATCCCCTTGACTGGGCTGGGCACCCTCCACCCCCAGGAGCCTCGGGGACCAGCTAGGGGGAGGCGGGTTCCCGACCTCATGGATCTCTTTGGACTGCCAGATCGTCTTCACCACGACGCTCGCCATGGCATCCTGGGGGACGGGGTGAGGGGGTGGGGGGGGGGGCGGCTCCCAGGAGCTCCTTCCTCTGAGACTCTCCACCTACACTGATCACTGACCCTCAAGGTCCCCTGTCCCCATAAGCCTGCCTCATAAAGGACCCAAGCACTGGGCCCCTGCAGTGGGGGGGGGGGGGTGCGGGACACAGGAGTAGGCAAATGTGATTCAGCACGTTCCCCCAGGGGGCTCAGTGAACTCTTCTAGTTCAGGTTTCTAGTTCTGCCCTGATCTGTCCCTCCCCTTCAGAAACACGGTGAAATGTATTCTAGTCCAGAACTTACAGTGGAAGGACCCACTGTATTAATTCATCATGTAATAAGCTGGATTTGTCACTTTCCCAGGGGACGATGGGGATTGAATACCAGCGCTGGAGGATCTTACATTCTGTGGGGGGTTGGAAGGGGACAGGCAGGCAATAGAAACAAACCCAAAATACCAGATGTCCGAACGTGATATAAAGGGAATCAAAACTGGGCGACATTTGTCAAAGCTTGTCGATTTGTGCACCCGGGATTTGAGCCTTTTATTGTGCGTGAATTCTACCTATTAAAAAATCTAAACAAGAAAAAAAATGTAATTAAAAAGTAAAATGCTGCTTTCTATTACCTCATGCAATTTTACTATGAAAAACCAGGAGGAAAACAATCTTACATTTCTCCCTGAGTTTAAAAACACTCCATTGTTCTGGTAACACCTGATTTGAATTCATCTGCTGCACATTACAGAACGTATGTGGACATTTATACCTCCAACAGGAATTACTTCCATATTAGGGTAAATCGGCTTGAGATACAGGTACTTCTAAATAACAATCTTTGTGAAATATATTATTTTAGTACGCATTTTCCCTGCCTTCCACTTCATTGGCAGGTGGGTTAGGAGTTACTATAAACACGAAATGAGACTGGGCAGTGCTCCATTTAAGTCTTTCCCCCGCTTCAGTGATAATGTAATTCATAGGAAATTCCTCCTTGACTCTGCTTCGTAGTATTTTCTAATGGCTTGCTACACTCTGAAAAAGTGTGCAGTTTTATTCAAGTCCATTCTGTTGTGGAAAAAAATTAAATTGAGGTGGGAAGAGCAGAAGAAAAGATATATGTAGCAAACAAGCATAAATATGTCGATAGAGGGGCTTAACAGAAAATGAAGTCAGCAGGGGCCCACGCCATGCACCACCATTGTAAAATATAGGATAAATCACCACCACCCTATGTTTTGCAGGTTTCCATTAAGGGAATCTTTATGTGTGAGTAAATGGCCTGTAAATTCAAGCCTTTTTTTGTGGTTTGACTTTAAAAGGTGCCTGTTTTATATCATGTGTTTTACGCTAACATGTTGGTGTATTTTTTAATGGTAAACTAAATCCGAAAAAAACGTCCAATGGAGAAGAATTGATTATACAGTCTATCCCAATTTCATCAGTTCCTTGTAGGATATAAGCTATATAGTCTATAAACGGCTCTGAATTTTTTTTATTTTGATCAATGGGCCTTCTTAGATGAGCTATAAAACCATTAACCTTCTTTTCCATTTTTCATATTTCAGTTAAAAAACTCTCATGATACACTTGTTGCATCTATCTCTTAATGAAATATAAATTACTCATGTATGAAATTCATTGAATTTATGTGTCAAAGTTTAAATAATTTGGAATTAATGAGCCCATAAGTATAATTGATACAAATACACACTGTATAGGTTTAACTAAAAGTCTCACAACTGACCCACATACATTTCATTAATATCAAATGTACTAATAGTAATTTATAATTAAAAGGCAAATATAGGAGTAATGAAAAACTATGTGACCCATTCAGAAGCATACTGATGATACCCAAATACTAGAATCGCTGCTATTCTTGGGCCTGTGGGTGTAGAAAGGGAGATGTATGTTTGTCAAGCATTGTGTGGCCGCTAAATTTCTTAATAGCATGTTTTTTCAGCTTTCTTGAAGTATCACTGATAAATAAAATTTATAAATATTTAAGTTGCACAGTATAATGATTTGAGGTACTCACGCATCGTGAAATAATTAACACAGTCAAGTAAAGTAGCACATGCGTCATCTCACATAGTTACCATACTGTGCATATGTGTGTGTGTGTGTGTGTGTGTGTGTGTGTGTGTTGAGAATACTTAAGATATACTCTCAGCAAATTTCCAGTATACAATACGGTATTGTTAACTATAATCGCCATGCTGTGCATTAGATCCTCAGCGCTTATTTATCTTATAACTGAAAGTTTATATTCTTTGACCATCTCCCCACTTCCTCCAATTCCAAGCCCCTGGAAACCACCATTGTAGTCTCTGTTTCTGTGAGTTCAACTCTTTTTAGGTTCCACATATAAGTGAGAGCATACAGTATTCGTCTTTCTCACTCTGGTTTACTTCACTTGGCATCATGCCCTCCAGTTTCACTCATGTTGTCGCATTGGAGGGTTTCCTTCTTTCTCATGGCTAATATTCCATTGCATTTTATACCATATTTTCTTTATCCATTCATCTGTCTATGGACACTTGGGTCATTTCCATATCTTGACTGTTGTGAATAATGCTGTAATAAACTTGAGGAAGCAGATATCTCTTTGAGATCTGATTTCATTTCCTTTGAATTTATACGTAGGAGTGGGATTGCTGGATCATATGGTAGTTCTATTTTTAATGTTCTATTTTTAATTTTTTAGGGGAAACTCTGTACTGTTTTCCAAAATGACTGTTCCAATTTACACTTCCATTAACAGTGCACAAGGGTTCCCTTTTCTCCATGCCCTCATCAACACTTATCTCTTCCCCTTTTGATAACAGCCATCCTACTGGGTTTAAGGAGATATCTCATTGTGGTTTTGATTTGCCTTTCCCTGATGATTCGTGATGTTGAGCACCTTTTTACATACCTGTTGGCCGCTTTTTATGTCTTCCTTGGAAAACTATTTATTCAGGTCTTTTGCCCATTTTTAAATTGAGTTATTTGGTTTTGTATTTTGCTATTGAGTTGTATAACTTCCTTATATATTTTCGACATTATCCCCTTATTAGGGGATAATATGTGCTTTGCAATATTTTCTCCCGTTCTGTAGGTTGCTATTTCATTTTGTTGACTGTTTCCTTTGTTGTGCAGAAGAATTTTAGTTTGATGCAGTCCCACTCATTTATTTCTGGCTTTGTTGCCTGAGCTTTTGACATCATATCCAGAAAACTCTGATCTCTTCCCTGGGGACACGTCACCTCCTATAAACCATGTGTTCCTTCTATCCACAGAGTGCAGAAAGCTTACAGAGAAATCCTGTGTCTAGTGGATTTTTCTTGCAGTAAGTTATTATTATTATTACTTTATTGTTTAACCTAACCTTGGATAGCCTATGTGAAGTTTTCTTGCTGTCTTTTTCTCTAGGAATTTCTCAAGGTGCTTCCTGTAAAAAGTCTATAACTACTCACCTTATCCTTTAATTTTATCTTACTTGCCACTCTTTGGTGTGTAATGAATTTCGCTTGAACTCTCATGGCTGAATCTGGACTCTGGACTCCCCCATTCTAAGTAAGCAGCCATTAGTTTAGTCAATTAGAGTTCTGCTATTTAATTCTTACCTTTCTAAAAGATTTGAAGAGGATTATCTTGCCTTTCAAGGATTTCTTTGAATTTGTCCAAAATTGCATTGTAATATTTGACTATTCTCCATAGAATTTTGGTTGAGATTGTGATGATCGAATATTTTCCTTCCTGATAACTCGGTGTTGTCTTGTGGTTGTTTTGTTTGGCACAGGAGAGAGAATTGCCAAGAAATACTTTTTCTCTACTGTAGTAAACAAAAATGGTGTTCTTAAAAATATGAAATTTACTGCTAGAATCAGTGAGTTTTAATGCTTCTATATTCTTTTGTAAAATAATATTAATAACTTGTGCCATATAACATGAGCCAATTTTTATACACACTATCCCTAAGCTTATCCTTAAAACTCTGAAACTTATGTCAGATATTTCCTATTTTATAAATGGAAGCACTGAGGCTCAAAGAAACTACCTTGCCAGAGTCTAATTAATAATTAAGATATCGTAACTTGATAAGCACATAATTTATAATCTTACCCAGGCTTCCTCTTTGGTCTAATTTCTTCATACTCTTTCACGTGCATTATCCACTCTGTTTTTTGTTTGTTTGTTTTTGTTTTGTTTTGTTTTGTTTTTGCGGTACGCGGGCCTCTCACTGTTGTGGCCTCTCCCGTTGCGGAGCACAGGCTCCGGATGCGCAGGCTCAGCGGCCATGGCTCACGGGCCCAGCCGCTCCGCGGCATGTGGGATCTTCCCGGACCGGGACACGAACCCATGTCCCCTGCATCAACAGGCGGACTCTCAACCACTGCGCCACCAGGGAAGCCCGCATTATCCACCCTTGATACAGTGAATAAAAACAGTTACTTGCCTCTACATAGCACCTAATGGACACTTATAACTAGTAGCTAGTATTTTCCCTTCTGCTGCACGTCCTATAATTTTAACAACACAGCCAAAAGCCTTTTTCTTTTACATAATCAGAATGTTCAGCTTAATTTGTCCGTCTACTCGATACAGGCTACCTTGTTCATTCCTTGGAACTTTTTACACTGCTTTTAATGAGCAGGGTATTTATGTAATAATTGTTCAGACAATTATTATGTCTAGTAAGGATAGAAGGGACTTGGTAGAAATCCCAATTATTGTGTCTCTTTTGTCCAAGTTTATTGTCATTTTTGGAGCTTTTAAAGATTTGGTTAAAATAATTTGTTAAATTATTGTCCTCTTTTGATATTTTTATGATTTGTACCATTTCCTTGGCTTCTGTGCTGGTCTGGATATTTTGTGTCTTATTCTATAAACTGTTTCATCTCATTCATTTCTAACTTTGGTCTTCTATATCAAAATCTTGAGTTTTCAATGAGCTGTTTTTCCCTGCCGAGAGGGCAGGTGAGATTTGAAACCTGGCCTGCTTTTATTGATATCTGTCATCTAAACATCGAAATACAAAATCGACAATCTGTAGAGTTGTTTTGAGTTAATTTTTACCTTATCCTTTTTCCCAAGAGTAATAAATACATGAGCCGCTTACTATGAGCTGAGAATAAAGAGGAGACTGGAGCTGTTGATGCAGTGTTTTTGCGATGTGGCCGTCTGGCAAGCGGAACACTTCCATTTTCATCCTCATTTTCTGACTAACTGGAATCTTAGTCAATTAAACATTCTGGTGTAATATTTCTTTACAGAAAAAAATGAAAGAGGCTGGCTTAGATTACTCAGAGGTCCCTTCTAGTTAAAAACAAACAAACAAACAAAAATAAAAAGCTTTTAGTTCTATTTTTTGGTGTGTGGAAATCTTTGAAAACTGAGTTTAGCTGAAAAATGTAAAATATAAAATACTATGTGTCTGGGGCAGATGGTGAATCCAGGCTGGAATGAGGGTTTAGTCTGGTACAATTAGGTAGAGACTTCAGTGATAAATCCAGATAATTTTACTATAATGGGCAGAGAATCATTCAGGGTTTTGAACTGAGTACTGACCAACAGAAAATGAAAATGATACTTTAGTATTTGGGAAGTGTGGTGCAATTGAATGAGAAGCAAGTAGAAGCAAATAGAACAGTAAGGTTATCAAGTATTATCTGCAAAAACACTCATAAGGTTAATATGCAATGATTTATAGCATTTATTTTGCAAATAATAAAGAATCTTGAGTAAATGATGGGGAATACTACCTAAGCAAACAGCATGACACAGTTTAGAAAATCATGAGCTGTAGGGTATCACAGAGGATCTTCTTCAAGAACTGGGCTCCCACCCACTCAAGTAAGCCCCCTTAGTAATATTATATTAATAAATCTTGCTACCTCTTTTCTCTGTCCCCTAAATCTACTTCCCACAATACCAACAACAGGCAAAGATGCTAAGAAAAGTCAACTGGCAAAAATGAGCCAAACAGTATTCTCTCTTAGGAATCTGGACTACAAAAAAGAATGACTTTCGTTATTAAGTTTTGGATGGTTAAACTGGGAAAAAACATAGTCATTTGCAGAGGGAAGCAAATATTACCTGGATAAAACAGGCCAAATTGAGACTAGATTCAGCATGGTGTCACTCTAAAATTTTCCAATCCAAAAAGCATAGGCAATATAACATTTTAATACAGGTGCCTTTGGGGGCCTGACAAAGGAAAGATTTTACTGCATCAAAAAACTAGGGACTTTCTGATAACCACACTTCCGCATTCTCTCCCCAAAGGGCCACTGACCACCACATCCATAGCAAAAATCAGTCCTCCTCTTTCTCCCCTCATCATTTCCAAAATGATTCTGTGCCATATGAGTGCCACTTCATTATTGAAACTTTCCTCTCCAATACGATTCATATGTAAAATATTCTAGTTTCTCAAGTCTTCTTCAGACTCTGCTATCCCCCTCCGTTTTGAATAAACACAAGGAAAGATCTCCAAGTTGTCAAATTTGCAAGGAGTGCATGTGTCTTAGTAAGCTGGAGCAGGACATAAGAGGCTGGGCATTGGGGCAGCCAATGTGGCAAACTCTCATAGTATGCTAAATTTGTTTTACCTGACCCTGACCCACTGAGGACAATATGTCTAGGGTGAGAGGATACAGTAAAGCAGATGCACAGGGAGGAGAGACCATAACGCTTGAGAAGGAGAGAAAAAAGCTCTTTTCATTTATGATTCTCATCCATACTTACTTTCTTCCTTTTCTGAGACCCAGCTACACATCCGGACTTGGGGAAAGTGAGACCCTGGATTTCTCATTTAATCCCCGGCTGTCCTGCCTCGTTATTCACACTTAATCAGAAAGTTACTCACAATAAAAACACACACACACACACACACAAAACCCTCAGGCCAACTTCCTCTACATGGAAACAGTCTAAAAGTGCATCTTTCAAAAATGCAGAGGTGCAAGTAATTCACGAGCTAGAGCAGTTATTCTCCAAATTAAAATAAACTATTAGTTGTACTTAAATCAAAGGGGAAATAAAATTAAAACAAAGAGGAACAGAAGGAGGGAATAACTATGTCATATAAATAATTTCTCATAAGCTTTAGTACCTACATTTCAAAGCAAATATACTTTTTATATAAATCATGTAATTATGAGACAGCCTGACTGAAAAAATCAATATAAATAGTGAGGCAATAGCTACTCATTATTTTTACATCCTTTCCTAATATGATACTTGAAAAATTCAAGAAATTTTATCTTAAATGTTTGTTTATCATTAGGAAACTAGAAAATGTCATTATATTGCTTATATATTGTTTATATTCTTAATTAAAATTATAATCTTCACAGAAAAATACTTGCTATAAAACTACCATATTTATCATCATAGTATCCTATTTTTAATCCTTTATTAATATTTAAAGTTATCTTGTTTGTCTATTTTCTATATCCTCTCACCTGATTGACAGTTTTGCTTCCTTATTCATTGCTTTTCTCCATACCTAGAACAGTTTCTGAAACATATTATAGACTCAATATCCAAACAGTCCTAAAAAGATAATATAAAAAACAGTCATTGTGTGTTTCTGCTGTTATACAATATAAGGATACACTATAGCTTATGACATATTCTTGCAAAAATGTTTTAAGATCTAATCAGAGATTTAGATTTAATTTCCAACTTACAGAAGATACAGAACATTTAGACACAAGTTAAATACAATGTGGAAGCCATAAATAAACATAGAATAAGAGACATCCATAAGACAAATGCCTGGAATCCCCCCAAATTCAAAGTTTTGGGTACAGTGAGGAAAAGGGGTGAGCAAGTTGAAAAGGCAGATGTGCTGTCTGTAGATCAGAGGTTGTTTTACCCTGTGGTCAGCCTGTTCCTGGAGTGGACTCTTAAGGAGGGGCTGTACGCCAGCTCAGGCTGAGGGTGCGTAAGGTTCAGGGACCTGAGTAAAGGAGAGAAGCTTAAACAAAGTTACTTAGCAAGCATTTGTTCCGGTTGATCAGTGAGGACCAACTAGTTCAGTGAATCATTTATGAGGCAAAAAATGGGAATTTGGAGGGTCTGTGTCTGGCTTTGTCATAGAAAAGCATGAGGACATCTGTGAGTCTAAGTTATGTGGTCAAGGGTGGTTCTTTGTAGTAAGCCATTTCCTGGGACACAGGGGTGTGTGTGGGGTGTGTGTGGGGTGTTCTTTAACCATTGTTGTTTCCCAGAATCACAGGGCTCAGACAGAATTCATCCTTGTCATGCCTCACATGGCCTTTAGGGGACTGGCCAAATGATGTACAACCAAGACAGAGAGAAAAAAATTTTAAGTGGAACAAAGAGAACAGAGAGGAGACAAAAACACATACATGTTAGACATTGGGCTGAGGCTCCCATGCGGTGCTGTAAGACATGTCCACAGGTTCTTGGATACTTCTTCCTTCAATAGGGCGCTGGACTTAAGGACTTCTGGGCAATAGAATAAAGCAGAAGTGATGGTGTAAGACTAGATCATAAAAGTGCTGTACGGTTTCTGGCTTGTTCTCTCGTTTCTCTCTTGGATCAGTCATTTTGGGCAAATGCAGCTCTCAGAGCCCCACGTGGAAAGGAAAACAAGGCTTCCTGACAATAACCAGTGAGGAAATAATGTCTCCAGCCAACAGCCATATGGGTGAGCGATCTTAGATCCTCCATCCTCATCAAGTCTCCAGATGGCTGCAGTTTTGGGCGACATTTTAAACACAATCTTATGAGACCCTGAGTAGAAATTACCCAGTTAAGCTGCTCCTGAATTTCTGACCTCTGAACCTGTGAGATAATAAATGTTTAAACTGCTAAATAGGAAGTAATTTATTACTCTGCAATAGTTAACTAATCCAAGTCCTTTGGAAAAACACTAGTTTGATTTTCTGCACTGGATTTGCTAATCTTATCCCCCAAACTGTAACATAATGTTTCTGAAATCAAGAATGTTGACTTCTTTTATATTTTCCAGAGCATCTGCAATTCCAGCAGTCTTGTATAAAAGTGTTCAAAAACTTCTTCCTTATTGCATGCATAATAGGAGAGCCAGGGCCAAAATCAAAAGTGAAGAGAAGAGCAGAAGCATAAAGTAAAAGGAATAGACAGAAACAAGACAGAAATAGAAAAAAATAAATATGCACAAGAAAATGTGGGGAAATGTTCAAAGTCAATAAAATGTGTAGCTTTGATTATAACTGGTAACAAACTTAGTTCACATTATTTTTGTTATAATCTGAGGCTTTTTGCATTTCACTTTGTATCACTTAATTTTTTTTTACTTGCCTCAACTTCAACAATAAAAATTTAAAGATCCAATGAGTGGTCTCAGATACAAGCAAAGTAGTAGGTAAAATATTTATATTCACAACTGAAAGCTGTGTTCTTTTAACTTACTGTTTAGAATTGACATATAACTTTTTTAAAAACAGTAATTGCCTCTAACTCTTAAAGTTTTTTTTTCTAGTGGACAAATCATAATTACAAGTTCATCATTGATAATAATAAATTGGTGGCATTTTATAAAATAACTTTGATATTTTATAAAAATAACTTTGCAAATGCTTCCTTGGCAGTGTTTGCACTGGAGACTAGCATTCTGTTTGGGAACTGATTCACTTTTGCTTTTACAGAGCAGTAGAAACGACTCCAGTGCAGGGTCAGGTCGGGGGTTTTTAGGGTAAAGTGGAGGTGTTGAATACCCTGGCTTGCTTGAATATATATGTAACTTCAAATTTCTTTTATTTCCACAAAACTTACAATTAATTCTTTGGTATCTCCCTGTTGTCATTTCTTCATAAGACCTTATGCAAAGAGGTTAATAGGAAAATTGTGTTTTCTGAAATGATTAGGTTAGCAGCATAGATAGAATAGAAATAAGTGCTACCTCTGTTCCAAATAGAGCAGTCTTAACAAAATTTCTGAAAATGTTAAAGACAAATAATTCAAGCATGCTCTGAGGACTCAAACAAGAAAATAAATATAAGCAGAGAAAGGTCATTAGGTAATTTCTAACCATCTTAACTTGTTTCAACTGTATCTATTTTGGTGCCTTAATAAAGGAAATCTTTACTGATGATAGGACACTGTAAAATGTGTAGTGCGAGGACTAAACCGAAGGTAAGGTGTCCAGTGAGTTACTTTAGAGTTAACAGTGTGGGACAGGTAATTTCCCACGTACCCTCCAGTTGTTTTCCTAGAACGAACATAAATTTTAACTTGTATGTTCACCTAATTAACATTTTGTGTGTGTACTTTGTGGAAGGTGAAGTGGTAAACACAAAAAAACAAGACATAAAAAAATGTTTTGTGTCTCGTTTTCTGCATTTAGATAAGATTTTCCCATAGAAATGACCATATGTTTGTCTCCTAATAGAGCTTCATGCTCTTCCTTGCTTTCTGTCTCCAAGGAAAGATCCAGCATTTTATTTGGCCAGAGTTCTACAGAGTGGATTGAACTGATTCAACGGGAAGAGTTGCTTTTGGTTTGCAGTTCCCTGGGACTCCATTCCAAGGCTCTCCTCCTCATGAGTTTTGAAGTCAGTTAGTCAGAGAACCAGGTCTAGCTTCAAAAATCTGCCCTAGTTGGAAGGCACGTGAAACATGGGACTTTGTACTTTGTGAAGGGCACTGGGGAGCATCCTGTGTGCATGATCGTTCCATAGTTCATTACGGAAGTTCATTTCCAAGTTCACTTTCTGGACCAGATTTTTCTCACTATCACAGGGTGGTTATATTGAAAAAGGCAAGATTTAGTTCTGATCTTAGAGAATAAGACAGTGTTCAATCTAGACTACATTTATCCCGCAACCCTAAGCTTAGCCTAAGCATATGTTTTTCTCTGTAATGTTTATCCTCAAATATAGAAAATTACCAGCTGAAGTCAATGCTTCAGTTTGAAACTGATTATAGAGCTCTATGTTAGGTGGGGAAAAATTAAACCCCACAAGCTGGTCCATTAATTAATTTCAAATGGTAGCTCTGAGCACATCCTTCCAGAATCTAATGATGCCATTTGAAGACTATTTTCCTTTTCTGCTGTAACCCTGAAACTAAATGCACATTTTTCTTACTGACTAGTTTCACTAACAAGACCAAAAGGTAGCTAAAGCCTGTCTCTCTATGAGAGAAAATCATCTCTGATCAATAGTTGCACTCGGATCCTCACCCTGTAATGTATATCAGAGCTCAGGCTACAAGAAGCTGAGTGACCTGCTGCCATCCACCGCATGGCCAGGAGCCAGTGAGCCACTTAGTGACACCCTCTCTCCTCACTGCCAACCTTTGAAGGCAATTTTTGCATCTAAACATTGGGAGTTTCTTTTACCTCCCCTACAGGAAAGAGATTTCACTCTGATATTGTTACAAAAGAAAATCATTCAAGAATCCAGCATGTTTACTTGCTAATCAAACATTGCTATCAAAATGTTTATTCAAAATGACTTGTAGTGTGAATTATTCTACTCCAAGAAGTACAGTGTAATTAAAAATAAACCTGGAAAGGTAATATTAGAATTCAATACAATCCAAAATGACCCTATATGATGCTATACTTTGTTTCATTCTTTTTTTTTTTTTTTTTTTGCGGTACGCGGGCCTCTCACTGTTGTGGCCTCTCCCACTGCAGAGCACAGGCTCCAGACAGCGCAGGCTCAGCGGCCATGGCTCACAGGCCCAGCCGCTCCGCGGCATGTGGGATCTTCCCGGACCAGGGCACGAACCCATGTCCCCTGCATCGGCAGGCGGACTCTCAACCACTGCGCCACCAGGGAAGCCCTGTTTCATTCTTAATAGTGTATTACACAAAATCAAAAGCAGTATTTGCTCTTGATTGAATGAAAAAGCAAAAGTTTAAATTATGAGATATTTCAAGTGACACTAGCTGTGGACAGGCTAAAGTAGATAAAATGCTAGTAAAATCTCCAGACAGCATTTGGAGGAGAAAAATACAGTATAACCAGTAAAAGAGCATATGTTTTGAATACAAATTAAAATTGTACAGCCACTTCCTCTGCCTCACCAATAATAAAGCAAATGTTCTTGCCTAGCATTACTTAAAACTTGCTTAAATGATCACTTCTAAGTCATCAAATTTATTTACTGTAATAATGGAAACAATTCACCTAGCACCAAAATTTGTGAAAAATAATCAAATAATTCTCTGTGGAAATCATAAATTTCATGACTATCTATATCTGGTATATTGGTTTTGTTTCATACTATTATTTAACATACTATTATTTAACAGTTAAAATGTTCATGGTATAAATTGGAAAACTGTATCTGATTCTATGTAAAAATTACCCAGTGTCTCCCGTTGCTTCTTGGTCCCTGCAATGTGAGAATCCACCCCTTGATTCAATGTACAGAGAAAAATGTTTCCTTTCTTCTTCAAAGTTCTGCTAGAAATGTCATTCAACTTTAACTGGCAGGTTCCACAGCCAAGCAAATTTCTTATCGTTGATTCAAAAAGTTATTCTAATATACAGTGCTTGCTGTATGTGGGTATATATATAATCACCTCTTATGTTTGTAACTTATGAATAATAATTCAGTGGAAGAATAAGATATATCCTATTTCTCTGAAATGACACAGCGTGAGATTTAAAATAGTTGTGCTCACTAAATAATGTTATAATGTGATGCAGAGTATTATTCCATAAATCTTACTAGTAAATAATATTTCATTGTATGAATAACCCAAAATATATGGATCTACTGTACTGAAACGGTTCAGGGTTTTTTGCTGTGTGTGGGTGCATGTGCATGTGTGTTTTTAGTTATTGACAGCTCTTCCAAAGGTACATTATTTTACATGTCATCTGATGAACATGTGCGTATTCTGTAGCATGTGTTTACGTGTGTGACCTTTTGCATGTATACATGTTTTATATATGTTTTTATATATTTGTGTGTGTGTATATATATGCCTATATTTAACTGTTTTCTTGTAGTATATGTGCATGGTCAACTTTACTAGACGATGCCTAATTAATTTTTAATGTGGCTGTATCATTTTATCCTCCTATCAAATGTGGATAGTGATCCCACTAGTACCTATTCTTGGAAACACTTGCTATTATCAGATTTTAATATTTTGTTCGTACGGTGAGTGTAAATTTTATTTTGCATTTCTTGTTTAACAAGATAGTTGAGAGTGTACTCACATATAATGATTATTTGTTTCCAATTCTATGAAACTATATTTATACCTTTTATTCATTTTTCAGCTGGTTTGTTTGCCCTTTTTTTCTGATTTGTAGGAAGTTTTTTTTTTTAAATATATATATATTCTGGATGTAAATAATTTGTTGGTAAAATGGGATGATAGTATTTTTCTTTGTTTATGGATTATGTTTTTATTTTTTTTCTTTTATGGTATTTGTTAATAAATATAAGTTTTTAATTTAAGATTGTTAAATTATTTCCCCTTTTTTACTTCATCTTCTTTAAAACATCCTTTTAAACCTTATTGTAGAAATATCTTCTATTTTAATCTAGAAACATTTCTTTTATCTTTTAAATTTAAATTTCCCAAATTATTTTAGCTGTTATGTGAATTGAAAATGTCAATTCATTTAAACTGTATTAAAAGAATTGTTATACATGATTTGATTTCTACTATAATATTTGTTTCCGTTTTCCTATAAATCCCTACTTCTTTCTTTCCTCATTTTTGGCTGTTTATTTGGATTGAGTTCCCACTCAATATTTCATTATTTTTCCTTAACTAACATGAGAGTTACACATACTATTTTTTATTATTTTGTAGTTGCCTTTGGAATTTTAATACTCATATTCAACTTAAAGCATAAATGATATCTTTTCCTTTTTCCCGGACAATACAAGAACCTGAGAATTATTCTACTCCAAACCCCCTTCTCTCCCCTTCCCCGCCCCAATAACACAGAGCTGTTCCCTTTTAATCCTGGATTTTAGTTCTTTCTGCCTTGGATCCTTTACTCACAAAACCTAGATGTTATCTTCGTCATTTGCATTCATGCTATGTTTAATATTTACGTTATTTACCATTATTTCATACATTTAATACTTTCTTCTTGGCTCACTGAGACCCAACTTCTAGAATCCTAGATATTGACAAATGAACCCAGGCAGATGCTGATTCCATTGCTGTTACCCTTACAAACTTTTCTGTTGTCATTTCTTACCTCTTTTTTTTTTTTTTATAATTTCCAAATGTTAAGCCATGCCTTTTAAGCTCTCATTGTTAATATATTACACAGGTGGAATTTTACTTAACATCTAGTTTACCATTTTGAGAAAAATGGAAATAAAAACAGTTTTTTGAAAAAAAAAAAAAGGAATGACAAGAAAAGTTTCCAGAGAATTACTTGTTGCATAAGGTACCAATATACATAAATTCTTTGAAAAATTTAGAAGAAAAGATAACTTGAAAATTTTAGCAAAAGGTGATATATAAGTTCCCCCAAATATCTATATGACCCAGTGAGATGGAAATTATGAATGGAAGAGGTAGTGGATACAACTGGGCATCATTAACAGACAGAGGAACGTCTGTAACGATGGCATCTTAGGGAAGGTAGAAAGGCATGCGTTTATGAAATGAAAATAACTCTTTATATATTTGAAGTCCTGTCATGTTGAAGTAAGTTCATCAGTAAACAGCGTTTCCTCTAAGTTGATTGGTATTTTTTTTGACTGGACTGTCATAACTTTCATGGAGTTCTTTACCTGACAATGACTATTGATATCAAGGTTAAAGGATGGGATTTTTAAAAGCCCACTCATATACATTCAGAAGGAAATAGAGTTGAAAGTTAAATGTTTCTCATGGGAAAAATCATTCTTTTAATTTTCTGCCCACTAAAGTGTTGCCATCGCGTGTCATTTTAATACACAGTTAACCAGAGGATGGAAATGTTATGATTTATCATGACAGGGTAAATAAAGCAATAAGAGCAAATCTAATTTAAGAATGCATCATTGAGCATGCCTTTCCACTCCTGCTTGATAGCTACCCAAAATGATCCAACGAAACATGAAAGGCAAGATGCATTAAAAGTGAGAGACTGGCTTTGGACACTAAAGGCCTGTTGTGTGCTTAGGGGTTCTGCAGCCTCCTCCTAAATCACTGCCTTCTGGCTGAGATCTGGGAAGGGCTTCTCATGATCTTCTTAAGCATTTACACCTCTTGCTGCTCTTTGAATCAGCTGATTCTTCTAACAGGAACCCTAGATTTGGAATGTATCTCTACTGTTTGCTAGCAGGGGGTTACTGGACAAGTTCCGTAACAAGCCATGCCTCCATTTCTATTTCTATAAAAGGGAAATACAAATCATGTCAAACGAGTAGAGTTTTGGAGCATTGAATGAGATAATACATGCAAAGCATTTATGGCATTGTCTAGTAGTTATAAAAGCTCAGTAAATATGTCATGTTATTAATATTAGGCTTAATAGTTATATTAAGCTGAAGTGTAAGCTTAAAAAATGCCTTAAATAAGTGCAGTCACTAAATTTAACACCTTGATCTCAAACAGGAAAACAATATGAAAACATGCAGCTTGTCCTCCAGGCTGCCAAGTAACTAGATTTAAGAGTAAGTATTTAAAATTCCATGTTAAACATATGGAACTCCTAATGGCCCCATATATTCAATCTGTCTAGGGTCAGTATTTATTTTAAAAGACCCAGAAGGTGGCTTAAATTTTCATTCTGTTTGCTTTCTCCCACTCACTCTCATTTGTGTAACAGTCTTCTTTACAAGATTTTCCTGATTAAATTAACCTTAATTTCTGTTTCCAAAGACCAAGAATGAAGCATTATCACAAAGAAACAGCAACAAAACCAAACAGGCTTTCTTTAAGAATTCCACTTGACTTGCAGCTTGAAAAGAAATATAGGGCGAGGAAAGATGAAGGACAGCTGACGTGTGGTGCTTACTGAGCGCCAGGCATTCATTTATACATCAGCTCTATGAGAAATATTACTAAATTCATTTTTCACAGAAGAAACTGGAGGTTTCAGAAGTTGTTCAAGGTCCCGTGGTCAGAACTCGAACCTAAGCTTTGGACTCACATTAACCACTGCTAATTCTAATTACACTAATAATATTTCTGTTGAGTAGCCTGCATTGCTATTGAACAGAAAACCACAGAAGCCTGTGTAGCCAACTTTAATGAGTTTTGCTATCTGTGAAAGTATTATTTCACAAGATCTCATTTTTATCCTGCAGTTGTGGTTGAGCAAGTGTTTTCGGTTACAAATATATAGCTTACTTTACTTCCAATCTCTTAATAACATAAATGCAGTAAACATTTTGGATTCACTGAATTTATCACCAATCTTTTAATATATTGACCTTAAAAACTTTATGCTTAATGTGGAATAGGGATTGGGTTTCAAAATAAAGTTTAAAGGACTAGTTCAATTTTTCAAGAAAAGGTGTGAAAATACAAAGTAACTGAAATCACTCATGTTTGTGACACACATTTAAAGCTCATGAGGTTTTCCAAAATGAACAACTCCGAAAAGAAACTGAGAGCAAATGCCATCCACTATGGTATGTTTGGTGGTGTCACATCCTCCAATGTAGGTGGTACTTAGGTGTTAATGAGCTGCATTTCACTATTATATTTACGTCTTACATTGTAATGACACCTACACCCTGGTGACCTGGCAGACTGGGTTGTCCATTCTCTGCACAGGACTTGGCACAGGAGAGACTATTTGTCCGTCTTTCCAAAAGGAATGAATGCGTAGCTGACAAACGAAGGAATTTCTGAATCGTGTGGCTATGAGCAGATATATTTTGCTTTACTTTTCTCTGCTTTGCAAACTTTTTACCCCCAAGCTTCTATGATTTTTATATAGTAATAATAATCTTTATTTTAAAGAGTCAGTTTGCTTAGAGAAGTGAGGGTGTAGGGTGAATGTCACTGAAGAGATTACGCACATTTATTCCCCAAAGTTTCAAACCCACTAAAGCTGTGATGCTTGGTAGTTCAGTTAGCTAAGTTTCAACCCCAAATCTCCTCATTAGCATTCCATACCAGAGACGTAGCATGAAGGAGGCCTTCCCTTTTCTAACAGAAACATGAAAAGTAAGGGAGACGGAAAGAACCGTAAGAAGGAAAACACTTCGTTATGAGGAGAAACATCCTCGGTTACAGTTCTTGTTCCTTACGAGAAGAATTTAGGCATAATTATGAAAACATCGAAAAGTGTGTATTTTAAGACTGTTTTCACTCTGTAGGCCATTGACGAGGAGTGTGAGGTTTATCCTGAAAAGATTTTAAAAGTTACTCAATCAACAACACAAGGTCACATATAATGAAACATCTTCTGCCTTTGTAAACTTCTAGGGGTGTTTTGTAACATTACTTTTCATTTATCTTCTCTGGATTGACTGGTCCCTCTCCCATTATTAAAGAATATCAAGGTCAAACATTTTGCCACTGCCTTTGATGAATCTCTCTTATACTCCAGAAATTCAACAGATTTCTCTGTGTGTGCCTATAGACTGTTATCTGTGTGTGTGTGTGTGTGTGTGTGTGCTCCTTAAAGTGAAAAAACAAAAATATTAATATCTATGTATATATTTATTTCATTTGATATTTTTATCACTAGTGTTGACAATTAAATACTTAAATCTTTGTGATAAGCGAATGAAAGAAAATTCTGCCTCCCTTGATAAAAGGGACAGTGAATTTAGATTCTGGAAAATTTTATGGTTTTTAAACATATCTCTGAGATTAAATGCCCACAGAACTTCTGTAAAATGGAAGATTAAGTAAATCGGTTAAAGTCACACAACTAGGAAGTGGCAGAGCTCTGTTTCCCACTGAGGCAGTAGAATTCCAGTGCCCATTCCCTTTACCATGATATGATGCTAAAGTTGCAGATTTTTTGTGAAGATTAAATGAGACAATGTCTATAAAATAACGTTACATATTTTTTTAAAGTAAATGATTGATAATAAATTTTATATCATTACAGTTACATTAAAAATAACTCCTGACATGCTAGAAGGAAATGTTTAAGGAATACAGCAAAAAGATTGGCCTAACCAGGGGACACAGGATGCATAAGAGGATGTTAAAAGTAGTAAGTTAAAGTTGAAAATGCCATTGGGCCAGATAGTGAGGCTTTTAAATGCCAAGTTTAGTAGCTTTTACTTTTTAAATGCAACCTAGAGGGATATCTAACATATTTTGTTAAGATGCAACATGATGAGTTCTATACTTTAAGAAAGAAACTAAAAATAGAACTACCATATGATCCAGCAATTCCACTCCTGGGTATATACCTAAAACAAAACAAAACAGAATCACTAATCCAAAAAGATACATGAACCCCAATGTTCATAGCCTCAATATTAACAATAGTTAAGATGCGGAAGCAACCCAAGTGTCCATCAACAGATTAATGGATGAAAGAAGTGGTATTACCCTCCCATAAAAAAGAATGAAATTCTGCCATTTGCAACTGTGAATGGACCTAGAGAGTATGCTTAGTAAAATAGGTCAGATGGAGAAAGACAAATACTATATGTTATCACTTATATGTGGAATCTAAAAAATAAAACCATCGAATGTATATAGCAGAAACAGTCTCACAGATATGGAAAACAAACTAGTGGATACCAATGGAGAGAGGGAAGTGGGAGAGACAAGATGGGGGTATGGGATTAAGAGGTATAAAATAGATAAGCAACAAGGATATATGGTACAGAACAGGGAATTATAACTATTATTTTATAATAATTTTAAATGAAGTATAAACTGTAAAAATACTGAATCGCTATTCTGTACACCTGAAACTAATATAATGTTGTAAATCAACTATAAAAAATGTTGATTGTATAAAAAATCAACTTTTTTATAAAAAAAAGAAAGTTGTAGAAACAAGATACAACATGGTTGGGGAGCGTAGGCAGGAGGAGGTGGCAGGGTAGCCCATTACTTTGCCATTGTATTGACACTAGTAGAAGTAGGGTGTGTTTACATGGTTAGTGGCAGTGGAAATGATAAACACAGGGTGAATAAAAGTGTATATGAATGGAACAATGTATAATGAATCAAGAATACAGAAGCAGGGTTAAAATTAATTGAGTGCCTTTTCTATTCCAGATTTTGCTAGAAATTCTACATTCTGTCAAGTCATACCAGAGTTTAGGATATATTTATGAGATTCATTTACTTCCCATTGTACAGCTGAGAAAACAAACTCTCAAAAAGTTAAATAGGCCTACATCATGCAACAAATACAAAGCAGAAATAGGAGTGACAGGTAGATGTTTGTCTTCAAAACTTGAGTTACTCCTATCACCCCAAGTACCCCATGTCATAAAATATTGGAGAAAACAAACGTAAAATGAATAAAAAATCTCAAATTTGTTTACCAGGGATGATGGTGGCAATTCTAAGCAAAGTAGGTGATATAGGAATTGGGGGTGTGTATTTTGATGAGATAGTGATAATACAGAGATGACAGCAGGAATTAGAAAATTCCACTGCATACAGCATATAACTGTAGCTACGTGATATGATGCCATTAATCATTATGTCTAAGTCCAAAAATTAAGGCGATTTCACATATCACTATGTGTAGTAGACCTTTGACAAAAAAAATATTGTGATGTGTTTTACCTTGATCCAATAACGTAACTCTCTCCACCCAAAATATAGCATTGTCCACTTTGAAGAACTTAAGGAACAATTAATCCTTTTATTGCCATCACCAAATCTGTAAGAGACTATGTATATAAATCCTACCAGTTTTCATCAAACCAAATTACTAATTTCTGTGATCTTAGGAAACTATGGATCATCTTTGACAAGCAGAATGATGTAGAAAATAAGAACATGAAGAATGCAAGATTTAATGTAAGTCTCCTGACATGGAATGAGAATTGAATCACTATAATCCCTGGGTTCCAACTTTTCTCTCTTGCTTTTAGCTTCTTGCATCACATGGTATCAGTGTTTGCTCAGATGGTAGGATTATCATGTCTGATTTTCAAGAAGTACAGTCACTAACTTACCATTGGTGTTCCTACAAAGCATGGTCTCTAGGTACTGCATGATAGTTAGGGTCATGAGAATTGTTCATGGATCTACAGAACCTAAGGCCTAAATTGCTAAGTCAGACTTAGACTTATATGTATGATCTACTATGAGAATCAGTGAAAACTAGAATTGGCATTTACCTTCCTCACCAAAATGCAAGAACATTTCCTAAAGTTTCCTGATCAGTTGTCATCAACCCGTTTTTAATCACCTGTAGATCCCTGATGTTTTCAGCCAATGGAGGAGGCCAGTTAGATAAGATATGGGCTAAACTTCAAAATTCATTCCCTTTTTCTCTGAATGTCTTCTTTCTTTGGTGTTATGTCACATGTGTTTCCTTAAAGTTCTTATAAATTCTATATTCTTGATGTCTTGGAGTGATTGAACACATACACACACTAAAATTTATTTAAAAATTTGATAGCCCTACTATCAGCCAGATTTGAAGCTAGTTATAAGTCAATTATTAACATAATAAAAATATGCAAAATTGGACAACATTTATATGGAAAACCAATGCACTGAAATAATCCTGTAACCCAAAGATTTAAATTCTATCCAATGTTGCCATTAGGGATAAACCATTTTATTTTTCTGAGTTTCACTCTTCTTTTCAGTGTGATGTGAAAAGCAAAATAGTAATACTCATTTCCACAGGCTGTCGTTAATAGTCATACGAGTTTATGTAAGCAAATGTGCTAAAAATATTATAACATTTTCCTTATTAATATTATTTTTATTTATACTTTGCCTCTTTCTATAAAAGTTTGAAGTGGCTTATGAAAATATACTAATAACACATAGAAATGTAAATCATATTTAGACATTCAAAACAAAGAATGATAAAAGTCAGGAGGATAAAGCCAAGATGAATGCATTTATTACTATTAATAAAAGCATAGAAAGAAATAAATGAGGGGTAATTTGAGTTCTTCAATTTTTTTTTTTAATGAAAGCTTATTTATTTATTTATTTATTTTTGGCTGTGTTGGGTCTTCGTTTCTGTGCGAGGGCTTTCTCTAGTTGTGGCAAGCGGGGGGCCACTCTTCATCGCGGTGCGCGGACCTCTCACTGTCGCGGCCTCTCTTGTTACGGAGCACAAGCTCCAAATGCGCAGGCTCAGTAGTTGTGGCTCACGGGCCAAGTTGCTCCGCGGCATGTGGGATCTTCCCAGACCAGGGCTTGAACCCGTGTCGCCTGCATTGGCAGGCAGATTCTCAACCACTACGCCACCAGGGAAGCCCAAGTTCTTCAATTTTAAAAGCATTTTACTTGCCTTATTTTGTTATAGCTCTATTTTGTACACCCCTAGGATTGTGCAGTCTGTAACAAAGGTTGGTTAATGCATCAAGTAACAGCATTATTTTTTTTCCATTATTCCTTTATGTTGATGAAGGACAGTTATTTTATTTTTTTAGTAGAAAATAAAATCAAGGTCTTTCTAATTTCTAATAGCTTAGGATTTAATATCATGAAAATTGAACAAATAAAACTATGGACATTGCATTGGTTAAACCACGTACTATTTTATTAATATATGATGTCAATTGAATGCCCACTTCCAGAAATGTAGCAACTGCAAGGGATGTAGGTGAGAACTCGTAACAGATGTTTGCAAGATTTTTTTCCCCTACTTAGAACATAATAAACATATGGAATTGCCTATCAGGCACAATTGCTGAGGCAAAACACAAGGATCATTCAAGAAACAATTAGATTCTGTTCTAAAGAAATGGAATACTTTAAAGGATGAGTCCTGATGGGCCTATCGTCCTGATAAGCAAATAGCGCTACCTAAACCCTTTATGATCTTATCTCCATTTGAATGTAAATATCACTGCAATGTAATCATATCTAGAGTTGGGAGTGCTGTGGAGAGTTTCCTTCTCTGCAAGAAAGGCAAGTGTGTTGACAGTATTCCACATCTATGTTGTAAAATGCCCACATGTGGTAACTTTGTTTTCATTCTCTTTGATATTAAAGGAAGATGTCTCTCATCATCGTAACATCTTCATTTTTTGGATAATGTTTAGTGGGGCTGATTTTTTTTAAAAGAGGAAAATTTTAGGAGTATTTCAAGGCACATACTCCGAACTGCATTAGGATGTGAATTAGGGAAATTTATTAGGGAATAAATAAAAATTATGAATGTACAAGAAACAATTCAACATAATAGCATATGCAAAATCTAAGAGAAGAAATCTTTGGAAATCAATGCCATCTTTAAAGTGGTTTGCCCTCAGAAAGCTAACTCTGCTGTAGCATGACTGAACATGGCCCTGAGAAAATTTTATCTTATTTTATTTATTACTTTTGAGAACAATAGTCTATCCTTATTGGGAAAGGCAGTCTATTGACACCCTGGGTGGCTGCCAAAGAATGGGTTTTGGGCCTGGAACACTTCCCTACCTAGAGATAAAGAGCCCTTGTAGTCTGAGCTGGGCTTTCCGCCTAGTGTAGAAATAGCTTTCTCTGTTCTGGACCCAAGCTGTGCTCTCATATTTGTCTTCAGTGCTTGCTTCATATGGCACCTGGCCAATCCCAGTACTACATCTGTTCTGTGCATGGCAGGAACTAGGTCCTTTGCCTGCAGCATAAGAGGGGTGCAGGCAGACCATCACCCTGAGAACACTGCTGGGGGAGACCCACTGGCCTTGGGGGACTGACCCTCACTATTGAAGATGACCCTGCTCTGTCTCTTCTCTGTGTGAGTAAAGCATTTTTTCATCCAAAGCTTGTGTAAGTCTTGCCTTTCTTGGTCATCCCAAACCATGCAGTGGGTTGACATCTTGGATCAACTGTTCCTGGTGGCAGGCATTGTTATGTTCTTTGCTGTCCTCCATGAGGTGGGACTCCTCCCCTGGAGGTGGAAACAGGTGTTACTTGCTTGAGTTCCACAATACTAAAACACACTTTTCTTCCTTTTTTTGTCCCAATGCACTTTTTTAGAAACCTATCATTTTTTTACACCATCCTAGAGAATAGAAGGTATTCAATCTATATTCCATATCTGTCGATTAGGCATAAGGACTTGATTGAATAATTTTGTGTAGTATATATTATAAAAATGAATAACTTCGTGTTTTCCAAAAATAAAAATAATAATTGAATGTGTTTTTCAGACTACATATAGTACTAACATCCTAAGATTCAGCTCTGCTCTCCAGGAGCTGTTAATTATTCCTCCTCTTTTCCTGGTAGGGATTAACTTATCTATTAATGTAAGGTCAATACGTATGATTGATGTATTGTTCTAGACAGCCATAATAGATACATCTTGAGAAAAATATTCAGTAATCAGACAAAAGATATTTGCTCTTCAATAAATCATGAAGACAAGTCAAAGTTATTTTAATATATATCATTTTTATATTATCATTCACATGATAAATGGTGACCCTCAAAATAGTAATAATTTGTAATATATTCTGAATTCTTCATTTTGTTGCTTACTGAAGTTACCAAACAGACCAAAGTAGGGACATTGGAAAAGCATGAATTGTATTTCCCAAGTGATCTTAAATTGACCAACTTAGTACTTGTGCTTAATATTTAAGAATAGAGGGAAGAAATTTTAGTTTTAGCTTACTCAGTAAAAATTGTTAGTGAATGTGTGTGTCTCCCTACTAGAAGTTACCTTCTTGAGAGAAGGGGCTATATGACCTAATCAACTCTGTATCTCTGACGTATAACAGGTTATCACAAAATGCTTATGGACTAGAAATTAATTGTTAACACAGATTTGCTTAATTTATTGATGTATCCTTCTGAAGCATGCACTTTTATCTTATTAAGCTTACACAAATTAGATGCTAAGTGTAGAATGGCAAATTTTAAGACTGTCCTTGAACATTTGCTTCTCACAATTTAAATCTACTTTGGCTCAATGAAATATGGCCCTATAGGGCTTTCTAGTTTCAGTGCACACAAACTCATCCACTGGATGCCCTTTAACTACTAATTGCTGTGCATTATTCACATTTATTTATGTGAATTTTTGGCTTACTCTCAACAATTACACACACACACACACACACACACACACACACAAACATAGAGTAAAGCATGGAGTGTATTTTTCCAAGATTAAATCTTCAAAGCCAGGCTTCCCTGGTAGTGCAGTGGTTAAGGATCCGCCTGCCAATGCAGGGGACATGGATTCAAGCCCTGGTCCTGGAAGATCCCACATGCCGTGGAGCAACTAAGCCCGTGAGCCACAACTACTGAGCCCACATGCCTAGAGCCCGTGCTCTGCAACAAGAGAAGCCACCGCAATGAGAAGCCCGTGCACCGCGATGAAGAGTAGCCCCCAGTCACTGCAACTAGAGAAAGCCCACGCGCAGCAGTGAAGACCCAACGCAGCCAAAAATAATACATAAATAAAATAAATAAATTTTTAAAAAACTGTAAAATTGAAGCCAAGAGATTTTTTTTTTTTTAAATCTTCAAAGCCTTGTATGAGATGTATCTATAGGATATTGGATTGGTATATGTATCCTGACTGATCTCAAACATAATTTCCATTTTACAGGTGAAGTTATGCAACTTGATTGCTTATTTAAGTAGATTTAATAAAGATATATTGTGCACCTAATAGTCACATAAATTTGGATCACCTGCTAGTAATTGTACAATTAGGTTAAAACAATTTTTTCTCTCTTAATAAGTTTGGGACTTTATTAATCATTACAATGTGCTTCTTAAATTATAGTATTATAAGACAAGCTCTTGTCATGTAATTAATTTTTTGTAATCTAGTGGTAAATTTACTAAGTGTCTTGACACTCACCCTTCATAGAACTAAAAGATTATTCTACATTAGTTTTCTTAATATGCTGAAACAGGGTATTTACTTCCAAATATGAGATATTGCCATGAAAATTACCGAGATTAAACTGAACAGATCATATGAGTACATTTTAAAATATGGTTTCCCATTGAAAGGTTTAAAGAAGATTTTATTTTTAATATAGTTTAAATTAAAATTTTAAATTAATACATTTACAAACATAAAATTGTAATGAAGTCTCTATGCTTATAGTGCTTATGTAACTTTAAAACCAATCCACAGGTGCATTAGGTATAAGCAAAATAAAAATACCAAACCAATCAAAATAAAGTTTAATTAATGTATTAATGTGATCTGATAGATGTATTTTGGGGTGGGGCTATAATTCAGTTACCATGTACAATACAAGGTGATTCTGCCAGCAGTGACCAAGGTGAGATAATGATTCATCTAAATGCGGACATCCGTCCTATTTGTATGCCACCATTTTGCCATTGCCTTTCTCCATTGCTACCTATATGTAATATACTGTGAGATCACTTAGCCATCACTTGATCCAAAGACCTGTCAATATTAAATTTGCTTCTATTCTTGTATCCTAGATAATCCATGAGATAATGAGAACAATTTTATTGATGTGATATTAAACCAAGTTGAAAATTCCATCACTGAAATCCTGTGGTGGTTCTCAGAAATAGGACATCCAACCAAGTGATAAAAGTTTTATTTATGTAATGAGAATATCATCACTTTTTCCACTGTGGACCCTTCATGTCTGGCCCTAACAGGAAACTACCACATCGCTCTCATTTCTCCTCCCATTCATCCTTAAAGAAGGCTTAGTTATTTATTGGTCTGTTCATCTGTTGGTTTATTTATATAGTATGTATCTATTTATTTATTTATATTAATCATTGAGAGAAATTCTTCAATCTTTCTTTAGGTTCCTAGCGTAATTGCAATCATGAATCATTTTTGAGAAACCAACGACCCAAAGAGCTGCAGGTAACACTCCCCGCATCCTTGATCCCTACGGGTAGACATACAGATTCTGAGTCAATAAACACCCTGAAATGGGAAAAGAGAAAGGTTCATCTCTCAGAAGAAAAAAATTGGTTATTCTCTCAAACACAGTATGAAATCTTGCAAAGAAATACTCTATGTACCTTAGCTAGAGAAAAAGAAGTTAAATACTTAAGAACTCTGAAATTTCTTGCATTGACATGCTTTTAGGTATCTAATATCTACCTACAGGATATATGCCTTCTCAAGACTTTTCATTGTTTTTAGTGTAGATATTTAAAGTTTAGCATGCGTACAAAAAAAGTGCAAAAATCATGGGTACATCTCAATTAATTTTTACAGAGTGAGCACATTCATGTACCTAGTATTCAGATCAAATCGCAAAAAATACAAGTGCCCGGGAACTCTCTCCCCACTACACTAACCAAAGATGCCTCCTACTAATTAAACCACAGAGGTTAAAGACTATTCATTCCCTTCTGACAGCATAAATTAGTTTTGCCTGCTTTCATACTTGATATAAATGAATCATACAGTATTCATGCTGTGTCTGCTTTCTTTTACTCTAAAGTGTACCTGTGAAATTTATTATCTTGGCGTACAGTTTATTCTCATTGTTGTCTGGTATCTGATTATTTATTTGGTTTATTTGTTTATTGCCTATCACACTAGGGTATCTAAGTAATGATGTTTTTCTTGTTAATAGTAATGTGTGTTTTCTTTCTTCTTTTAGTGATTAGTCTTGCTAGGGGGTTATCAATTGTATTAATATTTTCAAACAATCAAGTTTGGTCTAGGTCGATGTTCTCTGTTGTGTTTGTGTTTTCTATTTCACTAATATCTGTTCTTCTTTTTATTTATTCCTCTTTTCTAATTTGTTAACTTGATATGCTTTTTTAAAATCCAGCTTCTTGAGATAAAGATTCAATCATGAATCATTATAAAAGCCTCAAAATTTATCAGGCATTTTCAGGTCTTAATATATACAGATATGTGTTTATATGTATTACATGCTTTATATTTCTCCCTAAACAATTTAGAATTTCATGAACTTTGCTATGTCATAACCACACTATAATTCTGATTTCTGTGGTGATTCCTTCTTTTATCCATGAGTTATTCAGTAGTATGCAGTGTACTTTCCAAATAATTGGGAATTTCCTAGATATCTTTTATTATGGATCTAGGAAAAGTACTCTGAACTATATCAATGCTTTGAGATTTATTGAGACTTCCTCTATAGCTTAGCAAATAAATGGTCAAATTTTTTAATGTTACAGGTGCACTTAAAAGAAAATATATTCTGGCTTTGTTGTGTGCAGTGTTCTATATATGTCAGTTAGTTCATGTGTGTTAATTGTGCTGTTTATTGCTTCTGTGTTCTTGTGTGTGTTTGTATGTGTGTGGCTATTTCTCTCAGCTCTTTGAGGGGAATGTTAAAATCCCACTATATTTATGGATTTGTCTTTCATTCAGTTCTCAATTTTGCTTTATGTATTTTTAAGATAAATTATGAGGAAACAGAGTAATATTTCTTCATTAGCACCTAAGTTGGCTGATAAAAATACAACAATAACAGCTTT
Source organism: Monodon monoceros (assembly GCF_005190385.1). Taxonomy (NCBI): domain Eukaryota; kingdom Metazoa; phylum Chordata; class Mammalia; order Artiodactyla; family Monodontidae; genus Monodon; species Monodon monoceros. The sequence continues at coordinate 11,140,129 of NW_021703765.1, read as the reverse complement.
CTTTTGGTGTCTTCATGACAGATCTTATTTCATGCTTTTTGTTTTTAACTTTACTGTGCTTCTTGTGAGCCATATATAGATTTTGTTTTTGCTGTTGTTTAATTCAGTTTGACAATGCTAGTCTTATGATTATTTTTAGCCTAGTTATATTTAAAGTAATTCCTGATATATTCAGGTTTGTATTACTATTATTTGTTTTCTCTTTGACCCTCTAGTTCATGTTTACTTCTCTCCTTTCCTATTCCTTTCATATTAGACATTTTATAGTCTATATTTTCTCTCTAGTATTAATTACACATTATTTTACGAGTTCTTAGTGTTTTCCATGCAGATTAAAATATAAATACTTTATGAATACTTGATTAACTACCCTTGAACAATAATATCCCTTTTATAATTTTCCCAGTAAAGTAAGAACTGTAGAACATTTAACTCCATTTGCTCCCTTTCCTCCATTCATGCTGTTTCAGCCACTTTTGCTCTACATATATTTGGGTCTTCATAGAAGAGCATTATTGTTGTTTTAAACACACAATATTCACTTTCTTGTAATTCAGGTATGCTGGCTAGAAATTCTCTTTGAATTTCTCTGTAAACTTTTTATTTTACTTTTATTTTTGAAGTATGTGTTCGTTGAGTACAGTTGACCCTTGAACAACATGAGTTTGAATGGTATGGGTTCACTTATACCTGGATTTTTTTCAAGAAATACATACTACAGTACTACATGAACCATAGTCAGTTGAATCCATAGATGTGGAACCACAGGTGTGGAGATCTGACTGTAAAATTATGTGTGGATTTTTGTGTGTGTAGGGGGTCGGGACGCCTAACCCCCGCATTGTTCAAGAGTCAACTGTATATAAATTTAGGTTAGAGATTATTTTCTTCAGCACTTTAAAAATGATAATGTATTGACTTCTGGCTTCTAGGTTTTGTTTTTATTATTATTTGTTGATACTGTGTTGCTTCTCCTAACTAATTTGAGCCCCCTCTCTGGATGATTTTAACTCCTTTTCTTTGATTTTAAGCAGTTTTACTAAGACAGTCCGAAATGTGACTTTCTTTGTGCTGTTTTGGGCTCAGTGAGCTTCTTGATCTATAGGTTGATATTTGTTCTGTTGCTACTTCACAAACCACTCTAAAATGTAGTGGCTTAAATTAATGACCACATTAGCTCATGTCTGTGTGGGTTGATTGATTACAGCTGGGGATTTCTTTTGTGAGTCTTGCCCGGATTTTCTTATTATGTCATTATCTTCAGATGGTGGCTGGGTATGGAGTCATTTGGATGCTAGAATACTCCAGTCCAGTTGGACTGTCCAAAATGATTTCTTCCCTCATATATAAGGTGACTTGGCACTTCTCTGTAAAACCATCATTTGCCTATGGTGTCCTGGCCTTCAGGGCCTCTTTCCAGCAGGGTAGCTGGAATTCCTATGTGGTGGGTCAGGGATCCTAAGAACTCAAAAGAAGAAGACACCATTTTAAGGCTCAAGCCTGATGCTGGCACAGTGACCCTATTGTCACATTCTCTTGCTTAAGGAAAGGCACAGTTCTGGTCCATATTTAATAAAGGAGGGCAACACAGGGCATGAATATAATGATGTATAGTTCTTTTGGAGACCAACTCTGGAGACCCCTTTCACAATATCTTTCTTATTTTTTGGAATTTCTCTGCCATTATCTTGTTAAATATCATTTCTTCCCCTTTCTACTGCAAATTTCCACCTGGAACAGAAAGTGTAGGTATGCTACAATTTCCTCTGTGTCTGACATTTCTCTTTTCTGTATTTTCCATCCCCTTTACTTTCTTTTCTTCAGTGTGTTTACCTTCTAATGACATGCATTCAGACCACTAATCCTGTGTTCTGCTGTGTCTAATCCGCTGCTAAATCCGTCTTTCCTAATTTTAAAACTTTTATTTTTTCAGTTCTAGATTTTCATTATATTCCTTTTAGGTAGTTCCGTATTCTGGTATAATTCACCACGACTTTACCTTCTCAACCTTTTCATTTGTTTTAACAGTTTGATCACAGTTCTTTTAATGTTTTCTTCTGCTATCTAAATATCTGTAGTACTATCTCTGGCTCTGTTTCAACCATCTCTTGTTCCCTTGGTTTTGGATTTTATGGACTGCTGGCTTGCAGTTTGGGCAATGTATAGTTTTACCTCTGGTTTGCCCTCCCATTGGCCCCAGTCCTCTCGGTGTTTTCAGGTGAGCACTTGGCGTTGTCTCCAAGACGGTTTACTGGATGTTGAACCAAGCAAGTCATTATCTCCTCAACAAGGCTAGACTTGCTCTGTTCTGCTTTACAGAGGCTTTCTGTTGAGCCTCTTTAGCCTCCTCGTCCTCCGTGCAACTTCAGACAGGGAATCTATGTATTTAGGAGCCATCATGTTTCCATTTTCTCTTCCCAGTCCCATGGGACCACCAAAAGCTCTGTTAATTTTTCTCCTCTCAGCAGCAGACCACTCTGGGGGCACAGCTGACATTTTCAACCTATCAGCAAACCCCCTCAGGGAAAACACTTCTGTGAAAGCTCAGTTTTCAGGAGGTCTTTTCTCTCTGGAATATTGCCATCTCTAATTATCCTGGTTTCAGTACTTCTCTGATACCTTGGACATGATCTATTTTATCCAAATTTTCTAGTTGTTTATGGTGGAAGCATTGCTCTGCTCCATTTAACTCTTCTTTACCAAAATATTTAGGTGTCACACACTCTTGACAGCCCGCCTGCCCCATTCCTCAAGGGTCTGTGTAATTCCCTCTACTCTTGGACAAGCTTATTACACAGAATAAGAGTGTTTGATAGGCTCAGTCTCCCAACAGACTGTATGCTTTTAGAATAAACACTATATTATTCATCTGTGTTGTCTTGGTATGTAGCACTTGGTATCTGAGAAATGAATGAGAGTATTTTCTTTCTTTAATATACTGCTGAGTCAAATGGATTTTGGGTAACATATTTGAGGTTATAAGCTAAATATCTTAGAGGCCAAAATTCCCATAATTATATATGACATCCCCATGTTGATGATCTTGGGATAAGTTCATTCTAGAGAAATCAGATGATAATACAATCATCAACACATGTTGCTCACTGTTACTTCAGTTGTCTTTTAGCAGCAACTTTTAACCATAACCTCCTCAAAATTGAAGAAGCAATTTTTTTCCTCTGGATTCCACAATAAGTCAAGTGTTGTCACTTGACATCTCATCACTGATAACTCTTAACAAAAACATGGCACCTGAGTGGTAGGGGAGAAAATATCCTAAAGAACAAGGTAGACTATGAATTAAAGATTATTTGTTTGGTTCATTTTATATATATGGTTTAATGATTTACCAAAGGAATAAATAATACATTTTGTTTAAGTAAAATGTTGTTGACATATGTATTATTTTAATTTTTAACTATTTTTCCATTCCACAATATAGAAACTTTACAGTGGAAAAGAAACATAATAGTTATATAAGTACAAGTAAAACCACATGAAAATCACAAAGTTGAAAAACTACATGAATTATTAATCCTGACCCTTGTAGAAAATAGTTTAAAAATAATTTTTGAACGTAACTCTGAATGAATATGATAAAATGATAATACATATTATTCAGTGTAGTTTTAGAATGAACTTTTGGGGGCTCTTCAAAAACAGAAATACCATGCATTTTCAGTTGTTCAAATAAATATTCAAAATTTCATTCATAGTTGAAAACAACAGGCAAAATTAGATGAATATCAAAGTTTTTCTATTCTTGGGATCATGATAAAATGTTTCTACCTGGATGAAGTAAAACAGAGATGAATTTTGCTGCTCATGGAAGATAGGGCTCGTCTAGCTATGGCCATGTTTTCTGAGGCCCCTCTGTGTGGTTAATTTACACTTATGAATGTAATATTACACTAAACATAATGTATATTGTGATTTTACAGATTATTATTTTCATTCTAAGGGACACTTTAAAATATTGATTTAATTTTTTATTATAGTGGCTTTTAGATTATCTAGATTCTTTGTTGACTATTTTATTTTGCATAGCACTACTGGGCTAATATTAGATACATATTTCGTATAGCATCCCATACTTTTAATGTTAAAACACTGTAGAAAGAAAAAACTCCCACTGCTTTTTCATCTTTACTTCCTTCTTGAGTAATTTCAAAGTGATTAATATGTAAACATATATGGAATTTATCTTATGTATGTTGATTCATCTGTTCATAACTGTTATGACAATACATTCAAAGAAACGGTGTGACAGAGAACGTATTTGAGGAAAATAACACAAGAAAATAAAGCAAAGGGTATTTGTGACAAATATGACAGCTCTAACTTTCAAAGGAAAATGAAAGTAGGGGATCTGTCCTTGAAACTGGCATTATGACCTTTTATTTTTTAACCATTTACTCCATGTTAAATGAGAATATGGCCTATTTCCTCTCAGGTTAAGGGAAAATAACAGCTTTAGACATTATCTTTGACCCTCCAACTATAGAGGGGATACGAATAACGATGAAGCAAGGAGTAGAGAGAATTTTAAAATAGACTACTATGTCTCAAATAGGTGCATTCAACTATTAGTGCCAAGAATAACTTCCTATAAGTGAAATATTTAGCATAGGTCATTTTCAAAAATGGATACTTGAAAAAAGAACCATAATATAAAATCGTAGGGCTAAAAGGGATGTTGTAACTTGTTAGTCCAAGTACCAATTTTGCAGAAAAGAAATTGAGGCCTGGAGATATGAAGTGATTTTTTTCTCCCAGCCATTTTAATACAGAGCGTGATGTGATACACTAGCCTCTGTCTCCCTGTCTCACCACCGAATTGAGGTGACATGTAATTGCATTATGTTATGCACTTTCATTTCTAATAACACCTAGAAATAGATTAAGTGCCATATTATCATTCTGTCTAAAGTATGTGTGAGATGGTAAGGATGAAAAATCTATTTATTAACATATGACCTAGAAAATTAAATAAAATAAATAGCAAATCTCTTTTTATTGCCACCCTCTAGATTTAATATCCTAATTTTGTTTTACTTACAGTTACCTTTATTTCTTAAGTTGTCTACACTTACAGAATAAGGAAAGGTAAACATAAATAAAAAGTGCATAACTCCAGCAATAATAACCATTTGTCTAAGAAGAAAGCACCTAGATAGATGTCAACATTATAGAAGAGATATTATTACTCAGCTGAAAGAGTGTGTGCATCAGGAGAGGTAAATGAATACTTTAAGTTCTTAATATAGGGATCATTTTTATTTGCTGGATCATGAGTTACCTTTAGGAGATTAACTGTGTCTGGTCACTGTCATCCATGCCAGCCATGTCTTGTGTTACTCAGTTTGACCCTTGAAGCAACACCAGCAGCATCACCTGGGAGCTTGTTAGTGCAGAACCCCAGGTCCCAGCCCAGACCTACTAAATCACAATCTGTATTTTAACCATTTCCCAGGTTATTTGTGTGCACATTCAAGGGTGGTGATAAGTCCTGACCCAGACCCCATCAACCTTCCCCACCTGCTTGCTGACTTACTATCCATTTCTAGTTTCTCCAGCACAGAGACACCTGAGCCTGTTTACTGAAAGAGAACTTAATAGCTATCTATCTAAACCTTTAGTTGCACCTGTGAGGGGCCGAGACTGGCGTGATCTCGGCCACGGTCAGATCACATGCTGACCTATCTGGGACTAGAGACAGTGAACTTGATCCAGGAAATAGATTCCTGTGTGTAAGCAGGTGATATTGTTCTTCCAGTCAATGTATCATTCCCTACAGATGGCTCTAAACAGTCAGACGGGGCTCCTGCTGACCTAGGTAGATACAGACATGCAAGGCCATTGTGAGAATGCCAGCACCACACTGACCTATGGCATCTGTGACTTTAAAATGGACTGCTCTGAGTAGTATACAAAACAATAAAAATGAAAAATAAACACTGTGACAAAAAATCATTTTCACAAATACGTTCAATGGCAACTACTGATATCTTAAATCTCACCTTTAACATTTCATTAACGTGAAAATTCAGCAAGAGTTTGGCCTGTTGTATTATGCTCTCTTCTATCACTCTAAATCAAAAGTTTTATTATTCATAGGTGAAAATTTTGCTTTTGAAGTCAGACTTCTATGTATATGTGGGCTGGACTTTGTATATATTGTTCATAGTATTTACTAACTTGCTCACTGATACTGTATAATATAGATAATAAAGACATTGAGACAAAGAAAAACACAGATGATTTTCATTGTTCATATTATATTAGGTATACACATTGAGAATATGCTTAGCTTTTTAACATCAAAATATATTTTTTCAAAATGAATGCCTATCAGTGGAGAGAATTTCCAAGAAAACAAAAGATTCTGATTCATCTTACCGATAATATTGTCAGGTAACTTAAATGCTAATAGACGGTAATGTTTATAGGAAAAGTGAGTCCTCTAAAATATTAACTCTTAAAAATGCAGATGGTAAATCTACTGAGTCTTTGATAATATTGACTATTTACACAAAACAAATTCATATAATTTTACCTCAATTACACACAATTCTAGACAATAAAAGACAACCTTATACCACTAATAAAATCAACATTGATAACAGTAAGTATTATGACACATGAAACTCACATGCAAGTTAAGTTATAGAGAAGAAATGGCGGCCATGATCAGTGTAAGACTCACAGAACCACTTAATACATCTTTCCAAAAGAGACAAGCCTGTCCTATGAAATAAATCTACCCTGTCCCTCTTCTTGAATGATCTTAAAAGAAAATTTTATATTGGAAAAGCATCCAAAGCCACTATATAGACCTTATTTGGTCAGAGAAACAGAATAGAAATACATAGACATATTTTTAATTCTCTAGATTATGTTTATTAAATATTTAGCACTGATCAGTTTCTTTATGTGTATATATTCATACACAGAGAAACATAAGTAGAATAAAAGTATATTTTTCATTTCCATTTTGCCATATTTACTATATTTGATTTCATTCTTAAAGATTTTCAAATTCTAATTTTAAACACAACAATTATTCATTTTGTTTCAGTCCTCTAGGGCTATGTAATATTGTTTCTTCTAAAATGACCTTGATACATAACTTCAATAAATTGATAAATACTTTTGTTAAATAAAAATACATCAACTAATTTATTTAAAATTATCATCTAAATTATCTAATTAAATTTTAAAAAGTAAATCATTTTAGAAAGTATAATACTTTGCCTTATAAATTTAAATTCCACACAAGGTTGGCTAATTGACCCATAATTGGTCAATTATAGGTATAATTATATGCAGTTGCTGTCTCTTGCATTCACATATAATTACAGATGACAAATATGTATACACTGAAGAAGTAACCATTTTGAAAAATAAAGCCCTTAGTTGATGTCTTCCAAGGGCATGTGGATGTATGAAATTCTAACTGGCAAGCACAAAATGTTTTATACCTGTTGAAGAAATTTTAATCACCTGGAAAAATACTTTCTATATAATAACATAGAATAAGAAACAATTGCTATCAAAATTTGTATCTTTCTAAACATCTTGCTCTATGAAAACCAATTTCACTGAAGAGTGGTTCTCACCTTTAACACAGAGCCAGTTTCTTGTTGGATTGGCGTCCTACCTAGTTGAACTCCTGACTGCTTTGCTATAATGGAATGTTAACAGGGACAGCTGACATAGTGAAAAGAGCTATCGCCACTAGTGGCCCGGGTGTGATCTAGAGCAGTCACAGAGCAAATCTAAAATGAATAGCTTACAGAGGAAAGAAGAGGGAAATATGCTATTCAAACTTCTCACACATTATAGATAATGGCCTTTAGGACATCAGAGAGACTTTCTAGAATTAGCATTTTTTTTGACATAACATAAATCAACCCAAAGTAGCAGTAACCTTTGTTATCATGCGGCTTACTGAAATATAAAGCACCTCAAAACCACACTGATTAGCAGACAAATACCTTCTGTTTCCACACATGCTAAGAACTTATTGATTCGGTTTCACCTGCCAGTGGTCATTAAGGCCTGAAAAAAATAATAAACACCATAAATCATTATCATGCTGAAACATTGATTAAGTACCTTCATATACATGAAGGCGTTTGGTGAAGCATACAAGGCAAATCATGTAAAAATAAGGACAGTTGGAGGATGTGATGATGAAAGAGAGAATGTGTTTGCAGATGTGCATTAAAGCAGAAAGCACTGCTCTAAAGGCTCTGTGTGGAATCATTCAAGTCTAATGGAAGAAGAGCAAGCACACCCAATGTCTCAATATGTGCTAGTGTTTGGCGGGGGATTTATCCAGGCATATCGTCAAATATGGTGTTTCATCAAAACTAGATCTGTCTTCAGTATTCTGTGCATCACCACAGAAAATATTAGAAATATATTTGTGTTGTGTTTTGGTCTTTTTTAGTTTTTTATTCTAATTTTCATAAATTTAAGAAAATTTAAAAATCTGAATGAGATGCAATTTTTTTGTTTTGTTTTGATATTGATTGGGCTCTCAATCCTCAAGAGGACATGGGTTTGTTCAGAATGTCCTGGCTTCCTCCTAATCACAGGCAAGCAGAGGGTCCTATGAAAATGACAGGAATTGATCAGTTAGAATGAACAAAGAAATTCATTTTTAAGGAGGTTAACATAACTTTCAAAACCATGAAAAATTTCTAAATGCCTTACATGTGCTATGCCTTACATGATTTTCCCTTGACAACCTGGCACTAAAGAAGAACTACATGATTTCAAAGAAACTGCAGCTCAGCCCTAATCTTCAAAGGAGCCAGAGAGCCCTCATAAGGGCAGGAGCTTTTTCTTTCCACTCTGCACCCTCACTGGCAAGTGCAAGACCACACACCTTTGAGCTGATTGAAGAAAAGCAAAGCTATTTGCTCCAAGAATCAGACTCTGGCTTTAGGCTTACAGCTCAGAACAGAAGTGATCTCTGCTGAACAGAAAGTTAAACAGATGCAATCCTCAGTGACAATCAAGAGAGACAACACTGATGCAGGAGAAAAAAATTCTAAGGGCAAGTCGACATTCAAGCAACGGCACAGACATTGAACCCATAAACTTAAATGAAGCATTAACAGGTTATACAGTTCCAATTTGAGTTTGGGGATGAGTGAAACTTTTTGTAATCTTGACTCAAGGAAATATGCAGACCAAACTAAAAATGGAAATCAAATCCTTGCAAACCACTGTTTCACCTTCATCAGATATGGTTAAGAATTTGACCTTCAATGCTGAACAGTTGTCTATATCATGGGAAGAACGTATCAGTATCAACGTTTTTATATGTTTCAAAAATGAATGCCCTGACTCATGATTAAAGCAACTTGTGGGTAGAATCATACTCTTCAGGCTTCTAAAACTTATTATTAGTTCAAAAAATTATTGGCAAAACTTCCTTAGCTTATATATTAATTTATTCGAACATTTATTGAATGTCTACTCTATGCCAGGTACTGAATTAGGCACTTGGTGCATAAAGCTGATAAGGACCTGTCTTTGTAGTAAAGATGCTTATGGTCATAAAGAAGAACTTAAAATAAGCCAACATCGGCCAACAATAATGGAGGTGATGATGAGCAATTTTACTTATAAGTTTTACTTATCCACCAGAAGATTTTAATGATCGGTAGATCTAGGTACCGTGCCCATACCAAAATTAAAGATGCTTTTTAAATTCTCCTATTTAACATGCCATAAATATTTTAAACAACACCACAAATGAAAATAGCCTAACATTCCATGGTCCGCAATTTTTCTAGTGGCAGGGATTAATTATGTCCAAGTGGCTACATTGCTTTTTGGGTTTTTTCCCCAAAATATAAACTCTTTTGTTCTTAGGAGACCTCGCCTTGAGATTCCTGCACTGACTAGGGAGTATCAATGTAGAGCTGGAAAACAGAGAGGGATATTTCACTTGGGTGGGAAGCAATGAATAAGAAAAAGTTTCTTCCTATAAATTTGTTTGTGGGACCCAAAGACTTTGTCTTGGAGGAATCCAGACCAAGAAGTGAAGTTGTTGTCTTTCTCTTGACTGAGGACAGAAACTAAGGTTGATTTTAAGAAAGGAGTCAAAGTTAAGGGGAAAAGAACTTGGTTTACAAAAGTAATTGTATCAGCCTGATTTAAGTATGTGAGTAAGCTGAACTAATACAAGTTGAGATACGGAAAGTACCCAGAGGTCTAGAATAGACTGAGAATAACCACAAAAGGAAAAAAAATTTACCATAAAAATAGGGTGGCACAAAATACACTTAATTGGAATTATGTTTCAGAGAGCCCAGAAATTCAAGTAGAATAAGCTTTCTTTTGGTCTTCTCTGCCTTTTTCCAAATACTATATTAGTTTTCATAGAAATTCCTTTTCTAAACATGTTACCTCCGTGGAGTAGGATGTGTTCAGGCTGGTGTTCTCTCTGGATGAGTGTGATAGCAACATCCATTTTATCAGCTTCGAAATGGAAAACTAGAGCATTCAGCAGAGCCTGGGAGGAAGAGAGATTTTGAACTAGTTTGGAATATTTGTATTCTTCTTCATATCAAGGAATGCTGCTCCAGGGTCTCATTTATGCTTTTATAACCTCAATTCCTTACAAACCACCTCAGTTTGATTATACCGCAACCGCTGTACTGAAAGATCTCTAATGGCATTCAAATTGATCACTGGACACTTTTCAATGTTATTTTATTTGAACTCTCAGCATCATTTGACCCCTCTAACCACTTCTCCCTTTTTGAAATTCTTCTCACTCTGCTTGGATAACACTATATTCTTCTTGTTTTCATTACTTTCATCAGATCTTTCTTTTTAAATGTCAGTGTCCCTAAGCATCCACTGTGACCTCTTCCCTCTCATTATGTGCACTCATTTGGCTAATTTTTGTAGCCTGACCAATTCATATTTGTCCTTCGAGGGCCATTCAGTCCAAGCGTCACCAATTTTGGAAACCTTCCCTCCTGTTATGCTCCAGCTTGAAGCTGAGTAACTCATACTCATTATTCCACTGTAAGATTCCATGTCGTTATGTACAAATCTCTTATGACACCACAGTGAATTATAATTTTGCACTATATTGTTTTTCATTTTCTTTTTTTATCCACCAGATTTTAAGATTCTTGAGATAGGAGTCTTTATCTTATGTCATCATATCCCACCTTATCCCAAGTTTTGTCAGAATCACTGAATAAAGTAGGTGATGTTTGTTAAATGAACGAATCAAGTAAAAATGAACAAACTAATATCTCTTATTGCTGAAACAGTTAGTGTGTGACTTCCCTCAAAAATTATGGGAATTTAAGAAATGTTAGCATTTTCCATAAGTTTTGAGTACAGAGCAGCCTGGTAAAACATTTTACATCAATATATTCTGCTCTGATGCACACAATTAAACATATATATTTTCCTATGAGTGTGATTTTATGTAAATGTATATAAAATGTTTTTGACTTTATTGCTCATTGCATTTTATCTGAAAATCCATGCTTCATGCAGACAAGGAATAACTTACATGCAAATATTTTACAGTTTCTACACAAAACAATATTGATAAAGAACTAAGAAGTGCATTGAATATATCTTGATTATGTATATTGTGCTGAAGCAAGAGACCAAACAGACTAAAAACAAACCAAGTAAAATATAGGCCACCTGTTTCTCAAATTAAAATGGGGGAGGGCTATAAAAATAAGAGATTTCATTGGAAATATTTTTCATGTAACTATTGCATATTTCCTATTTCTTAAATCACATAAAAAAAAAACCCAAATTTGTTGATACCTGTGCAAGAAGAGAGCAGCGTTGGTAATAGAAAACTATAGGCAATTAAGCCAGACATGTTAGGGGGTGGAGCGACCATGAGTGTCCAAAATTTTCACTGCAAGTATCTTTGTTACAAGAATTTTCGCCACATAACTGCATAATTGGCCATAAGACAATTTTGTCATGAATAAGAAAATAACTGGTTGACAGGTTTGGGTTTGAAAGTTTGGTTTCAACTGGTTGAAATGCGTTAACATTTTTTCCAGCTAGCAGCATTATTGACTTCATGGAGCTGACAGGTGATTATGATTTGCCCCAGGAGTTGGTTTCTTATTTTGAAACACACTATATCGGAGGAGAAAGCAGCTGAGGGCCTTGAGCAGAGTTGAACCCACAGTTTCCACAGAACTTTGGAACATCTGTCAAGGAACATGTGACAATATGCGAACAACAAACAGAAGTGTAGAGGCTTTCCCACCTCAGTACGAAGCTCAGTTACAAACAGGCATTCCAGTGTTTGGAAACTGATACCTTTCCTAATGGAGGAAGAAATTTTAGCAACAAAAATGTTAGATGCCCAATGAGGAGACACACCAACAAGCAAACAAAAATAAGTATATAATACTACGAAGGAGAGACTTGGAAGACAAGGACTTAAGTACAACCCACAAAGTAAAATCAGTTATTTGCCCAGTATCGCCACGAATCTACACGTTTTAAATGTATTTAAGTATTTTGTATTTCACCATAAAGCCTTTAATTATTACACACTTATCATATTTCATTATGTTCTTTTTAATGCCCCTCTTTTATTTTTCATTATTTTATCTTTTATGGCAAAATTGCCTTATGGCCAATTAGTTATATGGCAAAAATGTATGTGACAAAAGTTCTTTCTTTCAGCAAAGATGTCTACGAAAAAGAAGCTTATGGTGAAAATACCTAGAACTGGAGCTCCAGGATCCTGAGTCAAATGTAGGGTGGCATCTGGGTAGCAAGTAATGCAGAGGGCGTGATAACCTCATGTCTAAAGAGAAAGGTGTCTAGAGCCTAAGGACAATCAACAATGCATGTAATTGAAATTGGCAAAACAGGGTATTATTCCTAGGTGAAGTTCACAAATACTCAGCTCACAAGAATCATTTTTACAGCTACATTGAAGTTTCCACGGGTGACACTGGTTTAATGCAAGATGTCAAAGGTATGAACAGAAGGGAGGTTAATTTATTACTTATTTTAGAGTCAGTGGCAGAGGAAACATGATTCTGCTTTCAGTTTCCTTGTAAATATATTTAGACCATTGGATAAAAGTCTTACATACATTTTTCTCAAAAAGAAGATGTTACTTGCGACTAAAGCCCAAATTCAAGTGTAATAAACAGTCAAAAAAGGGTCCTCGGGCTTCCCTGGTGGCGCGGTGGTTGAGAGTCCGCCTGCCGATGCAGGGTACATGGGTTCATGCCCCGCTCCGGGAAGATCCCCCATGCCGCGGAGCGGCTGGGCCCGTGAGCCATGGCCACTGAGCCTGCGCGTCCGGAGCCTGTGCTCCGCAACGGGAGAGGCCACAACAGTGAGAGGCCCGCGTAGTGCAAAAAAAAAAAAAAAATGTGTCCTTGGTTGTGTACAGATACATATAAATAGAAAGGAACATATAAATAGAAAGAGGACACAAGCAGAGGTAAGTAAACTAAAATAAATCATCCAGTGTATTTCAGTATTTAAGGGCAAGAATAGTTCTGAAAATGCCCTAGATATTGGCCTGAGGAAAAAAAATTAGTATGGAGTAGACAGTGTGTGAGGACAGGACCAAAAGCATCCCCTCAAGAAATATTTTTGATACCTTTTCATGCTGTAGGAGATATACTTACCCTTGTTTCCTAGAGTATGGACAGAACTGTGTGTGCAGGAGAAAGAAGGAAAGCTGGAAGACATTGTAGGTGAATCTCAGCGTGAGCCTCTTCATCTGCTTCAGAACACCGCCTCCGCTGGCGCCTGTGCTTCTCAGGAGGTGTCATGCCACTAAGTACAGTTTACTTCTAAGGAAACTGCTGCTGCTGCGAGCTGGCCTCTCCTTTGTCTTCCTGCACAAAACTTAGAAGAGCTCTTTACTAAATTCTACACTATACACACATTTTAAATCATCATTCTTAAGGAAATAACCAGAAATTTAAAGGAAAGTAAAATTCAGAAAAGCAATTACAACTGCCTTTACATAGGAGTGCTTTCAGAGCTCAGAGGTTCTGACGTATGGAAACATACAGGTTGACTTGCTTTGTCTTCTAGGCAGAGAAGGTGGTGAATGGGAGGGGGACGGCAGCTTCTGACATTTGTTACACAGGAATTGAGTGTTATGTAGCTCACTGTGGAGGTTTCCTAGGGCTAAAAAAGAGAAATTAATTTTGATTAGGTACAACTAGATAGTATTAGGCTTTAAATACTATCTACTCCACATGTATTCTCACAAAAACTTGTCCAGGAATGTTCATAGTGGCATTATTCATAATACCTAAAAAGGTGAAACAACCTGTATGTCCATCTACGGCTGAATGCATAAACCAGATGTTGGATACTGAATGAAACATTATTCAGCCATGTAAAGGAAGTACTGATGGATGCTAAAACAGAGCTGACCTTTGAATACACTATGCTAAATGAAAGAAGCCAGACCCCAAAGGCTACATATTGTAATTCCATCATTTGAAATCTCCAGAATACAAAAATCCATAGAGACCAGATTAGCAGTTGTCTGGGGATGGGGGTGGGAGGAATTTGGAAGTGCAGGGTTTTTTTAGGGGGAGGCTATGGATATGTTCTGGAATTAGAGAATGGTGATGATTGCACAACATTGTAAATGACTAAAAACCACTGGATTGTATACGTTAAAATGATTAAACTGCTAAATTTTAAGTCATGTGAATTTTATTTCAAAAAATATTGGTAAAATATTATCTAAGCCAATATTCAATATAATGCTGTGAGGTAAGCATTTAAATGTAACTGTTTTAAAATGAGAAAGATAAAAAATCTGTTCTTGAACACTATACTAGGCAGTAGAACTGATTATAGTCTATTTTATCCCCTTTATACCACAATGTTTCATGAGATGAATCTTAAGTAACTTCCTAGTGAATTAGGTCAGAGTCAATAATACATAATAAAGGTACCTTTAAATATTTCCTTACCGTATTGTTCATCAATACATTTCATAGTCCATATTTATTTGAAATTGCCAGAATTCCTTCAAGTTGAATTCCATTATGTTTTCTATTACTGAGTTTCAAATTCCTACAGGGCAGGCATCCTGTACATCCCTTTTTAAATTACTCAAAGTTCATATTCAAGGAACACTACATATCTCTTATATAAAATAATGCTACTTTTTCTTGATATGTATTTTATTTTAAGGAACACTACATATCTCTTATATAAAATAATGCTACTTTTTCTTGATATGTATTATTTTATTTTAAGGGTTTAATGATCCCCTTAAGTCATTTGCTTTTATAAGGTTTATATAACTGATATTATGTTAAAATATTTTGGTTTTATTTACAATTATCAAACATGTTATGGTATTTCAAACATCAGCATTTTAATTTCTAGAACTTTTTGTAAGTAAAAGTAAATCGTGTTATCAAAAATTAGGCATGTGTTTCTCTTTTTAATGTAGTAAATACATTTTCGGCTAAATGCATAGATATTTTTTGCTTAGAGTCTATCACTTCCAGATTTGAAAGATTCACTTGACCTTGGAAATGTGTTCTTTCCCCTGTTTAGCTCTTTGTAGAATAGGATAACACTGAGTTCCCAGGAAGCAATGGTAATGTCAAAAATTACAGCCTCATAAAAGCTTTAATTCTCACCATAAAAATAATATATAAAGTAGTGAACTATGAGGGTGCCTCACATATTGCAATGTCAGGTTTAGGAGCACTACTATAAAATTTATAACACCTATCTATTTGATAGTGGGTAAGAGTGCAAAAAGTGTTGCTTAGATATAACTGGGTTATAAACAAGTGAATGCCTTGGGGGAAAAGTTTGGGGGCATGTTCTGAAGCTGATATTTAAAAAGCCTGTTTCCTTAAGATGCATCTCTAAAAATTAGGTTTCATCATCAAAACATAATGAGTCAAAATTATAAAATACCGCTTGCTATATTTTGGATATACGGTGGAGTGCAGAGCTGTGATTAAATGAAGACACAAAAACAAAAGATAAAAAAATGAATTCACCAAATATGCTGCTGGAGTGACGTAAACAGAAGTGGACTGAGCATAGAAGCATCTACAAGCAAGGCACACCACATGCCAGATTAGGCAGGGTGAGCTCTGCTTGGCCAATGAGAAGTCTCAAATCCCAGATTTTTCAGTTGGATCCTAATGCACTAGGTTCCCTTCCTTAGCATTTGAATTTGGGGTGGAATGAACATTGTGTTGATTTTCTGTCTTTGCACTGGTAGAACACAAGACCAGGTTTTGAAAGTGCATGACACCAAATAGGCAGGTAGAACTTTCCTGGATGAATTAACATTGACTTACTCCTCCACATGGGTAGAATAACTGCTGGTGCAGAATCCATTCAGCAAGAGCTCTTTTCTTTCTAGGGCTTTACATGAAGACAGATGTCTTTGTTGATTTTTTGCCATTTTTAGACAAACTGTTTGGGTCAGGTTAACTATAAAATTTACAGTTTTACTTTGGCAAGGTCGTCTGCTACTTGTGAGTTTTCTTTCCTACCCACATCATTTTGCTTTCTTTAATCCAATACTTCATTAAGAAAAAAGTTCTTTCCACTCTGCATATCCTTTCTTTCGTCTACTATTTTGAAAACTATTTTTCCCCAAATCATGTTTCTATCCATGTATCTACACCCCATCCTTCCAATTCCACCTCGGCAGCAGCTCAAGTACCTCCCTAATCTATTTCAGAGATGGGAGGGGTGGATGTCACTGGAGAAGCAACAAACAAAGTAACAAAAACTCAAAGCTAATTTCCCTTATTTAGGTTTTATTAGGGAAAAAACTGTGACCCAGTTTGGTCAAAGAAATACCTAGAAATGTTCTATTTTGGGAAAGGTTTTCTTGATTCCTATGAGAGGGCCTCTTTATCTCTCCTTGTGTCCACAAACAAGAGGGTGTCCGTTCCTGGCTGCTTCTGTGGGTCATCCCACAACGAGCCTGGGAATTAGGTTAAGATGAAGCCAACCTTGTGGGTGCAGAGCAAAATGACCTAAGGAGTTTGGATCCCTGATGACTTCATTAAGCCAGTGGATCAATGAAAGCTGATCTCCCATTTACAGCTGTATATCCTCTCATGTAAATTATTTAATTTTCATATTTTTAAAGCTGTTTTAAATATGATTCTCTGTTACTTGCTCCAAGAGCAAATTATCTGACTGCTTTTCTGCCATGTTATGTTGTCCCGGTACGTGGAATCCTAGTGTTCACCATCTCTAGTCTTCTCATGCTCCCATTGATTTAATATTTAATGTCACAAACAGTTTCTCAGTATATTATATTGCTGTGTTTAGTACAACACACTAAATGGATAGTCAATCTCAGTGAGTTACGGGCTTTGTCTTCCAGGATCTTGCAGTCTAGTGAAAGATGTTGCTGCAACTTCTGCATGACTTTATGGCACTATTGACTGACATACTCCTGAGTCTTCCCCAGGAGACCACAGAAACAGAGCCTATTTCACAACTGAAATGAAAAAGAAAATCTTACAGTAAAATAAGCAATGTATATTTATTGTAATTGTTATCGTCTTGAAAGAAACAAGATATATTATGGCATTTCCAGTCTATCAAACTCATGGAATTAGAGCCTCTTCCAGCAGAGCTGAGGATTCATATGAGGCTTGCTTCACAGAGCTGAGCTCTGGAGAAGCCCTTCTCCCTGTGCACCTGAGCGTAGGTTTAGTATGCTGCTCAGTTCTTGTTTTGCACAGGAAGGCAGTCATGGAGCACATGCCATAGCAAACACCTGCTGTCTAGCCATATGAATATTTTTGAACGCTGCAAAAATAGGCAAAGAGTAGGTGCAGATACAATTATTGCTACAGATTTGTAATTTTCAAAGGAAAATTGCAGCTTTCATTACTGCTGTCTAAATTTAGATGAATGAGAGCAAAATCAGCAAAGTAACTTTTTGATGTTATATATGTATAAATTAAGAGTTTGCATCGGAATCTACATTTGCCCATTTTCTGTCTTATTTTATTACAAATATTTTAGAAGATGGAGATTAACGAATAAATTCTAAAACTACATAAATTATGTTTTGTTCCCTGATGTAGTCTATTTAGTCATTTTATATCTGAGAAGTGAAAGTAACACTGAGAAATGGAAGTAATACTATGTATAAAGTAATACCTCTTCCTTTAAGTGGAGCTATTCTTACATGATGTTGAAAAGCCAACAAAAGCTGTAGAAACTCCCCACAAAAAAACAAACAAGCACACCAAATCTTGCATATAATTTTAGGGTATTATGAATTAATTCTATTTAATAATTGATATGTTAAGTAACCTTCCCTGCCTAAAAGTATAAAGTAAATAAAAGGAATGATGCACTTTGGTTAAAAAAAAAATAGATCTAAAGGTGAAAGTGACTGAAGAACTACCTTTTTGGCTTCTTCTAGTAAATAAAACATTCTTAGGGAACAGAACTTTTTCCTTTTATCTAACTAAGCACATAACTAGCAGTATATTCAAGTTTTTATTCCAAAATGTATAAATACAGAGAAATTCAGAAAATAAACACTTTTTCATAAACTTTAAAGTACTTCAGATAGTATATATGTGTATATAATATATTTAATTATATATGTATATATATGATAATGAAAAATTTTCCTTAATAATCTCTTTTTCTATAAAGTAGCTTAAGTACTTTAAATATACTTTGGAGAGGTCATTAATTAACCACAGTTTGTTGGCTTGTGCTTGGTCGCATTCAGGATCCTATATATAGTGGCTTACCGAAAAAATGTTTCCTCCTTACCTTCCAAGAAATCCACACGTTGGCAGTCCAGAACTGGCCATGTGATGCTACAGTATCATGAGTATTTCAGGGTCTTTCTTTATGGTCAACTATCTTTGACATGAGACTTACATCTCCACAGCTTTCTCCTAGTCATGACATGGGTGCAATCTTTGGTCTGCACAGAAGGCAGTAAGGAAAACATGAGAAAAATGAAGGTGATTGGCTTCTGTGAAAAATAAACTCACTGGCCAGAACTGTGTCACTACGACAAACCTGAAGCCAGGAAACATATGCTTGGAGGTAAGCACATTGCTGCTCTAAACAAGGCTGTGATCTTTAGGAAAGACAATGGTAAGAATGCATATCCAAGACAACTAGCCTTTTCTGAAACAATCACTAATATTTTCATTATTCTATTTTTTATTCACTCACTTTTTACATAATGCCTTTGGCATATATTTTTTACCACTCAGATGAATTACTGCCCTGACTGAATTTAAAATTATAATGGATGAGGTAGCTTCCTAAGTCAATAATAATGAGACTAATTTAGATTTGAAAGGTATGAAAGGTATGTGAAGGAAATATACCTAATTCAAGTGGACATGGGAGAGTTAATTAGAGGACATTTCATCCAAAATGTTTTTGGTCACAAAGAACGAGGAGGCAGGCTTTCCTGGAGGTCATTATAATATGTTACCTATCTTGACGGTGTGCTTACTATTTGCCAGACACAGTGACTGAATGCCTTATGCCTTATTTATGCTGCCTTACTTAGCCCTCATAACAACTTTACAGGGTAGGTACTAAAATTAGCCTTAAGGGCAGCAAGATTTCTCCTGCTGCCCATCTCCACTCCTACAGCTTGGAGCCACCTTGTCTTCTTCCAGTTGACTCTACATTTTCAAAGTTGAGAGAGAAGGCGTGTAGAGGAAGCTTCCATTTGACTGGATTTCTGAGTGACTCCAATGAATGAACAGATTGTCTACAAACTGACATTGGAAATGAACCACAAAAAATAAGCATCAATCAATTGGTAGAAAAACATTTAAAATTTAAATTATTGAGGGGGTGCCATCAAGATAGTGGAGGAGTAAGACATGGAGATCACCTTCCTCCCAATAAATACATCAAGACTACATCTACATGTGGCACAACTCCTACAGTACACCTACTGAATGCTGGCAGAAGACCTCAGACTTCTCAAAAGACACCCTCAGGCAACCAACACGCAGAAGCGGGGCCAAATCCAAAGCTGAACCCCGGGAGCTGTGTGAACAAAGAAGAGAAAGGGAAATCTCTCTGTGCAGCCTCAGGAGCAGCGGATTAAATCTCCACAATCAACTTGATGTACCTGCATCTGTGGAATACCTGAATACACAAGGAATCATCCCAAATTGAGGCGGTGAACTTTGGGAGCAGCTGTAGACTTGGAGTTTCCTTTCTGCATCTAATTTGTTTCTGGTTTTATGTTTATCTTAGTTTAGTATTTAGAGCCTATTATAATTGGTAGATTTGTTTATTGATCTGGTTGCTCTCTTCTTTTTAAAAATTTTTTAATATATCTATATATTTTTTTTTTCTCTTTTTGTGAGTGTGTATGTGTAGGCTTCTTTGGTATAGCTTTGCTTTTGCCATTTGTCCTAGGGTTCTGACTGTCCGTTTTTTGTTTTTTGTTTTTTAGTATAGTTTTTAGCACTTGTTATCATTGGTGGTTTTGTTTTTTGGTTTGGTTGCTCTCTTCTTTCATTCTCTATTTCTTTTTCTTTTTTATTACTTTTTTATTCTTTTATTTTTAATAATTTTTTCTATTTTAATAACTTTATTTTATTTTTTTATCTCCTTCCTTCCTGCCTTCCTACCTTCCTTCCTTCCTTTCTTTCTTTTTTTTTGCGGTACGCGGGCCTCTCACTGCTGTGGCCTCTCCCATTGCGGAGCACAGGCTCCAGACATGCAGGCTCAGCAGCCACGGCTCACGGGCCCAGCTGCTCTGCAGCATGCGGCATCTTCCCAGACCAGGGCACGAACCCATGTCCCCTGCAACAGCAGGCGGACTCTCAACCACTGTGCCACCAGGGAAGCCCCTATCTTTCTTTTTTTTCTTCTCCCTTTTCTTCTGAGCCGTGTGGCTGACCGGGTCTTGGTGCTCTGGCCGGGTATCAGGCCTGAGCCTCTGAGGTGGGAGAGCCAAGTTCAGGACATTGGTCCACCAGAGACCTCCCGGCCCCATGTAATATAAAACTGCAAAAGCTCTCCCAGAGATCTCCATCTCAATGCTAAGGCTCAGCTCCACTCAAGGACCAGAAAGCTACAGAGCTGGACACCCTATGCCAAACAACTAGCAAGACAGGAACACAGACCCACCCATTAGCAGAGGGGCTGCCTAAAATCATAATAAGGTCACAAACACCCCCAAAACACACCACGGGACGTGGTCCTGCCCACCAGAAAGACAAGATCCAGCCTCATCCACCAGAACATGGGCAACAGTCCCCTCCACCAAACTTAGCCAATGGGGGCAGACACCAAAAACAATGGGAAATAGGAACCTGCAGCCTGTGAAACGGAGATCCCAAACACAGTAAGTTAAGCAAAAAAGAAGACAGAGAAATACACAGCAGATGAAGGAGCAAGGTAAAAACCCACCAGAACAAACGAAGAGGAAACAGGCAGTCTACCTGAAAAAGAATTCAGAGTAATGATAGTAAACATGATCCAAAATCTTGGAAATAGAATGCAGAAAATACAAGAAACGTTTAACAAGGATCTAGAGGAACTAAACAGTAAACAAACAATGATGAACAGCACAACATGAAATTAAAAATTCTCTAGAAGGAATCAATAGCAGAATAACAGAGACAGAAGAATGGATAAATGACCTGGAAGACAAAATAGTGGAAATCACTACCACAGAGCAAAATAAAGAAAAAAGAATTAAAATAATTGAGAACCATCTCAGAGACCTCTGGAACAACATTAAGTGCACCAAAATTTGAATTATAGGGGTCCCAGAGAAGAAGAGGGGGAAGAAAAGGGACTGAGAAAATATTTGAAGAGATTATAGTTGAAAACTTCCCTAATATGGGAAAGGAAATAGTCAATCAAGTCTATGAAGTGCAGAGAGTCCCAGGCAGGATAAATCCAAGGAGAAACACGCCAAGACAAATATTAATCAAACTATCAAAAATTAAATACAAAGAAAAAATATTAAAAGCAGCAAGGGAAAAGCAACAATTAACATACAAGGGAAACCCCATAAGGTTAACAACTGATCTTTCAGCAGAAACTCTGCACACCAGAAGGGAGTAGCAGGACATATTTAAAGTGATGAAAGGGAAAAACCTACAACAAAGATGACTCTACCCAGCAAGGATCTCATTCAGATTTGATGGAGAAATTAAAACCTTTACAGACAAGCAGAAGCTAAGAGAATTGAGCACCACCAAACCAGCTCTGCAACAAATGCTAAAGGAACTTCTCTAAGCAGGAAACACAAGAGAAGGAAAAGACATACAATAACAAACCCAAAACAATTAAGAAAATGGTAATAGGAACATACGTAATGATAACTACCTTAAATGTAAATGGATTAAATGCTCCAACCAAAAGACATAGACTGGCTGAATGGATACAAAACAAGACCCGTATATATGCTGTCTACAAGAGACCCACTTCAGACCTAGGGACACATACAGACTGAAAGTGAGGGGATGGAAAAAGATATTCCATGCAAATAGAAATCAAAAGAAAGCTGGAGTAGCAATTCTCATATAAGACAAAATAGACTTAAAAATAAAGACTATTACCAGAGACAAAGTAGGACACTACATAATCATCAAGGGATCAATCCAAGAAGATATAACAATTGCAAATATTTATGCACCCAACATAGGAGCACCTAAATACATAAGGCAAATGCTAACAGCCATAAAAGGGGAAATTGACAGTAACACAATAATAGTAGGGGACTTTAACACCCCATTTTCACCAATGGACAGATCGTCCAAAATGAAAATAAATAAGGAAACACAAGCTTTAAGTGACACATTAGACAAGATGGACTTAATTTATATTTATAGGACATTCCATCCAAAAACAATAGAATACACTTTCTTCTCAAGTGCTCATGGAACATTCTCCAGGATAGATCATAGTCTTGGATCACAAATCAAGCCTTGGTAAATTTAAGAAAATTGAAATCATATCAAGTATCTTATCCGACCACAACGCTATGAGACTAGATATCAGTTACAAGAAAAAAATCTGTAAAATATACAACACGGAGTTTAAACAATACATTAATAACCAAGAGATCACTGAAGAAATCAAAGAGGAAATCAAAAAAAACCTAGAAACAATTGGCAATGAAAACATGACAACCCAAAAATTATGGGATGCAGCAAAAGCAGTTCTAAGAGGGAAGTTTATAGCAATACAATCCTACCTCAAGAAACAGGAAACATCTCAAATAAACAACCTAACCTTACACCTAAAGCAATTAGAGAAAGAAGAACAAAAAAACCCCAAAGTTATCAGAAGGAAAGAAATCATAAAGATCAGAAATAAATGAAAAAGAAATGAACTAAACAATAGCAAAGATCAATAAAACTAAAAGCTGGTTCTTTGAGAAGATAAACAAAATTGATAAACCATTAGCCAGACTCATCAAGAAGAAAAGGGAGAACACTCAAATCAATAGAATTAGAAATGAAAAAGGAGAAGTAACAACTGACACTGCAGAAATACAAAGGATCATGAGAGATTACTACAAGCAACTCTATGCCAATGAAATGGACAACCTGTAAGAAATGGACAAATTCTTGGAAAAGCACAACCTTCCAAGACTGAACCAGCAAGAAACAGAAAATATAAATAAACGAATCACATGCACTGAAATTGAAAATGGGATTAAAAATCGTCCAACAAACAAAAGTTCAGGACCAGATGGCTTCACAGGTGAATTCTATCGAACATTTAGAGAAGAGGTAACACCTATCCTTCTCGAACTCTTCCAAAATATAGCAGAGGGAGGAACACTCCCAAACTCATTCTACGAGGCCACCATCACCCAGATACCAAAACCACACAAAGATGTCACAAAAAAAGAAAACTATAGGCCAATATCTCTGATGAACATAGATGGGAAAATCCTCAACATAATACTAGCAAACAGAATCCAAGAGCACATGAAAAGAATCGTACACCATGATCAAGTGGGGTTTATACCAGGAATGCAAGAATCCTTCAGTATACACAAATTAATCAATGTGATACAGCATATTAACAAACTGAAGGATAATAACCATATGATCATCTCAGATGCAAAAAAAGGTTTCAACAAAATTCAACACCTATATATGATAAAAACCCTCCAGAAAGTAGGCATAAAGGGAACTTACCTCAACATAATAAAGGCCATATATGACAAACCCACAGCTAACATTGTTCTCCATGGTGAAAAACTGAAACCATTTCCTCTAAGATCAGGAATGAGACAAGGTTTCCCACACTAACCCCTTTTATTCAACATAGTTTTGGAAGTTTTAACCACGGCAATCAGAGAAGAAAAAGAAATAAAAGGAATCCAAATTGGAAAAGAAGAAGTAAAACTGTCACTGTTTGCAGATGACATAATACTATACATAGAGAATCCTAAAGATGCTACCAGAAAACTACTAGAGCTAATCGATGAATTTGGTAAAGTAGCAGGATACAAAATTAATGCACAGAAATCCCTTGCATTCCTATACACTAGATTTTTTTTTTCAGATGAAAAATCTGAAAGAGAAATTAAGGAAACACTCCCATTTACCACTGATAAATAAAGAATAAAATAGCTAGGAATAAACCTACCTAGGGAGACAAAAGACCTGTATGCAGAAAACTATAAGACACTGATGAAAGAAATTAAAGTTGATATAAACAGATGGAGAGATATACCATGTTCTTGGATTGGAAGAATCAACATTGTGAAAATGACTCTACTACCCAAAGCAATCTACAGATTCAATGCAATCCCTATCAAACTACCAAGGGCATTTTTCACAGAACTAGCACAAAAAGTTTCACAATTTGTATGGAAACGCAAAAGACCCCGAATAGTGAAAGCAATCTTGAGAAAGAAAAACGGAGCTGGAGGAATCAGGCTCCCAGATTTCAGACTATACTGCAAAGCTACAGTAACCAAGACAGTAGGATACTGGCACAAGAACTGAAATATAGATCAGTGGAACAGGATAGAAAGCCCAGAGATAAACCCACGCACATATGGTCACCTTATCTTTGATAAAGGAGTCAAGAATATACAATGAAGAAAAGACAGCCTCTTCAATAAGTGATGCTGGGAGAACTGGACCGCTACATGTAAAAGAATGAGATTAGATCACTCTGTAACACCATACACAAAAATAGGCTCAAAATGGAATAAAGACCTAAATGTAAGGCCAGGCACTATAAAACTCTTAGAGGAAAACATAGGAAGAACACTCTATGACATAAATCACAGCAAGATCCTTTTTGACCCTCCTCCTAGAGGAATGGAAATAAAAACAAAAATAAACAAATGGGACATAATGAAACTTCAAAGCTTTTGCACAGCAAAGGAAACCATAAACAAGATTAAAAGACAACCCTCAGAATGGGAGAAAATATTTGCAAATGAAGCAACTGACAAAGGATTAATCTCCAAAATTTACAAGCAGTTCATGCAGCTCAATATCAAAAAACAAAAACCCAATCCAAAAATGGGCAGAAAACCTAAATAGACATTTCTCCATGGAAGATATATAGATCACCAACAAACACATGAAAGGATGCTCAACATCACTAATCATTAGAGAAATGCAAATCAAAACTACAATGAGTATCACCTCACACCAGTCAGAATGGCCATCATCAAAAAATCTACAAGCAATAAATGCTGGAGAGGGTGTGGAGAAAAGGGAACCCTCTTGCACTATTGGTGGGTATGTAAATTGATACAGCCACTATGGAGAACAGTATGGAGGTTCCTCAAAAAACTAAAAATAGAACTACCATACGACCCAGCAATCCCACCATATATGCTGAGAAAATCGTAATTCAAATAGAGTCATGTACCACAATATTCATTGCAGCTCTATTGACAATAGCCAGGACATGGAAACAACCTAAGTGTCCATCAACAGATGAATGGATAAAGAAGTTGTGGTACCTACATACAATGGAATATTCCTCGGCCATAAAAAGAAACGAAATTGAGTTATTTGTAGTGAGGTGGATGGACCTACAGACTGTCATACAGAGTGAAGTAAGTCAGAAAGAGAAAAACAAATACCATATGCTAACATATATGGACTCTAAAAAAAGAAAAAACCAAAAAACAAATTGTTCTGAAGAAGGGCAGGACAGGAATAAAGACACAGACATAGAGAATGGACATGGCAGACATGGGGAGGGGGAAGGGTAAGCTGGGATGAAGTGAGAGGGTGGCATGGACATATATACACTACCAAATGTAAAATAGATAGCTAGTGGGAAACAGCCGCATAGCACAGGGAGATCAGTTCGGTGCTTTGTGTTCACCTAGAAGGGTGGGATAGGGAGGGTGAGAGGGAGACGCAAGAGGGAAGGCATATGGGAATGTATCTATATGTATAGCTGATTCAATTTGTTATACAGCAGAAACTAACACACCATTGTAAAGCAATTATACTCCAATAAAGATGTTAAAATAAAATAAAATTAGCATTAATATGAAAAAACAGCTGTTCAGAGAAGTCAAGTAATTTTCTCAAGTACCCTCAGCTATTAGTATGTTTTGCTGAGAATTTAACACAGTTCTCTCTAATGTCAACACTCACACTTTTAACCATTACGGAGCACTAATTTGTCTACAAGCAAAAATGTGGAAACATAGAAAGAACTACTTTGGAAGGGTGTGGTGTTGCTAAAGAATAAGCTGACTCATGAAATCTAAAGAGAGGCGTTTAGAGAAGAAGCTTGAGCTACATAACTTAATAATTTAATTCAATCGAGAGTCCATTGAAGGATTTATGCAGAAGGATGTCAGAGCAGGGCTTTTTAAACTTCAATGTACATACAAATCATTGGGGGAGCTTATTAAAATTCAGATTCAGGGGTTCTAGAGGGAGGCTGGTGACCCTGCATTTCTTTCTAAAAAACCCTCCCTCTCAGAGACACTTGAACACTACTAACGCTGTGACCTTGAGTAGGAAGGTCATTGATCACTCTGGAGGTTCTGGAGAGAGGATTTTGAGGCATATACTGGAAGCTCAAGACATATTTGTTGATGAACAAGACAAGATTCCAGTTAGGAAAACCCATTAATAAGATGTTTTGGGTGTGTTGCTGTGTTAGTGAGATGAGAAGATGAGGCGGGATCAACTGGAGAAACTGCAATGCATGTCAATATAAGCTGTGGGATGCAAAGATGAAAGAGACTTTGACTCAGCCGAGGTAATTGAGGATAACAAGTAGTATATGAATTGCACTCTCTTTGCCAGCAATGGTATGAAATGTACTGATGACAAAGCTTTGAAGAATGCAAACAGGGAAAGTCAATTCCCCATTATCCAGTAGCCTCTGGCTTCTTTGGAAGGGGATAAGGATTGTTTACGTCTATTCTAAACAAACCCTTCTTATTTGTAAGTAGTACTTTCCTCACATCAATTGTAAAGTAACACATTTTTAACCACTGCTGTTCCGAGTCGACCACTGCCATAGTTCTAAAGA
The DNA here is from genome assembly GCF_005190385.1 of Monodon monoceros. Taxonomy (NCBI): domain Eukaryota; kingdom Metazoa; phylum Chordata; class Mammalia; order Artiodactyla; family Monodontidae; genus Monodon; species Monodon monoceros. The sequence continues at coordinate 11,112,601 of NW_021703765.1, read as the reverse complement.
AAATATACACATAAAAGTTTCAGCCAGGAGATGATGAATATCATAGCTAATGTGCCTGGGCCAGGCAAATTTCTGGTAGGACAAATAGAAATGCATTAATTGCAAAATAGCTTATTGAAGCGCATAATTGGGTAATGGCAGGATAAATGGGAATATATGAAACAAATCCAGTAGCATAATAATTTTTATTTTGTGTAATGTGATGCAGGTGAAATAAGCCTGAAAAACAAGAACAAAAACTGTTTCTTGGCCAACAGGGGCTCTTTTTGCTTATGCCAGATTTTGGAGTTTAATGAAGACGAAAAGAATGCAAATGTCTCAAGTAGTGCAATTTGGCTTCAGTATACTCGTAACTTCTCTTAATTAAAATATAACCAGGCTAAACACAGAATCTGCCTTTTCAACAGCATCCATCCATTCATTCATTCAGAAAAATGTTTACTGAGGGTCTACTATTATCGGATACTGTGGTTTCAGAGGTAAAATATAAAAGATGGAATGAGGCCCCTGCTTTCATGATGCTTTATATTAGAGTGTGGGAAGGTCGGAAGTAAACAATAAAATGAATGGAAGAATACTTTCAAATTATAGTAGAGATATCGAGTAAAAAATACTTAAGAAAAAGTAACTGGGGCAAGAATGTAACTTAAATATAGTGATATTAAAAGCCTTCTTTGAAGAACTACCAGTCCAGGTGAGATCTTCATTTTAAAGCCACTATCAAAATGTCTGGGTGGGAAGTGTGTATCATGTTGAAGAAATGGTTAGCGTATGGGTCTGAGGTTTGACTAATCATGGTATAATCAAGAAAGGGAAAGAAGGGTAGTTGGAATGGTAATATTGAGCAGTAGGAGGGGTCCCAGGAACTAAAGCACATGATGCAGTGGAGAGAAAGCCAATGAGCTTAAATTTGATTTAATGTGACAGGACACAAGCGACAGGTTCAAGAAAGCAAGGAAAATTATCTGAATTTGGTTTCTAAAGAAGTACGCTGCTTGTTGGGTGGAGAATGGTTTGAAAGAGGATGAGCTAGAGTAGAAGAAGAAAAGTTTTCAGATAGTTCAAGGTCAACTCAAAGAGTTCTGATGTGGACAAGTAGATGCTTATAAGATATTTGCCTATTAGATATTGAAGGGATGATGTCAAGTGGGCAGTTGTAGTTTAGGGAAATAGTGTTTAGATAGATATCCGAGAAACAGATGTCACGTAGATGGCTTTTAAAATGGTTGAGGTCAAGGCAAGAATCAGAGGTGAATAAAAGAGAATGAAAAGTATAGACCGTAAAGGGGAGAAACCCCCCCGCAGAGGGCAGCATCACAGAATGAAAGAGACCACTGTCTCAAGGAGGCAGAAATAGGGACCTGGGTCGACTGCTGCTGAGAGCTGAGTTATGGTGAAGACAAATGCGTGGTCACTGAATTTTACCACGTGGAGCAACTGGGAACATATATTAAATCAGTTTCACTTAGAACCATAGCATGGAAGTTGAATTGGAGTGAGCTTCACGGAGCATGTGCATTGAATGAATTAAAATGTATAAAACATGTTTTCAAGAAAATTGCTCTGTAAAGGAAAGGAGAAAAATAAGGTCATAGCTGGAGCAGCGTGCAGGATCAAGGGGGTATTTGTTCCCCAGAGACGGGATAAATTTTGTGCAGAGATATTTTAGTTAACCCTTGGATTATATCCCATGAGACAAAAAATTTCAGAGTTTTAGGGTTTCCACTTCCTCCACAAATATCATTATTTTCACTTCTCAACAAATTTAGCAACATAAATCAGATCTACTGTTGAGAAATAATAATCATTTATTGACAGTATTTAATATCACTCCTTTTTTGGAGGTACTGAAAAATAGGACACAATATATATGAATTTTTAACAAATTTGTAAGTATCTATTTAAAATGCTGCCATATTCATTTTTTCCCACGTCCCCTGTGTTTCAGTTTTCCTGTAGTCTAGACAAAATGCTAATGCATCAATTGTTGAGTTCAAACTCTCATTTGTTTAAATGAACAATCTCCCCACTCGTAGGAACCTAGAAAGACAATCAATTCTAGATAGATCACAACTAAAGCTTTCTGAAAGAAAACGTTTTCTGTATTTAAAAAAACTTTCAAAAGCAAATTTCAAACTCTTGTAAAAACCAGTCTGAACACAACCAGTTGCTTAACAGTATATTTTCAGTTCCTCCATCATTGTCACATAATGCAATTATTTTTAAAGTGTTGCAGCACAAGTGTAGTCTTGGTTAAGGTTACCTGGTTTATATGTTTTTAAGATAATTTATTTTCCATAACTATGCTTGCTCGAATCAAAGCGCCATCTAGACTTGCAGGGTCTTAACTGTGAGAGGTCACTTTTGATCGGTGCTTTTATGTTGTTCAGCATATATATTAGTAAAATTATGCATTGGATCAAATAGAGCACCCTCATTGTTCTATCCTGAAGCCTATCAAGTATTCTCATGTTTATGCCAAGCACCTTCCTTCTTCTACTGGCTATGCATAGTTCTCCCAGGGCTATTAATGTTTAAACACAAACAACACTAAAGAAATGATGCTCTAACAGAGAACATTTAGGCACTAGCCAGGAATCAAGCGAGTTACCTGGATAGCACAGGAGAGTAATCCCTGATTTTGAAACAGAGCTGTTTGTCCATAAACTGTCTTATTTTGGAAAATGAGTTCTAGAAGTAGTCCCTTAATGGAAAAGAATAAATGACATTTTATAGAAGCATCATTTGTTCTATTGATGTCACTATGCGCACAACCTTTGATACTGTTATGCTATAATTTATACGACATTTTGATGACACTTGATGCCTTTTATAGGCACCTGTAAAGAGTATGTAAGGATATTGTTCTTAGGAACCTTTAAACTTGTTGTTTTAATAAGGTAACGCTAATACAGCAGATTGTTGATAGTCTTTCAACCACACAAGATTGGAAAAAGAAAGCTCATTTCTTTGAAGTTTACTTTTTCATGATTCTGTCTGCCAAAGGGTCAGTTAAAAATTTAAATACAGCACCCAGATTACTCATGTTTTGCCAGCAGCATACCTGTTATTACACCCATATTTGAGATGTTTCACTAGCTTCCAATTATCCAATCTGAGGGAACTGCATTCTGCTTTCAATTTTTAATGCCCAACTCCTGTGGATTTCAGCATGAGATCTGTGGGTAGCAAAGTGTCAGAATATACTGACTTTAAGAGGGCACTTACAGTTTTATAAGGCAGTAAATGACATAAAGTTTCCATATGTGGAAATTTCACTGCATGTTACATTATTGAAGGTATACCAGTTTGGTGGTCCACCTCAGAGCTCTGTGGCAGTAAGGGAAAGTTGTGGGGTTTTTTGTTTGTTTGTTCTCCCCATTATGACACAATTTACGCCAAGCACCTTGATGTAAACTTTAATAAGTTTACTTTAATATTTCATTTTATTCATTCATTTAATATTCATTCATTTAATATTCATTTATATTTCATTTCATTCATAACTTTAATATTTCATTTTATGACTAAGAATTGTTATTCTAAACCAGATTTTGAATGGCAGGTGAGCTCAATGTTCCCTTTTGAGACAGTTTATGATCTCGGCTTAGATTTTGTACACCCAGTTGGTCTCCACCGTTCTTGGGGAATCTAAGAAAAGGAGCATTTTTATTGTATTTTGAAAGCTGTTCTAATGAAAACCAAAGAAGTAACTGTGACAATACTGATGCAATTGAAGACCTGACTATATGTTTTTGGTTTGTTAATATATATAGAATATGTTAATGCATATGAATAAATGACATAGTAAATAAAATGTATTATTTAGATGTATTTTTCATACATTTTGAACACAGTGCAAGTTTCATAAATTTGTAATAGGTTTGTTTCTGACATTACTATGAGAAACTCATTAGTTAACATATTATTAATTCAAAAAATAGATATCCAGTGTATATTACGTGCCAGGCACGTGCGAGGAGTCATGGATGTTGCCAGACTATATGAACAACATCTCTTCTCAGGAAATTAAAGGGAAAAAAGGCATACAAAAACTATAATAGGGCTTCCCTGGTGGCGCAGTGGTTGAGAGTCTGCCTGCTGATGCAGGGGACACGGGTTCGTGCCCTGGTCCGGGAAGATCCCACATGCCGCGGAGCGGCTGGGCCCGTGAGCCATGGCCGCTGAGCCTGCGTGCCCGGAGCCTGTGCTCCGCAACGGGAGAGGCCACAACAGTGAGAGGCCCGCGTACCGGAAAAAAAAAAAAAAAAAAAACTGTAATAAAAGTCATGAAGAGCTATATATTTTGGGGGAGAGAAAGGTTCCTTCTTGCAAGAAAAAAAAAAGGGTATTTGAAGATAATGTTACAAGAGCAAAGGCATGAAAACCTGAAAACATGTAATACTTCTGCAGAATAAAAAGTAACTCATTAGGTAACATTTTACTCTGTGAGTGTGTGAAAGGAAGTAGCAAGAGACAAACCTGAAAAGGCAGGACAGGAAGGGATTATGAAGGACTGTTTTGGAGACTAAAGATATGAACAATGTCCTGTAGGCAACAGGAATCCATTAACTGGTCTTGAGTAGTGTAATGTAATTCTGTCAGCATTTAGGAATATTAATCCCCACCACTGGATAAGATGAATTTAAAGAGGATTATAAAAAGGAGTTAAAAAGATCTGATACAATTATTTTCATATGGTTTGATTTGGACAGAATAAAGGTGTGAAAGTATTGGAAGGAATGAAGAGGAGGAAAGACTAGAGACAGATCATGGTAGAAGAATGTACAGAACTTAAAATTTAAATGCCAGTGGACAATAGGGAAGATTATCCCAGATCACTGAGGATGATGGCAGAAGAAACAGGATGGGAATTTCAAGAGAAGCAAAAGCAGATATACAGGAATAATGATTTGGCATGATAGAATTAAGGCTTGGTAGAATATCCAAATAATGAATTAACAGGCAATGTGAAAAGTTGACTTGAATTTTGGGAGTGATTTTGAGATGGAATATATTGGATAATATGAAGAAGGCGATGGTTGAAGTCATACAAGTGGATGAAACTAATCAAAGTAAATGTATAGAAATGTGAAAGTAAATGAATATACGCAGAATATTCTCACTACCTTCCTAGTGCCCTCCCTTACAGGAAAGATAACTGTGGCGGACACTTAGGGTGGCCAAGGATCCACACCTTCGAGCGTTTTTGTCCCTTTGTGATCGTCTTCCCTTGAGTATGAGTGAGATGTATAGAATCTCAGTTTAACTCAGCAGACCCTTTATGGTGAAATATGGCTTTTTGAAGCTGTGGGAACAAAGACAACGTATGTTGTAGATTAATGTATCAGTGTCTACATGGAGAAAGAATACTTTATTAATTTGTCAGGAGATTCCACGTTTGTACCTATCCATTTCAATGTGATTTTTAATCAAATTAGAAAAATAAAAGGAACACAAATAAACCTAGGTGTAGACTCAAACCCAATTAAAATACTTTTCATTCTTACTTAGCCTCAGATCTTATGGGTCACCAATCCTGCAAATTTCAACTACGTATAACCTTTTTTTCATCCCTACTAATAACACTTAAATTCAGGTCTGTATTTTTTATTTGAAGAATTTCAATAGCTTCAAATTAACATTCCTGCCTCTAGTCTTGCCCCTCACATTATGAGCTCCACACTACTTGCAAAACTATCTTACTAACATGCTGATCAGAAGTAAGCTCCATGAATTCAAGGTTTTATCTGGTTTTTGTCATTACTGATTCCCTAGCATTTAGCATGGGAATACTCAATAATTTTAACTGAATAAATATGAATAAATGATATTGAGTGAATCATGCTGTTTCTTTTGCTTAAAGATTTCAAATGATTCCCAAATGAATAATCTCTAACAATTGGTCCTAGCAGAGTAGGCTCTTTATGATCTGGTTCCTACCTCTCAGACTTCTATCTAATTTTAATATAGCTCACCTTGTTTTTCCATGTATGGTCAACTCATAAAATACATAGAAGACATAGAAGTATTTGTAATTTCACCCTCATTTCCTATTTTACAATTCCTCAGTTTTGTACAGGAAATTCTATACTTGCTTTTAAGTTGACTGCCTAGAAAGATAATACCAACCCATCTTTCAACATCAGGGTTTCATTTTTCTTCTAAACCCTCATCTGACCCACAGTAGTAAACTGAGTACCAGCTTCTTTTATGCTATTAATCTACACCATTAAGATGTGCATTCATCTGTTATAGACCTTGCAAGTTTGTATTGCATTTATCTGTGTGCATATGTCTTTACTTTTCATGCTAAAGCACCTTTAATGAAGAAACATATACATTGTTAATTTTTACACCTCCAGTGTCTAATAGAGTACTTGACACAGATGAAGCTGAGCACTTGTAAGATGCTTTATGAAAATTCCACTACCACTATTTAGATGCCTGTGACTCTCCTGATTACTAACCGTGACACAGGGGAAGTTTCTTAACCACTTTGTGACTTACTCTGCCAACTCAATTATGAGAATATTAATAACACCTAATCCAAAGAGTTTTTTAAAGATCAAAAAAGACAGTGCTTAGTATCTGATATGAAGCAAGAGCTCAACAATACTGTATATTATTATTTTGTTGGAAAATCACCGACTTGGTCTGAGAGGGTTTTCTTATTTGCATAAGTTAAGGATAACAATGCCTACCTCAGAGAATTTATTGTGAAGATAAAGTGAGTAAATTATTTTCAAATGACTATTTAAATGTTATTTTATAAATAAAATAAGTGAAATGAAATTTGTAAGCAAAACTGTTAGTGTTATCATGAGAGTCGTAAGTTTAATAGTCTCCCAAGGGTAGGCAGGATCAAGCAATGGAGTGTACCCAGGAAGGAAGACTCATGTGAGAGAGAGTCAGAACTAAGACAGGGAAAGGAATCAGGGACAAAATTAGAAACACAGAAAGGCCTGGGTACGTTGACTTGGGTAAAGAACATACTTGTCATGCACATGATAGTTGTCTCCAAATACTGAAATGATTAACTTGTAGAGATACTGAGGCAGTTTTTGACACCCCCCAATCCCCAAATGACGGTTTCAGACTACAGAGTGGACAGCTCATATGAGCTCAGTGTAAGAAAATATTTTCTAAAATTTTGATTTATTCAAAATAGGAATCCATTTCTTCATATGGAGGTGAGAATTTAAAAGCACATGCTGAATGATCAACTCTTTAGATGTCAGAGTGTTACTCTCTGAAACGAATCCTCATTGGCAAAATGAGCTCTCAAATTCAACTTGTATATTTTGTTATATTATTTTGCTCTTTTTATTGAACTTTACTTCTCAGTTTAATCTAAAAATATAAACCAATTGTTTCCATTTTCTTACAAATATGCAGTGTTGGAGATAGCTACTTAAGGCAATACAATGTCTTCTCTTCACCTGCCTTTGTATACTCGATAAGCAGCATGACCAATTTTGTGGGAGAAAAAAATTGAGGCCACCCCAATTTTAGAAGATCTAGCTTTGAAGTTCCTTTAAGCATGAATTTGGTTTTTTCTCCTCTTTCAGAAGCAATGCCCATCAAAAGGAGCCTGCTTTTTTTCAAGCTTTCAAATGAGTTTTGTAATTATTATTTTCATGAATGATTAATCCCTAGCATAAGAAAATTAAGAGGATGCAAATAAGCCTATGGAATTAAATAAAGCAAAATGTTGCTTGGTGAAGCAACAGCTGTTAAATATTTCACAGCAGCCCTGATCCCTGTTGTAGGGTTGTGCCAGGTCTATGATGACAACCGAAGCACACATTTTTCGAGCCCCACTGGGACATTTGATCAATGTCCAAGTGGCAGACAAGCCTCATTATTACGGTGTCCGGCAGGTGTAGGCATTCAGAAGGGGGCTGTCATTAAAATATTTTGTATGTATCTGCTAATTATATTTCTCAGTTCCAGACAGCAGCATTGTCATCCCTGTAGCATTTGTCACTCCTGCAGCAGGTAGCAAGGGTACAATGAAAGATAAAATATTGTCTTCATGATCATGTGGAGCGGGGCTGGAATTCTGGGAAAGGTATGATAAGAAAATCCATCCTTTTCATCCAAAATGTCATTAGGAGAAAGCCAGGTGAGTCAGACAGTCAAGTCTGACAAGGGCAATCTCTAAATGTGTGTGTGTGTTTGCATGTGCCAAAATCTGTGCTTTTTAAAATTGGTCCTTGTTATCACACGCAAGCTTTCTTCATTGTTTAAATTAATCATAAGAGTTTTCTTGTATTTCATTATATAGTTTACAAAACATGTGGACATATGTCAGTTTATTTAATACTTAATGAAGGCTATACATTTAATTTCATGAATTTGAAACTAAAAGAGTAAATGATGTGCCCAAAGACCAAGAGGCACAAAGAGTAGACCCAGAATTTCACTTGCGACTTCTGATTCTAAAGTCCAAGGCCACTCTCTGCCTACCCACACTGCATCTTTTTTGAACTTGTTACCCAAACTTTAAATTCAAATAAATAAATAGAAAACATTAAAGAAGAAATAGAGCAATATAAAGCTCTGTGAGATATAACTGGATTTGCCCTGTGAACATCGTCAATAGTCAATTTGTTTTATTAGTTCTGAAATGTGCTCTGCAATCAGTTTTATGAACCACTCTATTGGTTTTTAGATACAACAGCAAAGCCAAATGTCCAAACAGCTATCAGCAACATAACTTCAAGTTTTATATCATTTACCCTTCAACACTTTCTTCTGACCCTCAGCTAGTTATGAGGGGATTAAAAAGAAATATAAAATTAGAAAAAATTTTACACTATAAAGCAGCTAGACTATAATAGTTCTTAAATTTTTGACTTCCAAAGAATTACTTACTTGCAAAATACAATTTTTACCAAAATAGTTACAAAAATCGCTGTGTTTAAAAAATAAACGGAACCTTAAATATCAATATTTCACATAATAAAATAATGTCTTTGAAAGCTTAAATTTTTAGATCTTTTAAAAATTTAATTGTAGAAATTTAAAATATATTTTTATCTACCATTATTAGAATCTAAGTTAGACAGCAATTGTACACCCATAGGCACCCCATTTACTTTGCTCTCTCTCTGTTAAGCTTGCTTATAGTTAAATTTATTCCTTTTTAAATTCAATTAAGGAATAAACTGAGCATTTTAGTATTATTGTGTCTTTCATATTTTTGTTACTTTACTCTTTTTACTCATATTGTTAAAAGGCAATGGGTTTGGGAAATTCGCCCATTATCCTAAAATAATTATCATTTTTTCACTCCTGTCCTTGACCAGTCTTTCTGTACTGTAGCCAGAATGATCTTCCTAAAATGCAGATCTATTCATTCAGTCACCAGTTCAAAATCCTTCAATAGCTACATATCGAAGGCGGTATAAATTCCAGTGTCCTAACCTAACACCTAAGGACCTTTACTGTCTGATCTGTTGTTTCAAATGCAACCCCTTCCATTGACACGGATGTAATATTTGGCCCTTCCATGATAAAACAGTCATCAGAATGCTTCATATATTTTTAATGTTTTACACCTTTTTAGATGTTTTTGCTTTTTCTTCCAGGCCTTTCCCATTTCTCATATAATTAGTAAACTATTTCCTAGTGGCAAAGAAGCTGGTTCATCCCCAATTCTCACACTCCTTTACCCTCATGGTACTAGAATTATTGGCTGGTGAATGGCTGTCTACAAAATACATTTCCCAACATCCCTTGAGGCTGAGTGTAGCCTTCCGGTTAGGTTCAGACCAATAGGATGTATGCAGTTGTTTTATGGTCTCCTGTTTTATGGCAGTGGACATGTATCTTTTGGCCCTCTGTTTCTTCATTGCCTCCTTCCTGCTTTCTGAAATGGGGTGACTGAGGGTCACACCAGGATCAGACATCAAAGTGTTCATTTGGAAGAGCCAAGATCACCAGGAATTTGTAATGCAGAATATAGACTAGCCCTGGATCACTTACTTCCAATATCACTTTAATAGAGAGAAAAATGTCATCCTGTCTTGTTTCAGTCATTGTAATATTCAGGTCACTTGCTGCAGAACCTAATTCTAACCATATATCATTTTTCAAGATCAAGCTCAATTTTAACACTATGAGAACTAATAATATTAGACTGAGCTACATAAAATTGAAATTTCTGTAGGTCAAAGCCCATCAAATCTCTGCAATTTCATATGGTCAAATTTAATACTGCTAATGGCAGTATTCTTTACTGTATCTTTTATAATCCTGTAACAATTTATATATCTCTCAATTATATCATATCATATCTAGTATTGTAATTAGGTCTTTACATTCCTATCTCTGAAACAATCATGAGTGCTTTAAGAGAAAACACAAGACTTATTCATTTGCAGATTCTCAAATTAGAGCATAATTCCTGGTTCTTAGAGGCATAAGTACTTTTTAATGGAAAGAATGAATCAATTAAATATAGTATTTCTATGTTGTACTTATATAACTTTTTAAACACTTAGCCTTTTGAGATTGAGTTTTATGTATTTTCACAGATTATTAAGTTTCCAATTATGCCATTTAATGATTACTTGCTTACTTGATAGGGGCTATTGTTTGGGAAAAAGATGAGTGGTGTTCCTTTGTGGTTTATTGTACTAAGAAGTACTTAAAGACTTTTAAATAAAACCTAAATGAGTCAACTTCTCAACCAGTGGATCAAGGGTCTTTGTTTCTATAAACCCGTTTGGGCAAGTTAATTTATTTGACAATAAGGTTTGGAATAAGGAAGATTAAGTGATCCAGACTCTCCATAGGAAAGAAGTTAATCCATTAACAAAATTGATATTATCTAGGGTATTAGAGCCTAAATCTCTCCTGAAACCACTGTTGAGAAAGGCTGTCTTAAACTATTGAGAAATTAGCTAAGTATAATTTAAATTACTTCCATAGCTATTGGTAAGGCTTTAATTTTATATAAATTATGGTTTACTTTTCTATGAAGAACAATATCCTACGCTCCACCTTCTACATTCATCCAGCCAGACTAAAAGGAGACCTAGAAAGGGATATCTACAGTTTTGCAGAAGTAGAAACAATAATGTAATAGTAGCAACCTTAGCATATTAAGCTGCCAGGAAGTACAGACATGAGTTTGCTGATGAACACAAGGTCATTTTATTATGCCCATGGCATAATTTAAAAGTAAGCTGCAAGTGACATTCAGCCTTAGATGTCTCCTTTTCAGGTAGCATGTTATAATTTCAAGGAGAGAAGTGGGAGCCTTTTCTGCTGACCCTTTCCACTATACATCAGGTAACTGCCTTAGTTTATACAAAAATAGTTACATGTATCGATTTGGACAAAGTGCAGAAAGATCTTCTGAGGTGTTGTTTTTAATACCCATCCTATCCCTCTGTGTAACTCCCTTACTCTTTCTGCTGATTGGCAACATGTGGGAATAGTCCAGGGTTAAACAGAACGTTTAAGTGATAAGAAAGTCTTCCACAGAACCAGCCATAATCAAATCCACCAGGAGCAAGCTGAGGGGGGAGGTGGGGGGTGGGTAGATTGAGAGAGATCATTACAAGATAATTGTTGCATAGTGGTTTTGGAAATTCCTTTAATAATCATCATCCTTGTCCTCTCTTAAAAAGGTAGGTAGTGAATATTTTCTTCATCCTTTATCATACAGTACACATAGCTCTAATCTGTTTGATAAAACATACAAAAAGCCCTTTTTACTGTTTTATTTTTAAAAAATTTTTTTATTATAGTTGATTTACAATGTTGTGCTAGTTTCAGGTGTACAGCAAAGTGTTTTTTTTTTTTAACATCTTTACTGGAGTATAATTGCTTTATAATGTTGTGTTAGTTTCTGCTGTATAACAAAGTGAATCAGCTATACATATACATATATCCCCATATCCCCTCCCTCTTGTGCCTCCCTCCCACTCTCCCTATCCCACCCCTCTAGGTGGTCACAGAGCACCGAGCTGATCTCCCTGTGCTATGCGGCTGCTTCCCACTAGCTATCTATTTTACACTTGGCAGTGTATATATGTCAGTGCTAGTCTGTCACTTCATCCCAGCTTATCCTTCGCTCACCCCGTGTCCTCAAGTCCATTCTCTACAGCTGCGTCTTTATTCCTGTCCTGCCCCTAAGTTCATCAGAACCATTTTTTTTCTCTTTAGATTCCATATATATGTGTTAGCATATGGTATTTGTTTTTCTCTTTTTGACTTACTTCACTCTGTATAACAGACTCTAGATCCACCCACCTCACTACAGATAGTTCAACTTCATTTCTTTATATGGCTGAGTAGTATTCCATTGTATATTTGTGCCACATCTTCTTTATCCATTCATCTGTTTATGGACACTTAGGTTGCTTCCATGTCCTGGCAATTGTAAATAGTGCTGCAGTGAACATTGTGGTACATGTCTCTTTCTGAATTATGGCTTTCTCAGGGTATTATTAGCCCAGTAGTGTTATTGCTGGGTCATATGGTAATTCTATTTTTAGTATTTTAAGGAACCTCTGTACTGTTCCCCATAGTGGCTGTATCAATTTACATTCCCAACAATAGTGCAAGAGGGTTCCCTTTTCTCCACAGCCTCTCCAGCATTTATTGTTGGTAGATTTTTTGATGATGGCCATTCTGACTGTTGTGAGGTGATACCTCATTGTAGTTTTTTTTTTTTTTTTTTGCGGTACACGGTCCTCTCACTGTTGTGGCCTCTCCCGTTGTGGAGCACAGGCTCCAGATGCGCAGGCTCAGCGGCCATGGCTCACGGGCCCAGCTGCTCTGCAGCATGTGCGATCTTCCCGGACCGGAGCACGAACCTGTGTCCCCTGCATCGGCAGGCGGACTCTCAACCATGCGCCACCAGGGAAGCCCCTCATTGTAGTTTTGATTTGCATTTCTCTAATGATTAGTGATGTTGAGCATCCTTTCATCTGTTTGTTGGCAATCTGTATATCTTCTTTGGAGAAATGTCTGTTTAAGTCTTCTGACCATTTTTGGATTGGGTTGTTTGTTTTTTTGATATTGAGCTGCATGAGCTGCTTGTATATTTTGGAAATTGTCAAAGCTGTCCTTTGTCAGCTGCTTCATTTGTAAATATTTACTCCCATTCTAAAGGTTGTCTTTTCGTCTTGTTTATGGTTTCCTTTACTGTGCAAAAGCTTTTAAGTTTCATTAGGTCCCATTTCTTTATTTTTGTTTTTATTTCCATTTCTCTAGGAGGTGGGTCAAATAGGATCTTGTTGTAATTTATATCATAGAAAATTCTGTCTATGTTTTCCTCTAAGAGTTTTATAGTGTCTGGCCTTACATTTGGTCTTTAATCCATTTTGAGTTTATTTTTGTGCATGGTGTTAGGAAGTGTTCTAATTTCATTCTTTTACAGGTAGCTGTCCAGTTTTCCCAGCACCAATTATTGAAGAGGCTGTCTTTTCTCCCTCGCATTTTCTTGCCTCCTTTATCAAAGATAAGGTAACCATATGTGCGTAGGTTTATCTCTGGGCTTACTATCCTGTTCCACTGATTTATATTTCTGTTTTTTTGCCAGTACCATACTGTCTTAATTACTGTAGCTTTGTAGTATAGTCTGAAGTCCAGGAGCCTGATTCTGTTTTTCTTTCTCAGGATTGCTTTCACTATTCGGGGTCTTTTGTGTTTCCATACAAATTGTGAAATTTTTTGTTCTAGTTCTGTGAAAAATGCCCTTGGTAGTTTGATAGGGATTGCATTGAATCTGTAGATTGCTTTGGGTAGTAGAGTCATTTTCATAATGTTTATCTTCCAATGCAAGAATATGGTATATCTCTCCATCTGTATGTATCATCTTTAATTTCTTTCATCAGTGTCTTATAGTTTTCTGCATACAGGTCTTTTGTCCCCTTAGGTAGATTTCTTCCTAGGTATTTTACTCTTTTTGTTGAAATGGTAAATGGGAGTGTTTCCTTAATTTCCTCTTTCAGAATTTTGTCATTAGTGTATAGGAATGCAAGACATTTCTGCTCATTACTTTTGTATCTTGCTACTTTATGAAATTCATTGATTAGCTCTAGCAGTTTTCTGGTAGCATCTTTAGGATTCTCTATGTATAGTATCATATCTGCAAACAGTGGCAGTTTTACTTCTTCTTTTCCAATTTGGATTTCTTTTTCTTCTCTGATTACTGTGGCTAATCCTTCCACAACTATGTTGAATAATAGTGGTGAGAGTGGACATCCTTGTCTTGTTCCTGATCTTAGAGGAAATGGTTTCAGTTTTTCACCATTGAGAATGATGTTGGCTATGGGTTTGTCATATATGGCCCTTATTATGTTGAGGTAAGTTCCCCCTATGCCTACTTTCTGGAGGATTTTTATCATAAATGGGTATTGAATTTTGTCAAAAGCTTTTTCTGCATCTATTGAGATGATCATATGGTTTTTCTCCTTCAGTTTGTTAACATGGTGTATCACATTGATTGATTTTCATATATTGAGGAATCCTTGCATTCCTGGGATAAACCCCACTTAATCACAGTGTATGATCCTTTTAATGTGCTGTTGGAGTCTGTTTGCTAGTATTTTGTTGAGGATTTTTGCATCTATGTTCATCAGTGATATTGACCTGTAGTTTTCTTTCTTTGTGACGTCTTTGTCTGGTTTTGGTATCAGGGTGATGGTGGTCTCATAGAATGAGTTTAGGAGTGTTCCTCCCTCTGGTATATTTTGGAACACTTTGAGAAGAATAGGTGTTAGCTCTTCTCTAAATGTTTCATAGAATTCACCTGCGAAGCCATGTGGTCCTGAACTTTTGTTTGTTATGTATACAGCTTTATTCCCTGTATTCATAGTACTTCATATCACTTATTATTACCTGATTATCTTGTATCCATCAACTATCTACCCTAATTATTACCTCACTCCTCTGTAACATAAACTCAATGAAATCAAAGATTTCTTTCTACAGTTCACTGCTTTATTTCCAGAGTATAAAGCAGGAAGTCAACAAATATTTGTTGATTTAATTACACAGCTATTAAATGTATAATTGAAAAAAAATGTTACTGAAACGTTTTATCTTTATTTTAAAATAGGACTTTATCTGCTATAACAAAACTTTTCTAAAAAAATACATCACTTCCAAATATAGAGGGTAAATATTTCTTATAATCAGGGGTCACCCACTCTTAATCAAATCAAATCAAATTGGGTTTCCTAACATTACTAAAAATTAGATGTTTAAAAATTATTTAGAGAAATAAGTCAGTACAAAAAGATATTTATGGTATGATTCCACTTATAAGAGTTACTTAACTAGTCAAATTCATAGAACCAGAAAGTAGAATGTGGTTAGCTGGGGCTGGGTGGAAGGAGGAAAAGGGAAGTTGTTATTTAACAGCTATAGTTTCCGTTTTACAAAATGAAAAAGTTCTGGGGATCTGTTTCACAACAGCATGAGTACACCTAAAACTATTAAGCTGTACACTCCTCACAGATTTATACACTACTTCTATTTGTCTTCTGTAGAATCATTTCATTACTGAAATCCTCTGTATGTTTTCAGCACACATTAAAATGCAAACGCACTTAAATTATAGGTGAAGATGGAGAGGAACATATATCCTTAGATTAGAAAAGTACTTTTGTGGCCCAAGAGACCACAAACGGATATTTACAGGGCAATGACTATGTCACATGAGACCACAATTCAGTACTAGCATTACGAAATGATTTTACTTTACAATACTGAAGTGGCAAAATTACCCACTAACTTATAATACCTTTAATAGTCCCCCATTGTGTTCAAGATAAAATTCAACATTCTTGATTTACTTACAGATCTGGACCCTTCACAATCTGCTTCAGATTTCCCAGCCTCCTCATCTACCATTAATACACCCACTCATCCCAGACAATTCAGTATTCCACCTACATGCACATGCCAGGCAAGTTTGCATTTCAAAAGCCTTTTTACAGTGCTCTCTTCCATTGCAAGAATGTCTTTAAATTCATTCTTTTAACTTTTAAATCCTACTAAAAAGGATCTTCCTCAAATCACTTCTTTGGAAACCCTCCCTGATACACTCCTCACTATTCAGACAAACCTTATAGCAAATTTAATTAATTCCTCTACCAGGCCCTCAAAGACTTAGCATACTAAAGAGGGGAATAAGGATAAGACAATATTTGGCCTAGTCAGAAACTCAGGACCCCAAAAACTAATCATGTCCAATCTACCAATCATCTATGACACTCGCAAGTGTTTTCTGTGAGCATGTTTGTGTGGATATATATGTGTTTGAATGTCTGTACATATTTATTTTGATAATCAAGGAAGTTCTGACTTTCAAATTTGGCTTGTATGGTATGGAACAGAGACCACACACAACTAGAAGCCGAGATCCGTTACTGACCTTCAGAACAGAAGCACCCCAACACAGGACTCTGGGCATCTTAGAAAAGAATGTGGGTTTTTCAGAAAGAAAGAAATAGCCACACAAACTAATTGTTTTTCAGTCTCATATGTCTTGGAGGAACATTTGATACTTAAGTAAAATTTAATAATAGTATTGAGTATTTTTAAATTGTACTCTTTTTATAAAAAGAGTTTAGCCACCCTACTGGATGTGTATCTAATGGTGGTTTTAATTTGTATTTATCAGATAATTAAAGATATTGAGCACTTTTTCATGTGCTTATTGGTTATTGTCATGTCCTCTTTGGTAAAATATTCTTTCAAAACCTCTGTTCATTTTTAATGGGTTGTATATCAACATCGGATTTTAAAAGTTTATTAATATAACAATTATTTATTAGATATACATTTGCCAGTATTATATTCCAGGCTGTGGTTTGCCTTCTGCTTCTCATAAGCATCTTTTATTATTATTATTATTTTTTTTTTTTTTTTGCAGTATGCGGGCCTCTCACTGCTGTGGCCTCTCCCGTTGCGGAGCACAGGCTCTGGACGCGCAGGCTCAGCGGCCATGGCTCACGGGCCCAGCCGCTCCGTGGCATGTGGGATCTTCCGGGACCGGGGCACGAACCCGTGTCCCCTGCATCGGCAGGCGGACTCTCAACCACTGTGCCACCAGGGAAGCCCTCATAAGCATCTTTGAAGGGGCAGAAGTATTTGATTTTGATGAACTGCAACAGCATTCTGGGGGTATTTATGCATTTTGTGTTCTAAGAAATACTTGTTTAGCCAAAAGTCATATTAGTTTTCTATTGTTTCATAACAAATTACCACAAACTTAGCATTTTAAATCAACAGCCATTTATTAGTTAGGTAAGTTAGAAGTACAGAAACATTGTGTCCTACTTCTCAGCTCAGAACCTCACAAGGTCAAAATCAAGGTGCTAGCAAGGCTATGTTCTCATCTGTAGTCGGTGGTTCTCTTTTAAGCTCATGTTTATAGCAGAGTTTAATTTCTTATGGTTGTAGGACTGAGTACCCTATCTCCTTGCTAGCTGTCAGCTGGGGACCACTCTCAGTTCCTAGAGGCTGCCCAAATTCCTTGCCTCTGCCCCCCTATATTTCCAAAGTCAGCATTAGAGAATCTTCCTCACATCAAATCTCTCCCCTGCTTAAAAGATATTTCTCCAGGAAGAGCCCAGTCCCCCCTAGATTAGTGTTTGATAAATACTCGGGAAAAGGGCTAAGTATACCAGGGGGTGGATATCTTGTGGAATCATTTTAGGTTCTGCCTATCACATTTCCTAAGAATTTCTCTTATACGTTATTCTCAAGTTTTATAGTTCTGCCTTTTACCTTTAGGACTATGATCCATTTTGAGTTAATTATTGTAGAAGGTCCGAGGTAAGGGATCCTGTTCATTTTCTTTTAGGGGATGTGGATATACAACCTTTCCAGCACCACTTGATGAAACTACTACCCTTTCCCACTGAATTAACTTTACACATTAAAACAAATTGAATATATATGTGTAGTTCTATTTCTAGACTCTATTCTATTTATCTATGTCTATTGCTACTTCAATACTTCACTGTTTTGAATACAGTAATTTTATATTAAATCTTGAAATCAGGTGGTTCATTTCTTCTTTCTTTCCAGAAGTGTTTTGGCACTTCTAGATCCTTTACATTTCCATAAAAATTTTAGAATCATCTTGTTATATTTTATAAAACATGCTGAAATTTTAGTTGGGATTATATGGCACCTATAGGTCTATTTGGGGGGATATGATGTTTTCAAAGTATTGAATCTTACAATCCATGAATATGGTATATAGCTCTCCATTTGTATAATTTCTCTAAGCAATGTTTTTTTTTAGTTGTCACTGGGCTTTTTATTTTGTTAAATTTATTCCTAAGTATTTCCAATTTGTTAATGTTATTGTAAATTGATTGTTTTATAATTAAAATGTGCTATGGTTTGTTGTTAGTATATAGAAATATATCTGATTTTTGTATGTTGCCCTAGTAGCTTACAAATTTCCTTAAAAAGTTCCAGCAGCATTTTTATAGATGACTTTGGCTTTTCTGTAGGCTATCATGTTTGCAAACAGATCTTTACTATTTCCTTTCCAATTTTTATAGCTTTTATTTATTTTTATTTTTTTTCCTTTTGTTTCCCTGACTAGGACCTCCAGTAGCAGGTAGAATAAAATTGGTAAGAGTGAGTATTCTTTCTCTTTCTTATCTTAGTTAGACAGCTTCATTCCTTCATGGTTTAGTATGATGCTAGCTCTATTGGTTTAAAAAGATGGCTTCCTACTGAGTTAAAGAAATTCCCTTCTGTTCCTAGTTTTTAAATTTTTTTAAATTCTTTTTTTTCCTTTTATAACTAATGAATTTTTTCAAATGCTTTTTCTGTACCCATTGAGAAGATCATACAGTTTTTCCTTCTTAGTCTGTTCATAAAGTGAATTGCATTAATTTTCACATATCAAACCATATCTCTAACAAACTCTTGCTCATAATACAATGCTAATCATGGTGTAATCTTGCTCATCATGTGATATGTGTACATATACACATGTACACACACATATACACACATATACGTATACATGGATTTACTTCATTAATATTCTCTTAAGAATATTTGCATTTAGTTCCTTGAAGAAAATTTGCCTGCAGTTTTCTATTTTTTTTATAGCTTTGTCATGTTCTGGTATCAGGGTAATTCTGTAAAATGAGATGGGAAACGTTTTCTCCTCCTCAGTTTTCCAGATGATTGTTGTAGAATTGCCATTATTTTTCTTTAGGTATTTTGTTGATTTCTCCTATTTTTCTTTAGGTATTTTGTTGATTTCAGGTTCAAACCATTTGAACCTGAAGTTTTCTTTGTGGAAGAAATTAAACTATAAATTCAATATATTTAGAAGATAGAAAACTATTCAGTTTATTTCTTCATGACTGAAATTTGGTAGATTTTAACTCACAAATTTATCTTTCTCTAAGATATCAAATTTATGGGCATAAAATTCTTAATGTATATTTATTTTCCATTTAGTACAGGATCAACATTGCAGTCCCATGTACGTCAGCTATTTTTAATTTGTATCTCTTCTCCTTTTGTTACTAATTAACCTCAGCAGAAGTTTATCAAATTTATTCATACTTTCCAACTACCTTTTGGTGTCATTTATTTTCTCTACTATTTTTATACCTTCTCTGTAATTAATTTAGCAGCATAAAACAATGTATGTTTATTATGTCACTGTTTCTATGGTTCAGGATTTTTTTTCATCCTTCAACACTTTATTATTTGCTTATTCACATATGACTAGCCATCTATTGAGTAAGTTTTTGAAATTAATTCACACTTTTACAGTTGCATTGGGGTATAATTGATAAAGATTAAATTGCATATACCTAAAGTATTCAATTTGGTATATTTTGATATATGTATACACCTGTGAAAACAGCTTCACAACTAATTAAAAAAAAACCTCCCTACCACCTCATCTGCAGACACCAAGTGATCCACTTTCTGCCACTATAGATTCGTTTTCTATAATTTATATAAATGGAATAAAATTGTATGCACTTTATTTTTGTCTGACTTCTTTCTTTTAGAGTTATTATCTTGAGTCTCATCCATGTTGCTGTTTGTATCAATAGCTCATTCCTTTCACTGCCGAATTGTATTCCACTTTAGAAATATACCAAATTTTGTTTATCCATTCACTAGCTTATGGACATTTGGATTGTTTCCACTTCCTGATTATTATGAATAGTGTTGCTGTGAGTCAACACTATTAAGTGTTACATGTAAGTCTTTGTGTGAAGCTGTGTCTTTCATTTCTCTTGGGTGGAATTGTTGGCTTAAGGTATATGGTAAATTAATGTTTAGCACTTCAAGAAACTCTAGAGCGGTTTTGCATGACTGCACCATTTTTCATTTCCAGCAGCAATGTATGCATGTTCAGGCAATTGTAAGTGTCCCCAAGGATATAGTAAAGCAGGGCAATACATACATTGCTGGGTTTAGGATTAAAGCCCAGCTGAGTCCTTTGTTCAGTGTATTACAACACTACAATCATAGTATCAGCCAGGCTCCTCCTCTTAACTGAAGTTCAGCATGCTTTTCCAACTTTATTCAAGTTGTTGGAAGAATTCAGTTCCTTTTGATGGCAGGACTGAGTTCCTTAGCAACTAGAAGCCACCCCTCCCCTTAGCCAGTTCACAACATGGCTGCTTGGTTTTTCAAGATGAACAGGTGAGATAGCCTCTGAATTCTAGACTCTCTCTTCAGGGGTTTTCCTGATTCAGTCAAGCCCACCAGGATAATCTTCCTTTGATCGAATTAAAGCTAAGTACTTAGGGAACTTAATTATATCCACAAAAATTTTCACCTTTGCCATATGACAGCATAATACCTGGCATGCTATCTCATCACCTTTGCCATATTCTATTAGTTAGAAGCAAGTTGCTCTCAAGGGAAGTGTATTATACAATGGCACAAGTCATTGGGGGTCACTTTAGCATTCTAGCTAACATACCATCACTTTGGATTTAAGTTGCTTTTTATTATTAACTTCTGGAAGTTTAAGCTTACACCATTGATTGAGAATTTCTTTCTCTTCTGATACAGGCATTTAAAGTTTTAGGCATCTAAGCACTACTTCAGCATCACTTCACATATTTTAATATACTGTGCTTTCATTGTCACCCAGTGTGAATTATTTTCTAATTTTCTGTGTGAATTTTTTTCTTGAATCATGGCTTTAAAAAATGTCTTTCTTAATATTATATGTGGGGCCTTAGAGATATTTGTGTTCTTAGTTTATACTTTTATGCTCTTTTGGTCAAATAGCACCTTCTGTGATACATTAACCATTTTAATTTTATTGAGAATTGGTTTTTGGCCCACAGTATGTTCAATAATGGTGAATACTCTGTGTGCACTTGAAAGTAATGTATATTCTGCTATGGTTGTGTGGAATTCTCTAAAAATCTTAATCAAATCCAGGGGTTTGAGGCTAGTGTCCAAATCTTTTATATTATTACTGATTTTTGTCTCTCAGATGTTTTACATACCCCCTAATGTTTCTGATGAAAGCCCAGTGGAGGCACATGGGAAAGAGAGGCAGGTGGAGGCAGGACTCCCACTCCCACAGCCAGAGGTTCCCAGGGATCATAAATTTCATGCTCACCTGCACTTGTCCTTTAAGAATTCATTAAAATTTCATTTGATTTTTTCAAACCAGGTTTTTATGGCTGCCAGCTCTACCACCAATGCTCTGCCAAAGGTGAAACAATTGTATGTGACCTGTCTCTCTTCAGGGGGACTTATCACTAAGTTCACCTAAGTTTACCTTGCTAACTTAGCTCTGATGGAATCTGAAAAACGCTTTTTAACGTTTAGGGTGGTAGAGACCTTCTCTTGTGGGTTTCCTATAGCCTAAGTACTCAGCAGAACTATAAAACCTTGGGGCTGTAAAACTGTCAGACATGTTTCCGGCACTGCAGCTCCAAGCTGGAGCCTGACTGGGCCAGGTCCATGCTCCCACACACCCCTGTCCTCCTCCCAGCATGCCCACTGCTCCCTCCTGCAGCTATGGGTAAATACATTTCGATAGATTAAAATCTTCAAAACAACAAATAACAAAAGACGAATCTTGGGGCTTCCCTGGTGGCGCAGTGGTTAAAAATCCGCCTGCCAATGCAGGGGACACGGGTTCGAGCCCTGGTCCGGAAAAATCCCACATGCCGCGGAGCAACTAAGCCCGTGCGCCACAACTACTGAGCCTGCGCTCTAGAGTCCGCGAGCCACAACTACTGAAGCCCGTGCCCCTAGAGCCCATGCTCTGCAACAAGAGAAGCCACCACAATGAGAAGCCCGCGCACCGCAAGGAAGAGTAGCCCCTGCTCGCCGCAACTAGAGAAAGCCCACGCGCAGCAAGGAAGGCCCAAAGCAGCCAAAAATAAATTAAAAAAAAAAAAAAAAAGACGAGTCTTTACTGATAAATATTGGGAATGGTAAAGTATTGGAAATCAGTGTTGTAAAAGACAACCTGGAGATTTACCGCGCTAAACTTAATCCCTCCTTTCTCTATTGGTAATGCCGAGGGCTTTTGTGCCGAGGAATGAGGCCGAGGAAAAGAAAGCAACTGTCACAGATGATACTGTGCCACCTCTGGATCTTTTACTCTGTTGTTTGTGGTTTTTATTAGAATAGGAGAAAGTGGTGCAAAGATTTCCGGAGAGATACATCCTCAGTGTTAAACAGCAGCCTGAGAGGTTGAATTGTTATTTAGTGATCATCCATGTGTATATGTGTGTGAACATGTGTGAACATGCATTGTGTTAGGGACAGAGTGCCCTTATGAAATACTCAGTACCTATTTACAAAACAAGCAAACACCTGTTAGCTTTTAAAATGAGATACATTCCAGATTATATATTTATTTAAAATAGTTTATTTTTTATTGCTCTTTAGAGTGCAGTGCAAATTACCACAACTAATGTATTTTCTAAAATAGGCATGCATTTTTTTTTTTTTTGCAGTACGCGAGCCTCTCACTGTTGTGGCCTCTCCCGTTGCGGAGCACAGGCTCTGGACGCGCAGGCTCAGCGGCCATGGTTTATGGGCCTAGCCGCTCCGCAGCATGTGGGATCTTCCCGGACCGGGGCACGAACCTGTGTCCCCTGCATCGGCAGGTGGACTCCCAACCACTGCGCCACCAGGGAAGCCCCAGGCATGCATTTTAAATGAAAATCATACTATAGTATGAAATCTTATGAGCATATTAGGAAATAAAGAGTACACTGCAATAGGAGGAGTGAAAGGGCCACAGAGAGTGAACCTCTGATTTCTTCACATCTCTAAAGACAAAATCTAGCAGGATAAAAACGTTCCTGTTCTGTGAACCAATCCAATCCTGATTCTACTTTCTATGTGCAATTTGTTTTAAAAAATCTAATCATCCTCTCCTGTTCCAGATATAACCTCTCT
Source organism: Monodon monoceros (assembly GCF_005190385.1). NCBI lineage: Eukaryota > Metazoa > Chordata > Mammalia > Artiodactyla > Monodontidae > Monodon > Monodon monoceros. The sequence continues at coordinate 11,089,183 of NW_021703765.1, read as the reverse complement.
ACCGGATGTGGTTCATATTATGTAAATGGAGTCAGAAATGTAAGAGCTCAAATTTGATTATAGCGGCCTGTTGCCCGTGGTATCATTAAATGTGCAAGTTGACACATGAACTTCTAGTTTATGGGACTGTGTGTTGTAAGCACATTAGTTAACGCAGTAACAGCCCCTGTTTGCTTTTACACTGAAACTGACAAAAGGCATGTTATTTGTAGAACATGCTAACTGCTGTAACAAATAACTTCCAAATCTCATTGGCTTACTCAACAAGTTTCCCACCCGCATCTCAGTGGAGTGATGTAGGTTGGCAGGATGCAGGGAGGGTCTTCCACTCCTCAGGCTCTAACCCTCCCTTGGGTCTCTCAGCCACTCAAGGGATCCTTTTGCCTCTGGGGACAAATGAATTAGGAGGGATTGTACAGAAGACTTAAATAAGAGGTGTAGGGGCGCCTTCAAGTGACACCCATCACTTCAGCTCTTTCCATTGCATAGATCTTAGTCACATGGCCAGGCATTAAAGGGGATTGGAAAATGTGTCAGCAGTGTGCCGAGAGCAAACATGGAAATTGCTGGACAGCTTATTGGGGTCTGCATCAAACAATGCCCAGTAAATGAGTAAAGAGCTAATGTGTAATGTGATTTGTTCCTGAAGGTGTGTGGTTAATGGAGACAATCATTTTTCTGTAGCTCAATAAATTGCAGACTGATCTGAGAAGTGTTTATTAAAAATAAGTGTTTTATAGAGGTAGTATTTTAAGCTTCTAGCAAAAAAAAATGTTTTCTATATACAACAAATCACTAAGAATATAGAAAGTTAACTTCAGAAACAAAAAATTATTTTTAAAACTGTAAATAATTTATTCACTAGATCATCTTATTATAACCTTGTAAAAATCACTGGAGAGTAGCAAAGGTGGAAGGGAAATGAGAGATGGGAGGAACATGTTTCCTGTTTCTCTAGCATCCTTGGTCCCAGGGATAGAATTGTCTGGTAATTCTGAAGAGGTGTGAGAAGTCATCAGAGAGCCACTGCAGGGATTTGGAGTATTTATATTACTATAGCTACAGAACCAAACATCAATCCCTTAAGCTATTATTTCGGTGAAGATGGTTAAACACATACTGACAAATGGACTCCTCTTTTTTCTAATTTTTACTATGTGTGGAACTTATTTCTGAGCTTAGGGTATTAGTTTAACTTCCTGCATACTATGAAACAATAACAGAGGGTTAGAGGGTCATTTTCTTGTCACTCTGGTACCTCTTAAAAGTGGTGTAATGCATCAGAGCATACTTTATTTTGTCAGGACAGAGAAAGATCAGATTCTATTATAGGAAGAGCAACAGACATAGGATCAGAGAATCCTCAAGAGTGTACATTCTGTAGCTCAGCCAGGCTATTTGTCAGGGTAAAGTTATGGAAACTGATGGTGTATATGACTGAATGACAACCTTGAGAGGGTTGATAATGTTTCACAAAGGAGTAGAATCAGCTTAAAGTAAAAGAAAAGGAACCAATTGTTATTATTACCAATTGTATACACTTAATATTGAACTATGTTAGGTTTTCCATACACATTGCTTTGTGTCATTGTTAAGACACCCTAAAAGTATCATTGTCACCAACATTGTTTGTGTTAAATGATGATAGATTTTAGTAAAGGATGAATCTGCATATTTCATTACCCAATAAATCTGACAAAACACAGAAGAGCAAAATATGAAAAAGAATAAATAATTCTACTTCATAGAGATAAGTGTTACCACCCAGGAATGTCTCTTTCCAGAATACTTTTCTATATTTTAATGTGATCATACTATGTGTTGAGGATGATTGGTTGAGCAGTTCATTCATCATCTACTTCCTATGGTAAATTTATGTGAAACGTTAAAATAAATTCGATTTATTTTCATAAAGTGTTTAGAATTATTTATGTATCCTTATATAAAACAGACCTTTAGAAAAAGAGAGACTGAGACCTCTATTCTAAACTCACCATTTCAGAGGTGAAAAAAAATGAGTCAGACAGATCCTGGACTATACCAACATTCCTCTCATTCCAAAATGCCATTTACCATTCCCTGGGCTATAAAAAGCACACAGATGCCTCAAAACTTTTGCAACCTCCCCAAAGTAAAACGTATATTTGGCCTCTTCTTTTAAATTGCATATTTAGCCATTTTTCTAGCAATCAACTTTGTGTCATTTACAAATGGAGTCTCATAAATATTCCAGTTTGCACTTTCTCAGGTACAGAGCATTCACATTTGATGGTGTAATTTCATTTTGGTTAGAGGAAAATTTTATGCATTTGGGATCCTTTTAGTTCCCAACATGATTAAACCTGGTGTTGTAGCTAAAAAGCTCTTATGGCAATTTATCATGTGTTGGCTTAAAGAAATTTTCATTACTTCATCTCAAGACATTGCTTTCCTTGCAAGTTTCAAAGGAGATTTTTCACTTAAAGACACTTTCTCTTTTACATACTACTCTCCATTATTGCCCAGATCTTCTTTCACCCCAAACTTTTTCTTTTTCCTTGAGGCAGATCCAAGAGAGTACTTATACAAAGAAATAGTTTCTTCATTTCTTCTTCTGAACCTTGGAACTAATTCCACAGAATTCCTTAGTCTTTCCATTCACTGTCCATATTTTTTACCAAAATATATTAGGACCTACAAAAGGAAATGAGGCAACTGCTCACTTCCTTTCAAATATAAACAATAAAAATAATGTCCATTTCCCAAAGGCCCATCATGTGCTTTATTTTTGGTGCTTGAAATTAATTATTTAAGTTAATGCTTTCAGCTTCTAACCAAGAACATTGTTCATCTTAACTTATAGAGGGAAACTAAGGATCTTAAAGTCATTGTAAATTTTTTAGGGTTCAAATTATAAGCAGAACAGGCATTTTCAGGCATGACTTATCCAAATCTTCAAGGTATTACTACCCTGCCATCTTGTTTGACTCCAAAATACCTGACAGAAAAGTTGTTTAGTAGAAAGAAAAGAAATTATAAATTAAAATGATTTTGTGTAATTTATTAAACTTATTATGATTTCTTTCTCAGACTATCACAGAAAATTAAGAGCTGCCTGTACCACAAACTAAGAAATTGTATGGGGGTTCAGATAATGTAGTTTGCTGACTACATCGCTATGATATCTACCTCCACTTCCTTATGTTTAAGATAGAAAAGATAATCGTTTCTTTGAAAATAATCTTAAAATGGTTTATAAATAATTTATCTTTTAAACTTCTTTTTAGAAATTATTTTGATTCACAGAAAAACTGCATATTTGTGTATGGTTTACTTTGTCTTTAACCTGAGAGTATACAGCCAACAGACTGTTTCCAGAACATAACTGGTCTAGTTCTCCTTCTCACTTAGCATAGTTATGTTATTCACTTTCAATGCAGTAAGATTTATTTGTTTGTGTTTTTATTCCACCTTTTTCCCACCTTCACTGCCGATTTTATTTTATTTTTGTGTATGAAAGGTTGGCATGATTCTAAAAGCTGGAACTCTATAAAAAGGTAAACTCAAAGAATTGACACTCACCCTTTTCTAGCCATTCCCAGGGACTCCCTGCAGAGAACAGATCTCACTGGTTACTGATTCATCTTCCTGTAATTTTTCTTTTTTACACAAACAAGCATATCCAGGTATATTTCTTATCCCAACATTTTTCTTACACAAAAGGCAGCACACTATAGATATTCCTTTGAATTTTGTGTTTTTCGTATCTGGCTTCTTTCACTTAGCATAGGCAATGACAAACTACAGCCTGTGGGCCAATTAAACCCCAAGGCCTGTAAGCAAAGAACAGCTTTTACATTGGTAAAGGGTTGTAGAAAAGAAAAGAAAAAAATATGTTATAGAGCTTGTATGTGGCTGGCAAGCCTGAAATATTTACAGAAAAAGTTGTCCTACCCGCGACAGCATACTGTATTTAAGTTCATCCATGTTGGAGGATATACCCACAGTTCACTCTTTTTATTGTTCAGTATTATTCCAGTGCCAAGATGTATCACATTGGATTTATCCACTTATCAGTTTATGGGCATTTGTGCTATTTCCACTTTGAACTATTATGAATAATGTTTTCATGAATATTCATGCATACAAATCTTTGTGGGGACATATATTTTCCTTTCTCTTGGGTAGATACCTAGGAGTGGAATTGCTGGGCTTCATGGTAAATATATGTTCAACTTAAAAAATTCCAAACTGCTTTCCAAAATGGCTGTACCATTTTTCCATTCCCAGCAATATAGGAGGGTCCCCTTTTATTTATATTTGTGTCAATATTTGTTATTTTCTTTCCTTTTTATTACAATGACTCTAGTAGATATGAAATGGTATATCAATGTGTTTTTTTTAATGTAAAACTATTTTATTGCAAATTATACTGCTGTAAAATAAACAAAGGAAATGGATTCCAAAAAGCATTAAAGTAACATTAAAGGAAACAGAACCTCTTTCTCAAGTGAAGAGAATTCTAAGTAAGAAAAGCACGCAGTCTGCGGTGAAAAGCTGAGCTCAGACTTGGAAGTCAGCCCTGTGTACCCGCCTGGCCTCAGTCCCCAACTAGCTGTGTGACCCTCCACAAGCATTTCATCTCTCTGAGCCTCAGGATCCCGTATGGGAAAAATGCTACGTTGATGGGAGGGTTAAATGACATTAGTGGAGAGGGAGAAAGTTACGCGCTCAGACACTACACATCTCAAGCGTACATGGCTGGTCAGTAGAAGAGTCTGGAAGGGTGATGCCTGAGTCTGGGCTCAGAGCATCTCCACTCCTCTGTGAAGACCCACCCTCAGGCTGATGGTGCAGAGCAGTCAACTGAGGCCCGGGGAGATTAAAGATCTGTGCACGGTGTGTGTGTACGTGTTTTATAATGTATCTGATGTATCCGTAGAATAGTATTTATGTACTCAAAGTTGTGTGCTCAAAAAAAATTTTTTTTTAATGCTAGTGATATGTGATCAAAGAAGTTTGGAGCCTACTGAAAGAGTTGCTCTCTAAGCTGTCCTGGAGTGGAAAGAGCCTGGCTGGGCCTTTGGTCCAGAGGTGACCCTTGTGATCCGACCTGTCCCTGCCAAACGGGGAGAGGAGCTAGGCATTCACTGATTCATCAATGTGGTTTTGATATTTATTTTCCTAATGATGATGAACATCTTTAAAAGCACTCTTAAATTACATTTGGGTTGGATGTCTTCTAATTATGAGCAGAAAGAGTTCTTTTTGTATTTTGAATACAAATCCTTATTCAGATATGTGATTTGCAAATATATTCTCATACTTTCTGGCTTTTTCTTTCATTTTCATAAAACTTATACTTGAAATAGGAACATTTTTATGTTGCCTACTTTGTTTTCTTGAGAATTTAAACCTATATTCATAATGAATATTGGTCCAGTTTTATATTCTTGTAATGCCTTTGCCTGGTTCTGGTATCAAAGAAATATCGCTCCCATTTAATGAATTTGAAAGTATTTCCATCTCTTCAGTTTTCTGGGATAGACTGTGTAGGATTGGTATTTACTGTGTAAACAGTGTGGGAGAATTCATCAATGAAAGCATCTTGTTGAGGAATGATCTGTAACTACAGATTTAATTTTTTTAATATACAGGACTATTTAGGTAATCTATTCTTGATTGGAATTTGATAGACTGTATCCTTCAAGTAATTTGTCTATTTCATCTCACTTGTCATAAAGTTGTTTACAATATTCCTTTATTACTCTTTTAATAGTTGTAGAATTTGTAGAATCTATAGGAATATCATTTCTCTCATTTATATATTTGTAAATTGTGTGATTTTTCCTGAAAGAAGTTTATCCATTTTATTGATTTTTCTCATAGCACAAGCTTTTGGTTTCACCAATTTTTCTCTTTTTTCTGTTCTCAAGTCTATTGATTTTATACCAATTTTTATTATTCCCTTTATTTTATTTACTTCAGGTTTAATTTATTCTACCTTTTGTAGTTACATTATCTAGAAGTTTAGGACAATGGCCTTTACTGCTTTCTAATACAGGTGTTTGGTGCCATAACTTTCCCCCTAAGTACTGCTTTATCAGCATCCCACAAGGTTTAATAGGTTGTAATTCCATTTTCTTTATTTAAAAATACTTTCTAATTTCTATTCTGTTTTCTTCTTTAACCTATATGTTATTTGGTTAAGAATTCTTAATCATTCTATTTTTATCTCTTTTTTAGTTAATTAGCTATAACTTCATTCTTGTTTGTTTTAGTACTTGCTTTAGGATTTATAACATACATATTTAACTTATCTCACTCTACTCTCAAGTCATATCATACCATTTCTTAAATAGTATAAGATAAAATAACTTCAAAATAGTATACTTCCATTGCTCCCCTGCAAATATTTATGCTGTTATTATATATTTTTGTTTTATGTATGTTATAAATGTAATATTTCATTATTTTTTATTCTTGCTTGAACAGTTGTTTTTTAAATAGATTTGGATAATAAGAAAATTTCTTATACCTTCATCTATGTAACTACCATTTCTAGTCATCCTTTTGTGTAGATCCATGTTTCTATATTGTGTCATTTTTCTCTTCTCTGAAGGACTTCTTTCACATTCCTTTCAGTGGGATCCTACTCTTGATATGTATCATTAGCCTTTAGATCTCTAAAAAAAATTTTTTTTAACTTCATTTTTTTCCTCGGACGTAGAATTTTAGGTTGGAAAGATTTTTGTTTTTTCTTTTATTCAGTTTATTAAAGATATTGCTCCACTGTCTTTTCATTCAAAATATTTCCAGTGGGAAACTTCTGTTCTCCTGAATTTTGTCTCTCCTAGTAACGTCCTTTTTAATCTGACTGCTATTAAGATTCTCTGTTTATGATTAGTTTTGAACAAGTTAATTCTCATATGTTTTGTTGTAATTTTCTTCATGTTTCTTGTTCTTCATGTTTGTTGAACTTCTTGGATCTGTGAGTTTATAGTTTTCAGCAAATTCAGAAAAATTTCAGCCATTTTTTTCTTCCAATATTTTTTCTACCCTTACCCTCTCTTTCAGGGACTCAAATTGTGCATCTATCAGCCCACCTGAAGTTGTGCCACAGATTATTCTCTGTTTCTTTTGGTTCTTGTTGTCTATTCTCTCTTCTCTCTTAATTTTGAATAGTTTCTATTGCTATGTCTTCAGGTTCACTAATCTTTATTCTACTAAATGTATCTCAAAATTCCATTGTTCTTCATCTCACTCATAATAATGGTCATCTCTGGAAATTCAATCTGAGTCAGTTTTGATTGATCTAATTCCTCATTATGGGTCATATTTCCCTACATCTTTGCATGCCTAGTAGTTTTTTTATTTTTTATTATAAGCTAGATATTGTGAATTTTACCTTGGATGCTGTGTATTTTCATATTCCCATAAATAATCTTCAGCTTTTTCTTGGGACACATTTAAATTATTTGGAAATTGTTTGATCCTTTCAGATCTTGATTCTCAGATTCATTTTGTGAAATAGGAGTGTTGTTTCAGTTAGTTTATTTCTCACTGCCATATACCTTACCCAACACCCATGCATCACACAATATACCAATATGGCTGTGCCATCCACTGACTAATGTGTTTCCCTCATGTTGCTTCACTTCCCACGCCACCCATTACCTGGAGAGTAAGTAAGGAGTTAGGGATAGTATTTCTAGCCTGCCACACCCTTAGTCACATATACCCTACAGTTTTTAGTGTCCACTTGAGTTCCTTTAGTTATTATACTGGTTCTTTCACACTCACATGGCTGCGTTGATATCTTTGGTCTAAGACTTTTGGGGTCATGACACTAAAATTTAGTGTCTGTGTTTTCTGCTTAAAGACTAATGTCTTAACTTGTCCACAGGCTATTTCCTCACTCAAGTATAGATTCCAAGTTTCATGGAACTCCAAAGTATGGTAATAGTAGCTGTGTATGTACTTATTTGTTGAAATAGATTTTTATTTTTATTTTTGTTACCGGGATTTTGAGGAAATGAGTAGTACCTTAAAAATGTTCTTTCTTGAGTTTCCCTGCAAAATTTCTGAAACAATGCTTTCCTGATGAGAGAGAGAGAGAGAGAGAGAGAAATATTTTTCCATTTTATGAAGCTAGTTTGTACACAGCAAAGTGCCTATTGAGTTATCTCTTTTATGAGTGTTCTCTGCTTTTTATAGTATTTTTGTTGCTACCAGGAGAAATGCAAAGGCTTTGAGTCTAAAGATAATAGCATATCATTTTTTATGGGACACTAAGTGTTTAATTCATATCCAGCAATAGGCTTGGAAAAATTCTATACAGCAATAATGCACAAAAATTATAATTTTGTTGATTTTCCCTTTGTCCTCATTCCTGGTTTGTTGAACAAATTAAGTTTATTTCTTCTGGTAGTAATTTGTCAGCTTTCATCACTTTTCAGAAGATTGGTTTTATGTGAACTCCAACGACTTTAGAACTATCATTCTTGTACTTTATACAACCAATTACCTCAATATTAGGTAGTATTTACTTAATTAGAATTATAATAAAATGATGAAAAATAAAACATTTATGTGTTTAGAAGTACTATGTTTTTCTAAATGGAGTAGACTATACTTATTATGCCATAAAAGGTTTTGATATCATTGTAAATAACAGTGACTTAGTAATTAACTGCTCTTGTATAGCCTGTAGAGAAAAATTAAAATGAGAGGAAAGGAGTGATCACCTTAGTGATTTGTAACCCAATAATTTATTGGAGTTTAGTAAGATTACAAATTAACATTGTGTTTCCAGTTATTTGCAGACAGAGACTCTTGTCAAAACCATGCAAATCCTGGGCGTGATGGTGGGGTATTTAAATATCATGTCCAAGCCTGATGATATAGGATAGTCGAATATGAATTGGAGCAGGCAGGCATCATTTAGGAGATTGATGCAATCTCCTAAACTCAGGTTCGCCTGACAATATACTTCTGAGGTTAGGAATAATGCCTTCCTATCCTGTTGGCCGACTACTAAACTGGACATATTTCTGCTTGGGAGATTGATAAGAATTAGAATTTCAAACACAGAGTTTACCTGATATTTACTTTTGAAATAGTACAAATATGACTTACCACCTCTGGTCTTAATAATGGGTTGACTTTCATTTCTAAAATATTTCTAACTTCTCAAATATCTAAAAGATTGAACAATGCTCACTTCTTGCTGCCCTGGTATATATTTGAATTTATTATTTTTACTTCAAATGGACATTTTTATTTTTGGTTTTTGTTTTGTTTTTTGATTGACTTTTTAAAATACTTGAACATGTAATGGTATTATCTTCTTCTTACACTTACCTTCTCTCTCTCTCTCTCTCTATACATATATATACACATACACATATATGGCATGTGTTAATTATTATTAATATCAATTAGTTTAGAACACCATAG
>NW_021703765.1:11040976-11079735 GCF_005190385.1 Monodon monoceros | reverse complement strand
GGCATGTGTTAATTATTATTAATATCAATTAGTTTAGAACACCATAGTTCATCATGTAGCATGATCGCTAGTGTTATATTAAAAGACTATTTAAATCAAATTAAGTATGAAAAAGACATACAGGGCTCATCTAATTTCAGTTCTAATCAATGAATTGCTAGCCCTTTCTTTGATTCCTCTCTAAGATTAAATGCCCTTCATTGTAGCTGTTTTGATTATTTGTTCTATATTTTCCCAAATTTCTACTGATTTGAGTAATTCCATGAATAGGGGAATAAAAGCCTTTGCACATTTTCTGACACCTTCCATCAGTCCTGTTTCTAGAATGTCACATGAAAAAGTACTATAGCTAGTCACTCATGTAAGGTATAGATTTCAACTAATTTGGTCCCGTGAAAAAGCTGGGACTATATATTTATTTTGTAGTATAAATCTGAGAACAAGATTTAATTTAAAAGAGAACTAGAATATAATTGTGTTAAATACACATATCAGTGCATAAAATTTACATTGATACATTTTCATTAAGAGAATATTAATCATCATTAATATGCATATAGCATTGAGTTCTTCTGATTGTAATTATTATAATTTTCAGCAAACTTTTCACCATTCATCACAAGATACAAATGAACCTAACAAATGATAAAAATCTGAATATTTCATCAAACCCATTTTCTTATCTCTTTTGGTCCCTGAACTACTGAGCAGACAACTATCTTTCACTTTCAATTTCAAAGTCATGACGACTTTAAACATTTGATAAACATTTTTTACATGTTGATTCACTAAAATAAAAAAAAGACATTATTTAGAAAAATGCCCCTTTGATTTACATTAGACAAGAGAGCTTCCTTGATTTTTCGGACAAACTTTTTAAAAAAAAAAATTCAGTAACCTTCAGTAGACATTTAGCAGGGCTTGACAAAGTTTTGATTGAGGAAAGATTGATTCTCTAAAGTTTGAGTGGTCAGACATGCACTGAATTTGCTGCGGTTCACTGCTATATTCCAGAAAGGATTTCTAGCCATTCTCACCTAATGAGCTTATTAGTAAAAGGCTGAAAGGATCACAGATTGTCTGTCAAGGAAGATTGTCAGTCACAAGCTGTTAGCAACTCTGCTGTGATTTACACACCATGAGTAAAGAACAGAATGGTGCTAAAATGCTGCTTATTATGTCCCGCAGCTTGTGCAGTAACACAAATAAAATATGTGGAGCAAAGGTTTAAAGGGGAAAAAAATAAGTTCTAAAGAAGAAAATCAGAGGAAATTAGACAGAAGAGTGCTTTACCACCTCCCATTGCCTTTAGTGGTAATTATAATGCAGAGGAGAAATCAAGGCGCCTGCAGCAATAATAGCCATAGTCCAAAATGATGCTATTAAGCTCCTGTCGAAAAAAAAAAATAAAGAAACCCCAAAAGTAAAAGTCTACTTGACTGCTGTTAGCAACAGGCAGAATTGACTTTTCTCCTGGGAGATACACTTTTTTCTGTTTCAAACAGATATTTGGAATTCTGCTCCGTTCCACAACCCTTTGTTTATACCTTAGTTTAGCTTTAAAGTCAGTATTTTGTAATCAATGCAGTCTGTATACCTCATTTGTAGTTAGATAAGTATCTCTGAACCAAATGAATTTGCTGATGAAAACTTCTGAATTTGATTTAAAAATAGGCAACTCTAACTTGTATGTATTTGGTGATTCTTTCATATTCTAATTCACATTGTTATACAACTAATATAATTATATTTATATATTTTTCTTTCCTGACAATTGATTAGGGACAATATCTAAAACCCCTATTTTAAGTGGATGAGGTTTGAATTTTATTGCCAATGCTTATTTATTGTAGGTAAAGTAGTTTTGAATTTTTTTGTTTTGTTTTAAAAAGGTTTATAGAATCCCTCTTTAATGAATAAACACATTTCTTTGTTCTCTACACCTACACATGAATTAGTTGATCTTCCATCCTGACACAGATTACTACGTATAATCTCTTCTAATAATCATCACTGGGGCTGATGGAGTTAAATTGACTGTCTTATGATCCATTCACATCCTTACCAGGCGATACTATCAAGGGAAAGAAAGTAAAGCAGGCACTGGTCTAAATTTCCTTGCTAACATGATATATGGAACTCTAGGCAAGTAGACTAATGATATTTCGTAGAAAAATGGTCCTTATTACAGAATGTTCTTAATAGGATGTCCCTAATAAAAGATGGCTTAAATTCAGAATCTATGAAGTTGAGAGACATGATTCCCTGGGAAAAGAGTGTATGAGCTGGGGTGTGAAATGGAGGTATTTAATAGACTAAATATTTCTGGTGTGTGATAAGAACCCACTTAACTCATTTGGAGACTTCATCTACTCTGGGCCAGAGAACATGTATTAGATGCTGGAGGAAAGGACCAAGGGAGCTGTCCTCAATGTCTAGATTCCAACCTGCTTTTCCTGAAGTCTTTAGAACTCATAACTTTGAAATTATTATTGAATCTTGATCTTATTTGTGTGATTTCTGTAAGTCTGATTTGTTTGAGTGGACAATCAGATTACTCATGTTAAGTCAATGCTAAAACACTACTTTTATTATGTCACATGCTTGGCAAAAGCAAAGAATGACATTCTGTAGTTCCACAACACCTGTTGTAATGTTTCTGGAAGTCTTTCCACCACTATTCTCCTAAGTCAATCTTCTAGTCGGACAAAACTTGCTAACTCACAGTCCTACAAAGCACTTCAAATATTCCCATCCCTGCACTTTTCTTGATATTCTTTCCCCCAAGATGTGGCTATAACCTACTTCCTTCCTGACAATTACAGTTTAAAAGTGATCTCTTTACTAAACTGGATTCCTACAACCTCCCTAATCACCCCACACTCCACCACACACCCTTACATCCCCCCCCAAAAAATCAATGTTTCTTTAAATTTAAAATGGGAAACAAAAAAATTAATAAAATACAGCTAAATTTCGTTAGGAAATTTGTGTAGAAAAACTCATGAAGATAAAGTGCATGAGTTTGACTATATAAAAATTTAAAATTTCTGTTGAAGAGGACAAATAAGGCCCCAAGAAAATAGATTAGGAAAAAAATTTGTGAGATATGTAATACACAAAGAGTTAGTATTCCTATTCTGTGAAGACCTCTCATAAATCTATAAGGAAAATGTGCAAGACATGTAAAGGGATAAAACACAGAAAAATAAACTCAATGACAAATAAATATGAGAATAGTTACATAATCTTGTACAGGCATTAATACCATGAGCTACAGGTTTTCCTAAAAAATTTGAAAGCCAAAGTTTGAATACACATTTTTTTTTTTTTTTTTCCGGTACGCGGGCCTCTCACTGCTGTGGCCTCTCCCATTGTGGAGCACAGGCTCCGGATGCGCAGGCCCAGTGGCCATGGCTCACGGGCCCAGCCGCTCCGCGGCATGTGGGATCTTCCCGGACCGGGCACGAGCCCATGTCCCCTGCATCGGCAGGCGGACTCTCAACCACTGCACCACCAGGGAAGCCCCCGAATACACATCTTTAATGAGGAGGCTAGGACATGACATTTTCACATACTGTTCCTGGATGTGTAAGCAATGAAACATTTTAAAATTAACTTGTCAGAAATTTAAGTGGGTATTCCTTTTACCAGCTGATTTTGAAAACTGTACTCTTAGGTTGCATAAAACAAAACAATATCACAAATATAAAGCAAATGGATTGAAATATCATTTATAATAATATGAAATTAGAAATGACTTAAATATAAATCAAGATGGTATAATTGATTACGTTGCAGTACAGAAACTGGAACCTAATGCAGATCTTAAAATGTATGATAGAGGGAGAGGCCACAACAGTTAGAGGCCCGCGTACCGCAAAAAAAAAAAAGAAAGATCTGTAATTATTCATGGGAAAAATGTCCTCTTAGGTTGTTAAAAAATCACATATCACATATGTTGAATACGATGACCTAGTTGTAAAATATATGTATATACGTATGTATGTATGTAATTTGTGATACTATGGAAGGTACACACACACACACACACACACACACACACACACACACACACACACATACTATTCAGACTGGGAAAGATGCACCATTATTTCCAGTGACTCGCTGTGATATCTGTATACAATGGGATTTTCACTAACCACATATTCTTTCAATATCTAATATTTTAAGATAGGAAGTATATTTTGTTTTCAGAATGAGAGAAAATGAGAGAAAAATTAGTGTCTTTGCTACCTTTTTTATATTAATTTAACAAAACTCACATTTACCTCACTGTTATGTAGTATGATTTCATGAAACCAGAATAAGAGTAGGAGTGACACGGTAAATGACTCCACTCCTGCTGTAGCTGTTAACAGTGAAAGATTAAAAGTGAAGTTTGATCTTGTGGGAGTGAAAGCTATCTTCCCTGTGGATGTTGGATTTCCTGATAAAAGAGTCATCGACAAAACCTGACTAAATGGAAACACAATAAAGACAGCAGACCTCAGAGAAGGATTGGAAGCAGCCATTCCCATTCTATTAGCAGTTTGCAATTATAGTCACAGTAATCAGTAACTGTCACCAGGTGCTTGATGGGGATCTTTGTTAGAAAGCTCTCCTTTAAGTATAGTCAATAAAAATCTGTATTACTAATGTAGAGACTTAGAATTCTCTGCAGTCACTCAAAAGGACCCTGACCAAAAATGAATAAATGAATGAATAAATAAGCACCCAACAAATAGAGTGAAGAGCAGACTATCCCAGTGAACTGCATTATGTGACAACTTTATCATGGGACAGAGCGATAAAGATTCAATAAACCTAGAAAACACACACACACACACACACACACATACACACACACACACACACACACACACGAGATGGGGAAAAAAATAAGGAGAAAAGAGAAGGAAAGAAAAGAAAAGAAATCGGCCCAGATTGAAGTCATTGTAATTAATTCCGTTAGTCTCATCTGACTAAAAGTAGAATTGGCATATCATTTATGTTTTCAAAGGTAATTATGCCTAAATAGAATGTGAAAAATATGAAAAATATTCTCAATCAAACTATTACTTTTTTTTAGTTCTGAATTACAGAATACTTCTAAGTAGTTTTATACTTAAATAATAGGATTGCCCAATCAAGATATTGGAGCCCATTGAGGGACATCAAGTAACATCCACTGGAATGTACTGTCTGGCTGAGCAGGATACAGCTATAGTTGAGCTCCCAAATAGGATGTCATAAGCTTCAGGAGTAAGGACAGTCGCATCACTTAACCATCTGCTGTAGTATCTGTATTGTTATTATTATTTATAAACAGTAAGAGTGAGATATAAATACTCATTATAGAAAAAATTTCAATATATTTACATATGCCCTTATTTCAGAAGTAATTAAAGCAAATGCATTTCACAGTCTTTTGGAAATAGGATTTTCTATTTGGATTAATTATTCCTTATATGAAATACTTGCAAATATATTTTTGCTTTATTCTTCTACCAAACTGATCCACCATGTACTATCAAATAACCAGACTAGCTGTTTTTATGAATGTCAAAGTCACAGCCTCACTTGAAGTTCAGGTTCTCAACCAAATTCTAAGGCTATAAATTTCATCACTTCTATTATATTATACTATATATATTATATTCTTTTCAAGCTTATAATATCCTTAACTTTGTGTACATTTTCTGAAAACTTACAATTTTTTTTTTTTCTTTTTTTTTGCGGTGCGTGGGCCTCTCACTGTTGTGGCCTCTCCCGTTGTGGAGCACAGGCTCCGGACACGCAGGCCCAGCGGCCATGGCTCACGGGCCCAGCCGCTCCGCGGCATGTGGGATCTTCCCGGACCGGGGCACAAACCCGTGTCCCCTGCATTGGCAGGCGGACTCTCAACCACTGCGCCACCAGGGAAGCCCTGAAAACTTACAAATTTTTGACGTAGGTTACTTTTGCAGGAGAAAAGACATATTGTATTAATATTGACACTGACACTAATTTGGTATGCAAAATGCTAATTAAATACATAATAAAATAATTCAAGATAAAGATAACCTTGGGGCTGGCAACTTAATTCATAATTTATAATTCATAAATTTCTTTAAAATCTATGTGTACATTAGTGTTTCTTATCTCCATTGTGCCATGTACCCACTCATGAAACTTGAAACTTCTCAATCAATTACTTCAACCTGCAAAATATCTCAATGTATCTACTCCACATCATCTCTGTGCCTAAACCCTAGTCCACAGAAAATCTGATTGAGAGTAAAAATTCTGGAGACAGACTGTTTATTCTTCTCTCCCAGGTCGTCCACTTATCTGCTTTACTATCTTGAGCAAATTATTTATACTCTTCTGAACTTCAGTTTCCCCACAGGTGAAGCAGTGATAAGAGCAGTTGTCTTTTAATGTTCCTGTGTGGAAATATGCCAAAGACACTACCTGGCACATAAAAATTTCATGCTCAAAGACAGTGAGCAATTACTTTTAACTTGCCTGAGTCATTTATAAACCATTGCTACAGCTTTCTCACCAATCTACCCTGGTCGATTCTTTAAAAGAATATATGATCCTTTCATATCCTTTCTTAAATATTTCAATGGTTTGCAATCTCTCCCAGCATAACAACAGTCCATAATGTAGCCTGTAACACAGGCTCCTGCTGACTCCCCAGCGTCTCTCACTAGCCCCCCTCCCTCACTGTACTCAAGCAATGTGGGTTTTCTTGAACCCCACTGAGGTACTAAGCTGTTTCCCATCTCAGGGCTGAGGCACATGTTGTCTCCTGTGCTAGGAAAAAGTTCCCCTTTGCTCTCTTAAATCAACTTAAAACATATGAGAATTATTTAGGTGTCTGGCCCCCAGAAAAATGTAGGTACCTTCTACTACAAGGTGACATAATCTTTATAGTTATTCTTTATTGGTATTTAGAAAAGTTGATCTGTTTAATTATTAGTTTTATGTTGATCACTCCTTCCAAACTAAGTTTTTTGACATTAGAGACCATGCCTGCCTTGTTTACTGTGAAGTCCCAGCATATGTTATAAAGCATCCCCCTGATTAAAGAATAGTTATGTATTTTTTAAATACATAAATGGATGAACACAGGAGAGTAAGAATAAATAAATTAACTAATGAATTAATGAAGAAATGACTCTTTCAGTGCTAACCTAGTATCTGCAAAAATGTCAATTCTTCCAAACTTTATTTAATCACAATTATGAAGTAGTATGTTAGTTGTCTTCCAAAGAATTTCTAAGTAAGGAAAATTTTATCTCAAATGCCTCTTTTTACAAATACAATTACAATGAGCCAGATAGATGCTGTAACTAGCTTAGGGTTATAAAACAAGCTCCTTGGCACATATATGCTTAGTATACCCTGCTTCTACTGCAAAGCCTGGAATCCTTATTTTCAATGATTTAATACACTTATTCCAAATACATTTTATACAAAACCAGTTAGCAACTATTTCAGAAAATTAAGGAACAGTTGCAGGCTTGCATTTTTTATGTCTGCTGTTACACATATTGTATTCTAATAATTCTGAAAAGAACTATTTGAATTAGTGCATTAGTTAGCAGGACTGGAGAAAAAAAAGACCAGCATAATAGAGGTGAAGGTTACAACATTTGTCATTTATATGGTATATTTTTTACTTCCTAAGGCAAATGTTAACACTTTCCTTCTGTTACCTTTCAAAAGATTCAAAAAAATCTTTAGCTTGAATATGTATTTTATTTTGGACTTTTTAAAGAAAAGATGATCACTGCCTAAAATGAAGATTATTTGAGAATTCTTCACAGCAACACCATAGACAATTGCTTATGTATCCCTTATACCTAAAATATTAGATTACAATTTGGGAAATAGATATAGGCATAACATGTATTTTTCAACTGAGTTATTTCAAAGTGCATTTAATCTATTAAGCATGATAAGAAACATTCTTTGTCATGAAACATGTTACATAAGTAGTGGGTTTTATATGTAATAAAACAGACATTTCTCTAGTGTTTCAATCATTAAATGATTTATTAAAATTCACTTTATTTCACCATATGTATAAAAACATGTTATATAACATGTGGGAAAAAAAAACTGAACCATAATTTTGTTTCTGGTTAAAGGTTTCTCATTTACTGTTACTGATTTTCTATAATTACAACTTATTTACTCTTAACAAGGAATGCAACTTTGACTAAACAATTTCATGCTCATATTTCAATGCAGAGTTTCAAAGGACCAGAATTTCCCACTTTATCTATCTGTGATAGTTTGGAATGTTATTCAACAAATATTTGCTTCACATGCTACTATGGAAGAAGTGCATTTCCCTACTGATACGACTATGTGATTCTCTTTGGTCAATGGGATGTTTAAGTCTGTTGACCTCCAGCTGACTCTCAGGTACATAAGCAAGAGTAAATGATTGATTGGTAGCCACCAAGTTTTGGGATGACTGGTTACTCAGAAATAAAGGAGAGCATTCCTTATATGGTTTAATGCACAAAATGTCTTTCATAGTTTTCATAAGGTATGAGACATATCCTCACTAATAATTTCTGTTTGAGATAGAATATAACAATTTCATGGAGTTGAAGACAGGTAATGTTCTAAATGTATGTCCCATTCAGACACAGGATTTGGGCATGATTTCCAAATATGTCATTCCACGTGTAGAATATATGCCATTCATTTTTTAATATAGAGGTAAAAAACTTAAAATATAAAGAATTAGATGTAAGCAAGTATTAAGATGAATCCATGACTACATTTTTTGGAAATCTGTTTAGATTTCAATAACACAGACTTTAATTTTTCTCATATTTCTAGATCACTATAGTCTCAATAATAAATAGGAAAATTGTCATGTCTTATATTTGAAGATACTGAATTTAGCAACAGCTCACTTGATCCTTCTTCATCAAAAACTCGGAAATTAGAAAAAAATGTTTATGTATGTTCATGTGGATGTATACCCATGCAAATATACACACCTGTACCCACAAATACACACATAATAAAATTAATAAGTGTACCTGTACCAATACTGTAAACTTCTCCTTTTAAAATTCCACTAGTTTAAAAATTAAGGAATAGACTGTGGAACAAGTATTTGCAACATACATAGCAGATATGGGATTATTGTCCAAAATATATAATAAGATGAATTAAACAACCTGTTGTTAAATTGGCAAGACCAGGGACACAAAACATACACAAGTCAAATACTAAAATTAAAAATGAAATTCATTATTAATTGAAAATGCAAATTAAAACTCATGAGATTACCAAAAACTAAATTAAATATCAAGTGTAGATGAGTGTGGAGAAAAGGAATAGTCTTTGATATTATGATTATAAGAACAGTTTGGTTGTAATCCAGTGAAATTTAGAATGTGCATACTATAATATCTCTACTCTTTTTGTATCTACACTAAAGAAAAAAAATACACACAATAAGACATATAGAATAGCATCAATAATTCATTGTTTATAATAATACAAGAAATATTTTAAAAGTTTATTAGTAGAGGAATGGCTAAAACTTTATGGCATACCTATAACTATGACATAACATGCATTAATTAAGAATAATGGGATACTCTATAACCTAACATAAAAAATCTAAAAATATTTAAATTTAACTAAAATAATGTAATAATAAAAGTTTCTTTCAATGGTATTTAAACTAAAAAGTTAGTATTATGTTTATATGGTGCACATATTGGCTAATTTAATTCTCAAAAAAATCAACCATCCAGTTATCCCCATTATATAAATAAGGAAATGGAGATACAGACAACATATGTAACATATCTGTTACATAAGCAACAAGGTAACATAGCTATTAAATGGCAGAACTGAAATTTAGACCCAAGCACACTGGCTCCAGAATCCATGCTTTTAAGCAAGTTATAGAGTTAAAAGTATACTAGAGAAATAATGCAAACCACTAATGTATATTTCATATATCTATATTCAATAAATATATATTAAACACAGCTAAAGAACATGAACATTATGCATCATATTGATATAGGTGAAACCTCTGGGAATGAAACATGTCAGAATTTAGGTTAGTTATCTTTGTTATTCATGTTTTAATCAAGGACAAGGAGACTGTATTCACATATATTACTCTAATTAGAATATAATAAAAATTAAAAGTGTCAATTAATTTTAAATTGACTTAATAAAGTAACAATGAAATTAATTTTCTATTTTTGAGAAAAATTGAAGACATATTCTGTGCATATAAGCAGAAAGTGAAAAATTATTGAGAATGTGACTTTAAAAAGTCTTGAAGTAAAAAAGAATTAATTGATTCAAAATTGAGTATTATTTTTTCATTAGTATAATACACGATTGAATACCTAAATCAATAAAGCTTTTTCTTCTGTATATAGCATTTCAAGAAGATATGATCTCATTAATAGTATTGGGTGACTTTTTTTTATATCTAACAGAAGTTGAGACAGAGTGACAGAGAGTTCTCAACACATTGGTAATTTTAACGTACAAAAATTTAAACCCTGGGCTTCCCTGGTGGCGCAGTGGTTGAGAGTCCGCCTGCTGATGCAGGGGACACGTGTTCGTGCCCCGGTCCGGGAAGATCCCACATGCCGCGGAGCGGCTGGGCCCGTGAGCCATGGCCGCTGAGCCTGCGCGTCCGGAGCCTGTGCTCCGCAACGGGAGAGGCCACAACAGTGAGAGGCCCGCGTACCGCAAAAAAAAAAAAAAAAAAAAAAAAAAAACAAACAACAACAAAATTTAAACCCACAAAATAAAGTGAATACTTAATTCGAATTCTTTTGTTTATAAGTAAAACGAATCAAACTGAGAGGAAGCTGTGGGATGAGTAAAATAATTTATCAGTAAAATATCAGAAAGTTTTACAAAATCCAAGTTAGGAGATTCATTAGGTTTCAGGAATGAACTCACACCAACTCATCATTTTTATTACTAAAGCGTTTTTAAATTATTTCTACAGATTTTTTTGTTTCACTCTCTCTATATAGATATGTTTCTAAAATTAGATACATATACAGGAAAACATGGCTTAGCCATCTGGAAAGAGAAAAAGCTAGAGAAAAATGTTTATCTTATCACAGAGTAAGGATTAAGAGCATCCAAGTTCCCATCAGGTCCTTATCCCTCTTCCAGGACACATTTTATATTGTAAAAATGAATGTCAGATTTCATTACTTTAAATCATAAAAATTAGGAGCTTGGCAATTCCCCAGTAAAAGGAGTATTCAGTGAATGTTTCCTACTTGTACAGAATGGTTATTTAAAACAATGACAACAACTCTTATTTAACGGAGCAGTCGTGTATCAACGGGACTCAACTACCTTACTGGTGAGAATGTAAAATGGTCCAACCACTTTGGAAAATCCTTTGGCAGTTTCTTGTAAACTTAAACATACATCTACCGGCACATTCCTTTCCTAGGTATTTACCCAAGTGAAATGAAAGCATAAAAGCACAACAAGAATTGTAAAGGAACATTGATAGCTTTTGTATCCACAGTAAGAAAAACTGGAAACAATACAAATTGTCCACCACCAGAAGAATGGATAAACAACTTGTATACTGATACAGTGCAATACTGCTTACGGGAAAGGAAGGAGGAAGAGGAGAAGAAGAAGGAGAAGAAAAGAACTCTGATACATCCAACAATATGGATGAATCTCAGAAACATAATTATGTGCAGAAAAAAGCTAGACAAAAGCTAGACATACAGCATCATTTCATTCATCTACAGCTCAAGAACAGATGGATTTAATCTGTGGTGCTAGAAATTGGAAAAAATGATTGCCTATGGAGGGTAGAAATTACTTAGAATGGGTTAAAGGTTATTTTGAGGGATTGACAGTGTTTCTGTATCTTGACTAGGGAGCAGTTATATTGTTGTACACATCTGTGAAAACACATCACTTATGACATATTTATGATATGTGAATTCCACTCTGTACATTTTACTTCAATTTTTAAAATATATATGCAACATCTTAAGAAAAATGAGGTCCTGAAAAAACTCTGCAGATTGAAGACAGTCCTGACCATGCCAGCACAAGCAAGTCTTGGGATGGAAGTGCTGACCATTTCTCTCTCCTAATACTCTCTTTTTGCTGCTACATTAATGTTACTCCAAAAAATTGATACTCTGATCACATTTAAATACCTAATAGAAAGGCTACTTTGAAAAAAATAGGCATCTTGTGTAAACTTACTGTTAACGTAATTAAACGAGGTCATCAGACTGGTGTGGTTCTTATACCTCCTGAGCTCATGTTAAGTAAATCAAAACCTAAGCCATGAATGGACATTTTCCCAAAGAGGACACGCTGATGGCCAACAGCCATGTGAAAATATGCTCCACATCGCTAATCATCAGGGAAATGCAAATCAAAACCACCATGAGATACCACCTCACACCTGTAAGAATGGCTATCATCAAAAAGAACACAAATAACAAGTGATGGCTAGGATATGGAGAAAAGGGAACCCTCCCACACTGTTGGTGGGAATGTAAATTGGTGCAGCCTCTGTGGAAAATAGTATGGAGGTTTCTCAAAAAACTAAAAATAGAGCTACCATATGACTCCTGAGTATATATCCTCCAAAACCCAAAAGCACTAATTCAAAAAGTTACATGCTCCCCAATGTTCACAGCAGCACTACTTACAATAGCCAAGACATGGAAGCAACCTAAGTGTCCATCAACAGTTGAATGGATAAAGAAGTTGTGGTATATATTACAATGACATACTACTCAGCCATAAAAAAGAATGAAATTTTACCATTTGCGGCAACATGGATGGACTTGGAGGGTATTATGGTAAGTGACATAAGTCAGACAGAAAAAGATAAATACCATATGATATCACTTATACGTGGAATCTAAAAATACAACAACCTAGTGAATGAAACAAAAAAGAAGCAGACTCACAGATATAGAGAATAAACTAGTGGTTACCAGTGGGGAGAGGGAATGTGGCAGAAGCAATAAAGGCTAGGGGATTAAGAGGTACAAACTATAATGTATAGAATAATCCACAGGGATATATTGTACCACATGGGGAATATAGTCAATATTTTATAATAACTATAAATGGAGTATAAACTTTAAAACTTGTGAATCACTATATTGTACACCTGTAACTTATATAATACTGTACATCAACTATACTGCAATTAAGAAAAAAAAAAAAAGATCCTAAGCCAGAGTCAACATGCTGTAATAAGAGAAAGTAAAACTTAAGAACAACCAATCAAAAATGGTCAACCAGGCTTTCCCAAATAAGGCAACCTCTTAAGCTGCAGCCAATCAAATAATTACTCTGCTTTGCTTCAGCATCATTCCTATAAAAGCTTTGCCCCTAGCTCCTTTCTTAACCACCTTTGGTTGGTGCTGCTTGATTCGAATCCATTTATGCTCAAATAAAATCTTGAAAATGTTCATGTTCCTCAGTTTACTTTTTAACATTACAAACACAGCATCACTCCTGAAATTCAATCAAGGGATGATTCACAAGCTTGGTTTTGAAGTAAATAAGTCAAAGTTGAAGCCAATTATGAACAAATCTATGCAAGGTATAATCAAAGTGATGCTATGAAAACGAGCTCTAACATTATTTAGAATATTTCAATACTCTGCACTGAGAGGGAAATGGCTGTGAAAAATTTTTATTAATTTCCAGATGTTCACTAATCATCATATGGCAAAGCATGTCATTCCTGCATATTTTAAAACTCTGGAGACATCCTTATCTAAACTGTTTGAAAATCTACTAAGTAGATAATTTCACTAGGTTCAGAGCTGTTAGTTTAAAATTATATATTCACAAAATCCACAAGAACAACAGACATCAGGGAAGAAAAAAGGAATTATACTAGTCAAAAAGATTAAGCAATTATTATCGTGATAATGAAATAATAAAAATAAGTAAATAATAAAACTAATTATCAATATTAACTCAGATTCAGACCTTACCTTGTTCATATCAAAGCATTAAAATTTGTTTTTCAAAATTAGTGAACAATATTTAATCACATTGTTCATTTTGGAAAATATTATTGATAAAACTGGATCATTAATATATGAAATAAAATAATTAAAATTATTTTTCTAGAATCTTATTCTCCTTTTCTTAAAAATTCCATGTTTATATATGCATTTAATGTACAGTTTATATATGCATTTAATGTATATGCTATATTGGTACAATATTACATATAAGAACGATATTTTATAATTTTCAAGACATGAGAACTGATACTTTATTATTGTTATTGTTATTATGATTGGTTGAAAGACTTGCATAGCTTTATGATCTTGGCAGATTTTCAAATGTTCTCTCTTTCAACTATGTTTATCAAAGGAATAAATAATATAGCGAATAAAACTTAAGAAAGCATAGCTATAATTTGAAGGAATAATTAATTTCTTGTTTTGCTTCAATTTGGGATTCTATCCAGTCAAAGAGACATGGTAAAGCTTTCACTTGTATCAATAAGCTTATTATATTTCAAGATTCCCATTTTCTTCTCTCCAAACATAGTAGAAATTAATGAGCACATTTTAAATTTTCTTGATGCTACCATTTTTTTTCATTTATACCAAATTAATTAGTTTAGAATATATTAGGCATTCTTAGCATATTGGGACTTGAATACCATTGAGATAGTTGAAAATATTGTATTGTGCATATTTGAAATGAGGAAATCTGCTATCAAATTGGAAAATGTTTGGCCAAATAGTAGAGGTCCTCTCATCATGGGAAGAATTGTTTTGTTTTGTGTTTTGTTTTTCTTTTCAAAAGACAGAATGATAAGGAATAATTTAATAGCTATTAAAATACTATTGACTCCTTGACTTAGCTTCAACCATTCTCATTTCAAGAGTTTCTTTTGCTATTCTCTACTCTTAGCTATATTTCAAGCTAAAAGTAAGCTTTTGATATTTAAGTGAGTTTTGTGATAAACCTCACAGTATGGACTAAGCTTAATTTTCCCTTTGTTCTTTCATATATAATATCTCTGCTCCTAAAAGCAACCCTTAGAATAACTGGGGAATAAAATCTTCCTTGTTCAACCTCCCTAGGGTGACAGCTACTGGACCATTTGCGCTGCCAATCTATGGACTATATCATGACACACTGGATGATCGAAAGTTTAAACATTTAAATAACAAAGCAATGATTCTCATTATTTTGATACATTCTTTAGGCTATTTCAGGATTTGTCCAGAAAGGTCAGACTTGTGAGCTGGTGCCAGGGCAGCTGTTTCCCAGGTGCAGAGGCATCTCAGAAAGCCACAAGCTTCCTTTTGGTAAACGGTATGTCTATTTCTGCCCAGATACTTTTCCCTCCTCAGAGAAATGAAATTAACTAGGGCCACTCTTTCTCGCAGCCTGATGACAGTAAGAATTAAACTACCTTCCTCCAGAGAGCACTGATTCTATGGGAAATCTTTCTCACTCTATGTGTGCTGTCATCTATTTCAATTAAACCTATTGCTTTTCACCTTTTAACTTTAATGAAATGTTACACTTCACCTCTCTCCATACCATAGTAGCTACAGCCTTGGGTATTTCAAGCCCTCTTCACACTGAGGCTTACCTCCAAGAGCTCCTGGATTCAGGCAGAGGACTTTGGTCCTTTGGTTATTCACTCTTTCATATTCCAGTTGGCTTGAGTCTAACCCTCCAGCTGTACTGGAAATGAAGAATAATAAGAAGAAAAATTATATTTCAGTAGAGCTAAAATTAAAATATTGATTGCTGTCTAATTTATGTGTGAGCACAGATCCATCTTTTTATTTCATTACAAGTCCAAAAGATTCACGTTGACTCTATCCTTCACATACGCTTCATGCTGTATTTCTCTTAAATGCAAAAATTAAGTGCTCCGCACTTCCCATCAACATCCTTGAAGGACACTCCTGAGAATAAACACACCGGTGCTTTACGTTGTTTATTAATTCCCTTCTTCTGAAGGGAGCCAAACCATATGCTATCCATACTGCATAAGCACTACTTTATTTGCAAACCTTTATGAGATTTTCACTTAATAAACCTTGACACATTTTGCAGTCGGTGATATTAATAGCCACACAGGAGCAACTTCAGTGGGTCTTTTTTGATGGAACAGTAACTCCCACTCCAGGCTTGGTGACACCCCTGAGTGTCCTTAATTATCACACGGGCTCTTGTGAAATTCTAAAGTGACTCTCAGAAGAAAATTAAATTTAATTAGCTTTAATTTTGAAAAATACATCCTGTACAACATTTTCCATGGCCAAAATGTCCACATTCAAACACGGGTTATCATATCGCTGAAATCATATCCCTGGGATGCAATTTCACTCCATGAACATGGTTTGAGCACCTACTCTGTGCAATGTCCTGAGTCAGGCTCAGTGAATTTTTGAAGATGCATTACAAATAGTCAGTGCTATTGAGAAGTTAACCTCTTATGGGGACAGAAGCATATAAATAACAAAGTAAACCATGAGAAATTTAATTTGCTAAATACAAAGTTTTGCCATGGGAGTGCTGAGGAAGGAACAATTAATTTTGATGGAATATGTCAAATAAGACCTTGAGGAGGAAGTCAAATAGCATCAAGGCTTTGAAAAGTAAACACGATGCTAGTGAGTTGATAATGGAGGGGAGATACTGTGGAAAGAGCGTCTTTTGCTCCTAAATGAACAAATGCAAAGACCCAGAGAAGTAAGCAGGTATGAGGGAGAATCCTGTGAGAATATAATGATTTTGAATCATTTAAAAATAATTTTATCTTTTAAAATGAATATAAACCCTGTGTACAATAATTCACAATCAAATATATTTCTTCCTTCCACCACTTATCTTTAGCCAAAATTCAACTAGATTGTAGATGTTCTGAAATGTGGGCCTGATTTCTTGAGGCCTGTGTTAGTAAGTGGTGGTATCAATATATGTTGATGTTATTAAGCGTATTATTATTATATTAATCTTTAAAAATGTGTCCTGAGCATCTGCCATATGTATGGCATCATATCAGGAGCTATTTATGTTATTTTTTAGTTTTTAAATTGAAGTATAGTTGATTTACAATGTTGTGTTAGTTTCAGGTGTATGGCAAAGTGAGTCAGTTTTGTGTGTTAGTGTGTGTGTGTGTGTATATATATATATATATATACACACACACACATATATATACTTTTCCAGATTCTTTTCCATTATAGGCTATTACAAGATATTAAATATAGCTCCCTGTGCTATACAGTGGGTCCTTGTTGTTTATTTTATATATAGTAGTGTGTATCTTAATCCACAAATCATAATTTTAGAAAAAAATATAGCTCCACATGACATCCTCTGACTTCTCATCCTTTCTCTTTTTCACTTCTATTTGCACACACACCTCTAAACCCCGACTTCTCCTTCTGCCATACATATGTTTTCCTATATGTTCCTTAGTTCTGACAAAGTATCATATTTGGTTGAGAAAGAGGCCAAGATACATCGCAGAAGGAAGACATATTAGTTATTATGGTAGAATTTATTAACTCACATCACATTTTGTTGTATATTGACTATTATGAACAAAGTAGACAGAGATCCCTGCCCACAGGACTTTACTGTCTTGCAGAGCTGTGTATATACATGCACGCGTATGCTGTAGACATCCTGAGCATCATGGGTATGTCTGATCCCCGTTCCACTCTAATCATCCCAGAGGAAGGGAAGGGGGACAAGTTTGCCAAAGGAGAGAAACTGAGAAAGAATGTACATGGCAGTATCATTTAAACATCTGAAGGACTATCAATGTGGAATATGTTGATTAGTTAGCAGTCGAATGGAAACAAGTTTGGGCTCAATAGTGTCAATCAATTATTAATTGTTAGAGTTGTGAATCAATGGTAAGTAGAATCTTATAAAATAATGTCTGCAGCTGTAATATGCACAGAGCATAAAGAGTCAACAGCAGAGGTTTTGGAGCAGGGATTCTTCTAGTTTTCTCATTGGGGAATTAGCCTTAATTACCTGAATATAAAATTCAACTCCAATGTGTCACAATTTTAAGCTGTGTATAGTTATATAGGCAATCTCACATTTTTACCCATGACTTGCCCATATCACTGGGATGACCATCCCATGTGGCTGGTTTCTACATATTTGGATATTTCTCTCTTAGTCAGTTTGTGGTGTTACTCTCATGCAACCCAGCCTCCGACTTAATCCCAGAATGGGGTGGGTCCCTGAAGCTTCCTCCCAATTGATTTTTGTGTAACTCCAGCTGTGGTCACATCAGGCCTGTCTTTATGCTCTAAATCACAGTGGGTATATTACATCCTGAGAGCCAAATCCAGCCTAATGCCTGTTTGTATAAATAATGTTTTATGGGAAGACAACTATTTCTGTTTGTCTGTGTGTTGTCTATGGCAGAGTTGACTAGTTAACAACAGAGACAGTGTGCCTCACAATGTGACCCATTTTCTACCTGGCAATTTACAGAACATGTTTGCCGTAAACCACATCTCACAGCACGATCCAGAAATTCTTTTCTATTTCTCACTCCAGACTGTCATCCATTGCTAATGCTTCCAAATGCCCAGGAAACTTTTGTTGATATTGTGAAATAAGGAATGTAGATAAATGCAACTTATCACCTTCGTCCATCATTGTATTTATTGTCCCTCTCTTTCCTTCCAACCCACATCGTAAAATAAGCAGTAAGAACTTGAATGCAGCTGGATTCCCATCGCCCTGAGGTTCATTGGAGGGTAGTTCTCATGTATGAAGATGCATTTGTTAGTCTAAGTAGTAGAGCCCAGTGCATTTTCCAATATTTTCATAATTACAAGAGTCAGTTCAATTCTACAGTTATTTGCATAATTTAATAACGGGCAAAATTCCCACATTAAACTCTTAGGTATATATTGGTACACTTCTGTAGTAAATCTTACTTTAGAATTTAACAAAGCCTTTAGTAATATTTTTTTTTATAAATTTATTTTATTTTTGGCGGTGTTGGGTCTTTGTTGCTGCACACGGGCTTTCTCTAGTTGTGGCGAGTGGGGGCTACTCTTCGATGTGGTGCGCGGGCTTCTCATTGCGGTGGCTTCTCCTGTTGCAGAGCTCTAGGCACACAGGCTTCAGTAGTTGTGGCACAAGGGCTCAGTAGTTGCGGCTCATGGGCTCTAGAGCGCAGGCTCAGTAGTTGTGGCTTGCGGGCTCTAGAGGGCAGGCTCAATAGTTGTGGCTCATGGGCTTAGCTGCTCCGCACCATGTGGGATCCTCCCAGACCAGGGCTCAAACCCGTGTCCCCTTCATTGGCAGGCGCATTCTTAACCACTGTGCCACCAGGGAAGTCCTAGTAATATATTTTTCAAAATGCGTGTGTGTCCATAACCAGATGTCTTTTAACAAATCTGTTTCAGTGTCCTAATGAAACTATCTTATAAGGTCACTATGAGTACTTAATGAGACAAAAATGTATTGATATAAAATACATTTTACAAAACGTATATGTCAAACATTGTTCTAGTAGTTTACCTGTTTTGTACATGAGATATTCTGTCTCTGTTGCAACTAAATCAGTAACTCTCCGCCTTGGGCAGTGAGAGGTACATGGAAGCCCCCTCTTCAGCTGCTCTGAACTGTGCTTAGAAAGATTGCCAGCAGTTTCCTCTTAAAGTCGTGCAAGTTGTTCTGCATTCCCAATTCCCACTACAGTAAGATATAGTAATTTATGACATGGCCTCATTGACACAATCCAAATAACCTGTTACCATCAGAGATTAACGCTCTAGAAATAATCCAGAATACTGCTGTGAGACTTCTGCTACTGCTGCTTTGGAATACTAACTGTAAATGCCAGCATCCTTCTGAAATGTCAAGTGGTATATTTTTATACTAATGTGGTTGTATATTCTTTCTTCAGCACCCCAATCCTCTTCCACCCCTTACCAAAGATTATCATTTTACTCAGTAGGATGTAATGACTGTGAGTGAGCCATTAAACCTAAAATCAAGAAACGCTCTTTAAGAACAGAATACTGTTCTCCCTCTGCTCAATATAAACTTAGTTGATACTTCAGGCTCTCTTTGGAGTTTTATGCTGATCTTGGATCACCATATGCAATTAGGTCAGTGTATTAAAAATAACCATTTGCCTTTGGGATTTAAAAACAGACCAGCACTTTAGTGCCAACACTGCAGTATAATGCAGGATAATGATACTGAAGGATCTGATACCCTTTCCAATGAAAATCAACACCCTTCTCCACATGTTGTTCTACAGAAGCGGAGGCTGCTTCTTCATAAGTCAAAGTGTGGGACAAACCATTTGCAGGCTCTAGAAGCAGGCTGCCTGGGCTCAGATAAGGTGTGACTTTGGATGGGTGCTTCCTCTCTCTGTGCCTCCATTTACAATCTCTAAGTGGATAAGAGGACATCCTTCATTCTTTGGATGTCATAAAGATGACATGAGCTAACCCATGATGTCCTCGTTCAGTGTCTGGCACTCAGCATTCAACTTCAACTATTATTTTCATTGGTGGTGGTGTTATTCCTGTTCTTACACTTAAGAGCTGTGTGTTCTTGGATCTCCTAAGTTTTGATTACTTTATTTCCATAATAGGAAAAATACACTTGCTTTTAAACAATTATGTTGAACAATGGCATATATGTTTGATGTGAACTTCAGCTGGCTCACTGTAGAGCAAACAGTCATGTGTGAACAAACAGCACCCTCACAATTTAATTTAGGATTTTGGAAAGTGGTTGGAGAGACTTGGATGCTCCCAGGGAAAGAAAGTCATCCCCATTATGTTTATTCTGTCCTAAGAAAGAATAAATACTTCTCTTAGTAGATAAATAGTGTTCCTTTTGTGTTTACAACAAGCTCAACACCACTGGGAGCAATGTTAATTTGAAATAAAGTGACTGTTGACTTGAAAACTAAAACTGCCACTAATATTCTAAAATAATTTCAGAGGTTTCTATGAAAATGCCTAATTATGGTTTTTTCTAAGTAACTTTGTTTACATGTCATAAAAACACTAACACATTCTTACTGGGAGAAAATTTTGGGCTTCTCCATTTGTCGATCATTGTCTCTGTGTTTCTCCCTTATTACAAATTTAACATTTACTCATCATGAGCTTTCTTCAAAAGTGGTGTGTTTCGATTCAACATCTTTAAACTAGTTAAATTTGAAGGTTGGTACACACACACACACACATATGTGTATATATGTGTGTGTGTATATATTTGGGTATTTATGCAAACTCATATTTTTGCTACCAAGTTTCTTTTTTGCCTTTATTCTTGTGCTTTTCTGGCAGCAGAGAAAGAAGATAAAAAGCAAAGGAATGTTACAGCCGTGCATATTAGCTTTACTTTGCAAATAGCAATAATAATTAAGCAATCAACGTAATGGTTGTTACTACATTGCTATTGCCTCACTCTTCCCCACTTCACTCTTTCTGTTCTAGGCATATTGGTCTTGCCATAGCTAATCCGTCTCACTAGCCTCCTTCATGCCTCAGAGCTTTCTTACAAAGGTTTCTTCTCATCAGCCCACACTTTCCCAAGCCCCATCTGTCTCTCCCTTGTATAAGTTATTCATCCTTCATTAGAGAAGATTTCACAGCCCCCCTTTTACAAGACCCTCCCCAACACACAGGCTAGTTTTCTTAGATCTTTTCACAGGAATAGTTACATATTATTTGTGTCACTTTTGTGTTAATGCAGGGAATACATATTTGTTAACTGGATATATTATTCATTAAGGAAATGTCTCTTAACTATCTTGGCCCAGGACCACCCCCATCACTTCTGTTCACATTCCAATGAGCAGGAACTGTAAGCCTAGACCCAGGCAGATGCAAGGGAGCAAAGACTATGAGCTGTAGCTCCTATTTGGGCAGCCCCTTCTCACCCACTGTTCTCTTATGGAAACAGTGAATTACTGGAGGACAGGAACACTGGACAGCAGTTTGCCAATGACCAAGGAGAGTAAAACTTAAAAGAAGTTGCGTGTGATAGAATTACTGCTGAATAATATAAAATTAACAGATAATATTATCAACAACTAATATTAGGTCTTAGATTTGTATTGGGCTTTTGCTTTTCAAATAGATTTTCTATTCTTCACTACCTTCCATCTTCTTTAAAACAAGGAAGATGATTTCCAGAAAGATTAACGACGAATTCAAGATCATTTGGCTTCTAAGATACAGATCAGTACTTGAACTATAAGATTCCAGTGCAATTGTTACTACTTTCCTAATGTCTCTCTCAAAAGGAATTCAGTTGACCTTTTTTTCTAAAAGTATTAGTCACGCTTCTGTATCTTGAGCATTGTAAGGTTCTTCTCTATGACAGAATAATACAAGATGGATGAGGATCTAGAGCATATGACTCCGTTGAGTCTAGGACAGAGGCAAGTCCTGCCTGCAAGTTCTAAAGCAAATGCAGAGAAGTAATGTTTATTTTTTTAAAAAGCATAAATTATTAGTAGTCACATCTGTGCACTGGAAAACTGAGAATCAGAAAGTTTAAGAATCTAGTTCAAGATCACACAGTTAAATGAGGAAGTTGGAATTCACATCCAGGATTTTCTGATTATGAATTCCACAGAGTTCTCATTATACCCAAAAGTGGGGGACTTATTACCCCATATACATAGGACAGATGTTCCTTTTTAAAATGTTTATAACTTTTCATTTTCACTTAAGAATGGCATTTAAGCATAGAATCCCTTAGATTACATGTTCAGCTCAGACTGAAAGATCTGAAAAAGGAAAAACAACTAGACTCAGTAGAAATTTACATCTTCTTCCTGGCTCTATTCTTGATAAGTATTGGACAAATGGAATCACTGTAGTTCCGTGAAAGATTTTAGAGGAGTGGGAGAAAGAGATTCTCATTTTATGTTAAGGATCGTAATTATAGATATTCATAGACAGGTATGCAGAAGTCTACTGGTATAATAAACTTAGTCATCAAAGAAATTAAGTTAAATTAGCTACAGTTTAAATGAAGATATTTAGAATGTATAAGCAGCAAGCATGAGCAAAAATGTTTCCAAAATCATGAGTAATCTTACCTCCTCTTTTAAGAACTGTAAGAAAGATAAATTATGCGGGCATTGGGTTTGCAGATTCCCTAGACAAGGAAATCTACACAAGTTTCTAAAGTTAATTTTACTAAATACTTAGGAACTCTGGACTTGTTCTGTGAGACACAGTGACATTTCTAGTGGATCTTTCTGCAAATCCTCAATAATTAAAGGGATTTTGACTCTGGAACATTCACATCTGGCACACACACATCAAAGGTTAGAAACACAGGAACTCCTTCATTTCATATCAGAGAGTGGGAATTTATCAATATTAATTGAAAATGACAAGAATACAGCTGTACCAAACAATTCCTATGACTAATTAAAATCCAGGGAAGAAAATGACTTTCTCAAATATTTTTTTTATGATTGATTAGAATTTCATTTTAAACCATGATAGTATTTGCCTAAGAATTCGCAGATCTCTAACCTACTTAGTCTCAGTTTCTTCATCTTTAATGAAAACACTTGCCATGAATTATCTGGGTAACTGGAAATTACATGGAAGGCACAAACTTTGACCAATTAGAAAGTCTGAGAGCGTACTGTAATATTCACTGAGCAACTGGCACCTAACATGATATGAAAATGGGTAGAACATTTTATTTCTCACATTCAAAAATGCATTTTCTTTTTAAGACTATTTTTTAGAGCAGTGTTAGGTTTGCAACATAATTGAAAAGAAGGTACGAAGATTTTCCCTATATCTTCTACCCCCGCACATGCATAGCCTCCGCCATTACCAACATCAGTCACCAGAATGGCATATTTTTTACGAAGGATGAACCTACATTGACACATCATTACCCGAAGTTCATAGTTTATCTTAGGATTCACTCTTTGGGGTGTACATTTTATAGGTTGACAAAAGTATAATGATATATATCCATCATTATAATGTCACACAGAGCATCTCACTACCTTAAAAATCCAGTGTGCTTTGCCTGTTTTTCTCTTCTCCCCACCCTTGGCAACCACAGATCATTTTAATGTCTCCATAGTTTTGCCTTTTCCAGAATTTCATAAAGTTGAAATCACACAGCATGTAGACCTTGCAAGTT
Organism: Monodon monoceros; assembly: GCF_005190385.1. Classification (NCBI taxonomy): domain Eukaryota; kingdom Metazoa; phylum Chordata; class Mammalia; order Artiodactyla; family Monodontidae; genus Monodon; species Monodon monoceros. Next base: position 11,055,531 of record NW_021703765.1, on the reverse strand, counting down.
GACTTTTTTCACAGAGTAATATGCACCTAAATTTTTTCCATATGTTTTCATGGCTTGATAGCTCACTTCTCTTTAACACTGAATAATATTCCATGGTCTGGATGTACCACAATTTATTTCTCCATTCACCTACTGAAGGACATCTGGTTGTTTCCAACTTTTGGCAGTTATGAATTAAACTGCTGTAAACACCCATGTACATGTTTTTGTGTGGACATAAGTTTTCAGCTCCTTTGGGTAAATACCAAGGAGCATGATTGCTGGATCATATGATAAGAGTAGGTTTAGTTTTGTAAGAAACTGCCAAACTATTTTCCTAAGTGGCTGTACCATTTGCCCTCCCACCAGTAATGAATGAGAGTTCCTGTTGCTCCCCATTCTTGTCAGCATTTGGTGTTGTCAGTTTTCCAGGTTTTAGCCCTCCTAATAGGTGTGTAGAAATAATTCATTGTTTTAATTTGTATTTCCCTGATGACATATGATGTGGAGCATGCTTATTTGCCATCTGTGTATCTTCTTTGGTGAAGTGTCCTTGGCCCATTTTTTATTCAGGTTGTTTATTTTCTTAGTATAGAGTTTTAAGTGTTCTTTGTATATTTTGGGTAACAATCCTTTATCAAATGTGTCTTTTGCAAATATTTTATACCAGAAAATATCTTCTAATTCTGTTGATATTACCATTTAGAGAGAATTTCTAATTTTAATAAAGTCCAGCTTATCATTTCCTTCATGAATCATGTCTTTGGCATTGTATCTAAAAAGGCATCATCTGAATGGATAAAGAAGATGTGGCACATATATACAATGGAATATTGCTCAGCCATATAAAGAAACGAAATTGAGTTATTTGTAGTGAGGTGGATGGACCTAGAGTCTGTCATACAGAGTGAAGTAAGTCAGAAAGAGAAAAACAAATACCATATGCTAACACATATGTATGGAATCTAAAAAAAAAAAAAGGTCATGAAGAGCCTAGGGGCAAGACGAGAATAAAGACACAGACCTGCTAGAGACTGGACTTGAGGACATGGGGAGGGGGAAGGGTAAGCTTTGACAAAGTGAGAGAGTGGCATGGACATATATACACTACCAAATGTAAAATAGATAGCTAGTGGGAAGCAGCCGCCTAGCACAGCGAGATCAGCTCGGTGCTTTGTGACCACCTAGAGGGGTGGGACAGGGAGGGTGGGAGGGAGGGAGATGCAAGAGGGAAGAGATATGGGGATATATGTATACGTATAGCTGATTCACTTTGTTATACAGCAGAAACTAACACACCATTGTAAATCAATTATACTCCAATAAAGATGTTAAAAAAAATGAAATAAAATAAAAAAGCATCACCATATCCAAGTTCATTTAGGTTTTCTCCTGTGTTGCACGTTGCAGATTTCTTTTAATTGCTACTTGCTTATTTTAATGATTTCCAAACCATAAACTACAGGGATTGAATTAGATGACTTCTATGGCACCTTGCTTTATGTGTTTTAAATGACCATGACTAAATTTCAAAATATTCATTTCCTATGAGAAACTCAATATGATATTATGGTTCTTCTGGTATAATCACAAAAAATAACCCGGTTTAAAAGATAAAAATAATATTTAAATGATATAAAGTTCAGAGACTCAAGGTGATAGATTGTAAACGTGCCCACACCAAGATGACTCTGTTCCTAAAGTTATTACTCTACTTGAGATACAAAACCCTGGAAAAAAAAGTAACAGATGGGATTTTTTTGAGTGTGCCACAGTTCACTCTTTGGCTAGGAAAATGAAGAACATCTTACTAATCTTCACATGTGAGATAAAAAATTCATATGAAGGTATTTCCTCAAATGACAATGAGTATGTTAATTTTAAAAAGGATTACAAATTCTAGGTAATATATCATGTGTCTACTATACTCATAATGACACTGTTGTTTGTATATTAGTTTTCCATGGCTGTGTAACAAATTACCTCAAATGTAACAGCTGGAAACATTTATTTGTTATCTCAAAGTTCTGTAGGTCAGAAACCTGGTCAGGCTCAGCTGGGCTCTCTGACTAGAATCTTACAAGGCCAAAATCATTAAAAAAAAAAAAATTCTTTCCTCCCTTCTCTTTAAATTCTACCAATATTTCAGGGTGCTTTCAAGTACCACCATGAAATTTTGGGGGCTTTTCTCGTTGTCTCTGGTATCTTTCTTCTAAGTAAATGCATAATACATAGTTTGTATTATGCAAAATTGGATAGTATTAATATTTTTTCTTGTTCTCAAGTTTTGGCACATTTTAAAACTGTGCCACACTAGACTACGAGCTATCACAGAGTGTTTATTTCATGAATACCTTATGTCACTCACAGCATCGACCAAAGTTTTAAATACACAGCAGAAAGTGCTTATTAATTTTTCCCTACACATGAACATCCCAATGTAGAATACAAAGTCAAGATAAAAATTATCAAAATGGAATAATTTCCATTAAACCTGGGAGAGTCCCCTTGTTTTACATTCAAGGAAGCACTTCCTTTTTGAAAACGCTTTGTCATTTACTTTTTCATACTGTCTTACTCCTGTCCGTTGCTGCTTTTTGTCCGTACAAATTTTTCCAATTGGTGACAAGGTGAAATCTATAACCAGAAGGTTAACAATTGTAGGCACATGAAAAAGGATTGATTATGAAAGGCAAAACAAAATTGCAGAAAATTCAACATCATACAAAAATATCATGTGGATTCCTCACCACTAGCTTTTTGTGCCCCCAGTAGATATATTTTGGAACAATTTGGTTGGCTTAATAAGAGCTCTGGCACTAACTAAAAGGTTTTCAACCTTCAGGGTTTAGCATCTGAACATCCTCTTCAGGTGCCAGATTGGGATGCCCTGGAGTTGATGGGGATTTGATGAATTTGTATGTATGTACATCATGGATAGATGAAGAAGCAGGGCCTGGAAGCAGGCAAAGCCACTGAGAAAGAGAATTGTTGGGAAACAGCATCCAAATGTACTGTAATATGACAAAAGTCAGTAGACCCAGAGCCAGCCCATTAAGGAGCAAGGTTTGAGCCATCAAGTTGAGCCATCTGGCCACTTTACCTTGGCTACTGATGGCGAAATAAAGGCAGGCCATCCTGGATTCAACAATAATTGGGATGGCTTTTCAATGCTCCCTGACATTTCCATTTCAAGAATACACCAGAATGTTTCTATGTTTGATGTCTACTTTTCTTTTCATTTTAATCAATTCTAATAGTAGGGTTATATATTTTAATGGCATTTCTTCCCGAATATAGAGGTCATCTATCAAAGAGAAAATGACACTGACTTTCCCCTTACACAATATTTGGAATAAGCTAAGATGGCCATATCTAAAAATCTTTTCTAGTAAAACAATTGGAACTTCCTCCACATAAGGACTTTTAAAATTCAAACAGAAAGTGCAATGGATAAATACAGGGTGAGTCTCTAACTTGGGCTTACTGCGAATATTCCAACTCTGGTTAGTTTGTGTTCCCAGAGGAATGATTTGTGCCCATCGGGGGTTATATTGTGAAGTGTTAAAAAGAGTCCTGATATGTTATCTCGTGGCTGAGGACCTCAACCTTGGATGCTAGAAAAGTTACAGCTTGTGTTTACGGATTCTTTATAAGTGTGAATTCTATGATCACATTTGGAAAGGGGAAAGTACAAATAATTTTGAATGCTTACTTTTAGGATATACTTTTTAGTGTGTGAATTAGAGACCGCTTTGCCATGGTCAATGAGCAAAGCAAAACAATTCTTTTCGTTCCTAATCTGGGTTAAATTTTTTATTTGTAATCAATATAAATCTGTTGAGTTAATAATGATAAAGCATACTACTTCTTTCAATAGGTAAAAACAAAGAAGCCAATGAAATATAATTTTTAGCTTCTGGTATAATAGCTTTGGAGGTAGATAAACTGGTCTCAGGGGAGCCTCCTTCTGATAGAAAGAAGACATTAGAGGGTCAGATATCCTAAATAATCAGTCCAAGTGATTGATCAAGGATGTTGGAAGGTTGTAATTTGGATCTTTTTTGAGGATGAAGCTGTGAGAACCAACTTCGTTTCCAGGCACAGGAACTAGAGTCCAGTCAGAGATATTAACTGTTGTTTGTCTTGAGCCACATCATTTCTAGGGGATAAATGCTTTCCTGGGAGTAGAGGCAGGAGAAGTAATTGACAGTCTTCTCTTCATACAGTACATCAAAGCAATAGGTCCATTTCCTTAGCGATAGAGCAGGCTTTCTGTGTGTGTGTTTGTGGGTGATGGGCAGAAAGTCTGTCTGATCAGCATTGCTGATCTTTCTCAATCCCTACGTCTAACTAAGGAGTCACTCTACAGGAAAATCCCTGACTTCTATTCAGTAGAGTGCCTGGATCTTCCTTAGCACAGCAGATGAATATACCAATGAACCCTCACACACAGGCAAGTCAGATCCAGAATTAACTCATTGCCCTCAGCTTCATGCTCAGGGAGGTTCTGTAGGGCTCTGTTCTAGATGCCACCTGGGCTGCTTCATTTTGCTCACCCCCAGTGTGCAAAGCCAGTCCTTACGATTGAACTCCTGCCTTGTTTATTGAGAATTCTCCACTCTCTACTGGAACTGAAATCTTTCTATTTTTTCTAGCTTATTTCATAGAACACTGATTCCTTAGTTCAGGAAAAAAAGAAAAATAGTTTGCTTTGTTTTGTTTATGGTGTCAGAAATTGTGCCAAGAGATTTTTGCATTTATTATCTCATCGAGTCCCGAAAACAATGCTAAGATGCAAATATTATTACTGTCATTTTGTAGACAAACAGGTGTATACTATTTAACAATTTCCCCAAAATCACTGGCTGCTTTAAATTTGAATAGAAGAAGACAACTTGGTAATCACCTGAGTTCCCAAAGGATCGTCATCTCTGAGTTAGCTTGAATTTAGATCACAACAGGTTATACAACTGGTACATCATTATAGATTCTAATAATAATAATACATTTTATAGGAAGGTGATCTCAATTTAGGCACCTGAACCTATGTACCTCTGGATGTGAGAATATTTTCTCATCCTTTGTGATAAAAGTAATATTTATCTTATCATTTTATCAATATTATTTTTTTCATTTTAGATTGTTTTAATAATTCTATCTCCCTTTGACTTTTGCGTTAGTCAAAACAGTGTTGCAAATAACTGAATTCCAACTTAAGCTAGCTTAAGCAAATAACAGTAACAATTACAACAATAATAAATATAAAGGGGAATAATTTATCTGACAAATCAAAGGTATAATGTGAGCAAAACTAAGTCTGGTTGTTAATTCAATAGTCAGGCCTTTTCCTGTCTCCATGTCTCAGTACTACTAGCCTCCGCGTAGCTTCCACTGAGGTCGTTTCAATCCCACAGCACAACGTCATCCATCAGCCCCAGTCACTTATTTCTCCATTTAAAGGAAGTTGTCTGGAAATCAAAAGTCTTACCAATAGTCTTACCTTATAATTCTTGTAGAAAATATTCAAATAGTTCTCGAATTGAGAGAGCTTGAATAATGAGCCTATTCCTGAACCAGTCAGGCTGGCTCCTAACAGTGGAAATGGTTGGGCCATTTAGACCATTTGAAATGGGTTTTAAGCAGAAAATTACAAGATACATTTGTTCTGTTACCAAAAGAAAGAAAACATTGATGTTGGACAGGCAAAATTAAGTATTGTCTACAACACGTTTTTACATTTAAATGGAGACCAAGAAATATAAGAATAATTTAAAAATTAGGACAGTTTTTGCTTTCAACTAGGTAGATTAGAAGTATTTTATATTCTCGTTAAATTACTAAGTATTCTCTTTGGATTTTTTTTCCAGTAATATTTCTGAATAAATAATTGGAATATATACAGACCCTTTCTTGTCTTACAATGGTGTTATGTCCCAATAAACCCATTATAAGTTGAAAACATCTTAAGTTGAAAATGCATTTAATACACCTGACCCGCCAAACATCATTGCTTAGCCTAGCTTACCTTAAATATAATCAGAACACTTCCATTAGCCTATAGTTGAGTAAAATCATCTAACACAAAGCTTAATTTATAATAAAGTACTGAATATCTCATGTAATTCGTTGAATACCAAAATTGAGTACTGTTGGTGAAAAACAGAATGGTTGTCTTGGTACAGAACAGTAGTAAGTGTATTGATTGTGTACCCGTGTGATCTGGCTGATAGAGAACTGTGCTGCCCAGCATCATGAGAGAGGATCATGCCATACATCCCTAGCCCAGGGAAAAGATCAAAATTTAAAATCTGAAGTTCAGTTTCTACTGAAAGTCTATCACTTTTGCACCACTGTAAAGTTGAAAAATCATTAAGTCAAACCATGGTAATCGGGGACCATCTGTATGTGAATTTTCTTTTCATACTTGTGAATTAGCTTACATGAAAATTTTACAGTGATACAAAGTTTCATTTAATTTACTTTATAATAACTTATCTTTATGAAAAATTAGTGGGATTATCATAAAAAAGGCTCGATCACTTTCAATGATGGAAACATCATTTTCTTTCTATCCCAATGCTTTGACCCTAAAATGAACCACAGGAAAAATACTAATCTTACTAATTCAGAACCTCAAAGAGAAAAATATAAAATCCAAATTAAATAAAAATACCCATTTTTGAGCCATCCCATTGTTCTCTGTATAAAAGAATCCAGCCTCTTTTTGGGAAAATGTAGTATCTAAACTCTATCTCCAACTTGTAAAATTACTTGTTAATTTTCATATTTTACAATTACAATCTAATAGTTTGGGGAAGGAGATATTTGTCCTTCCTTTGATGTGTCCACAGAATCTTGTGTAGTCATTTATCAGTGCACTTCATTAAAAAATTAATTAAAAATATTAGTGGAGGACCTAGTAGATTTAAGTAATGATTGGCCCTGTGTGAGAGCATTTAATCACATTTTATTGTAAATTTTTAAATTTCTAAATCTATAATTTTAAGAAATAATAACAAAATATCCATAATCAGGTTATTTTATTGCTTTCTTAATTTTTCCCTGATATAAATTTTATCAAGTTAATTTACTCTCTGTGTAAGAATGCTTGCACAAAAGTAATCTTGGTTTGCAGATTTTCCCATGAGATTCAGAGCTACAAGCTGATTCTTCATGAAATTTGGAGTTGGTACTACTTTTATGTTTTGGAGTTAGGAGTAGTTAAATTCTCAAAACTCATACCTGTGTCCTAAAAAGAAAAACCACAATAATCAGAATACAATGGATCCCAGAATCCTCATACATGGGCTTTATTATATTAACCTTTATTTCTCACTATTTAACAAAACAGTTCTCCTATTTCAAGCATTTATAATTTTTCTTTTATAAATGCCCCCAATACTACAAATGTCCCCAATTCCTACACAACAATCTGGAAACTGCTGGACTCCCTTCTGTCCCATGGTTGGAAGAGAAGCATTTGTCACACATTTGGGCTTCAGTGGTGCATTCCTAATATCGTAGGATGATTCTAGCCATTACTGGTGACAAAAATTTCAATGTTCATTCATCCGTTCCTGGTATTCATTATGTGATTTAATTTTTCACAATTCATTCAAAGCACTATAAATTACCAGTTTCATTTTAATAAACTATATTTTAAATTGTATTATTTATTTTCAATGGTTTTATATGCAAGATTGACTCTGGCATATTCAGCAATGCATCTCTCCTCTCCTGACACTGGAGGATCTTATAATCTTTGGTTTTCTGCAAAACTGTATATTCTTTTATAAATATACAATCATTATTCTGATCACTTATAAAATGAATTTGACTTGAAGGTCAATATAACAGACATTGAACAGAAATGCTAGAATAAAAGGAAGAAGAAGGTGGGAACTTAGACCATAAGGACAGAGAGTCCAAGGTATCCCAGCCCTTTGTATAGGAAAAGAACTGTCTGATTTTCTGGCCAATTTTTACACTTCTCTTTTAAAGACTTAATGTTTCAAAAGCCTCCTTCTATGATTATATATTAAAAAGCTGAGCTAATAATGCTGTCCTTAGGGTTGTTGGAGAATATGAATTTGTTAAGTTATTCATAAACGTTCAACATTGTTATGCAAATAGTGTATACAGTGCAGAAGTGTATCATATGAAAGAAAATAATGTAAAATCATTTTAAGTATCACAAATAAAATTCTTCTTGACATTGTTGAAAATTTCCAAAATTCAATATTATTTATTCTTTCCTATAAAATCAATTTCTGCCAGCAAGAGCTCAATACAATTGCAAAATAATATCAAACAGCTTTCAAAAGGATATAAAAGTCACATGTATTAATAAAAATAAATACCAATTTTAATTATAACTCTGCATGAGATGGCTCAGAGATGAACACAGGGATAGTTAGGCATTTTAGAGGGAGGATATCAGGTCATAGAGTCTCCCTACAGCATTATGGCAATGTCTCTTTGATCATTTTCTCTTTCATTGTCTCCCTCTCTCACTGCTTGGTTGTCCCTTCTGGAAAGAGGAAAGCTCTTCATTCCCCCATAACAATACCACCAACAAAGTGCCATCCATATGCTAGATATGTGAAGGAGGAGGCCTCGAAATCTTCTAATCTATACAAAAAGAGCCCTGTCAGTCTAGAATCACCAACCGATTTCTGCAAATAAAGAGTTTATCCGGAAAATCACTTTTGGTATCAAATCTCCAGGTATTAATAAAAAGTCACTCTGGTTGGCCTAGTACTGTTGTGTATGCCTTTCTCAGTCTCCCCAAGAAAGGCTGAGGCAGGGCAAGTCTTAGAATTAAAGACTTAATCAATCTCTGTTATCAGAACTATGACTCACAAGAGCGCTGGAAACGGTGATACTCTTGAGCGATTTGGGCAAGTCAGTGTTTATCTCTGGTTTTCAGTTTGCTTATTAATAAATGACAGCTTAAGCTCAATGATAAAGCACTTATAGCCCTAAGATTTTTTTGAATCTACCTTCTCTCTTCTCTGTTATTAATTAGAAAGTTTTCTGTTTTCTGTTTATTTCCAAATGTGTATTGACTCAAGTTTCCATGTGCTATTATAGTGGCACTACAATGCAATATAGTGAAACTGTATCAGTTTATACAAGCAAAATAATAGTCACTAAGAATTTGCTAAGAATTGTTTGAGTACAGATCGCCATCCATATTTTCATGGCAATTTGAGCCCTGCATTGTGGGGTATAAGGAGTGGAAGCTGGGGTAGATTGTATATTGTGGTAGGTAGGTGAAATCCATATAAGCATTTTCTCTTGTTAAGTCACTTTTTTGATTTTGTTTCAGGGAAAAAAATTTTTTAAACTTTAGTTTTTATGTCATTCGCAAATAATGTCACATTTCTCAATGACTTTCGAAATTAGAAGAAGTTTGTTTGCATTCAGCAGTAGCATGGTAACAATTTCAAATCAACTTTGGGACAGCGATAGCAAAATGTTTTGAAGTCGAGCATGGAGAATCATGTCTTATGCCATCTGTTGACAAAATGGAACTCTGCAGCCTGGAAGGCTCCTGAATAAACCTAAGGAGTGTATTAGTGCCAGAAGCTAACGTAGTGAGGAGAAAAACAGCAACAGCACAGCAACAACAGAAAGCCATGGGGTGTCCTCATAAAGAAGCAAACAAAAGAAAGATCAAGAAGTGCAAACCCAGAACTTAGATGTTTCTTTATTTGCACACATCTGCTTACTGAACACATTCCAATTTAATTATATAGCCAAATTACCATCCCCTTACAGAGCCATTGTCATGGTTTTCAGATTCTTCCAAGTATCAGTTTCAGTGTAACTCCCTATGTGTTTCAAAACAATGCCTGGACATTTTCCTGTCTGCAATTATGTAACATCTGAGGATAAAGGCATTTTTTTCTTATCTGATCAAATTTTTCATGTTAATTCCCTAAAAAAGTACCTGTATTTGTGTACATATCTGCCTGGTCCCTTGTCTCCATATCTTACTGAGACATTAAAAAAAATAAGTACGTACATTTTCATAGAAGTATTAGAGATATAGAATATGCATTTCCTTTTTTTCAACTTAAATGAGCAAAGATTTCTGCTTATACAATAAATGACAAACTTTAAACAAAAACTAATTCACTGAATATGATTGCCATCAGTTCTGGAAGCATGATGAAAAGCTTTTTTTTTCCAAAAGTATCAATATTACAGAAGCTTTGGTCCAAAAAATAAATTTCCACTGAATCTTATGCCAGCAGGAAAGGTTGAGGAATTATCTCACCCATTGCTTTTCAGTGAAAATCTGTTTTCTGGCGTGAGATGGATTTACTTATAACAATTATTGAAGTTTTAAATATATGCCTATAAATGTGACTGCCTTTAGAGAAAGTAAGGATTTTATCTCTATCAAAGATGCTTATATATTATTTGGTAGACTGATTGGTGGAACATAGTTATACAAACTGAGAAATAGTACAGAGACTAGACAACTGACAAAACTAATTTAGTAAATTGGCCACCCATTTATTTATTCAACAAACATTTATTAAATGTTTTCTTTGTGCCAAGGAATATACAAGATGATTTTTACATCCATTATTATATTAAGTTTATACACCAGTCCTTTAAGGCAAATCCTTCTTCCTGATGTAGATAACTGACTCAATATTTTGTTTTTCTAATTCTTAATTGTTTGATCGTGTTATATGAGTACTATCCTGATTACCTTTTCAGGAGTCTCTCAAATAAAATATAAAAACAAAACCAAAAAGTCAAGTTGCAGTAGTAATTGACTATGAAGGTTTTACATTCCACTGAGATTATAAGAATTTGAATTTGAATTTGCATTAGCAAGGAGAGATCCAGATTGTGTGTGTCCTGAAGTTTATATAATTTTTGGTATTTCTAATCTTGATTAACTTCAGAGTAAATCTGTTATTCCTTGGCTTACTCAGAAACACACTGTTCCCAAATATCACAACGTGAAAAGAAACAAACATGATTTTAAGTCTTTTAAAAGGTAGACTAGGTCTGATCCAGATCTGGACAAGGCTTAGGTTATTGCAAAGACTACATGGTACCCTGAGGTGCTGGGGAAAACAGCCAATGAACCCAGGCAGAAGCCCATCCACTTGGCAAATATGAGGTTTCTCTAGTGGAGACAGCTGCTCTCCTGCCCTTCCGGCTGAAATCTACTGGAAAAAAGTCCCTACAGATGAAAAGGAGGACAGAAAACGTCGGCGATATAAGGGAAATCCAACAAAATAAGGACCTACAGCCAAGAGAAAAGCAGTTTATAACAACCTGTTTAGAAAATTGGGCCCAGATCTCCTCAGGGAAATGCCAGTCGCCTTTTCTTCTTTCAAATGTATTTTCTACTCTTTCCCACCTAGTTTTTTAAAGTATTTAACCATGAGCTATCTTTCAATAACACAGAGTAAGAAGGAAAGCTTTTCTTGCATTGATTCAATCATGGATAATTGTTCAGAAAGCAGCAAGTTCTTTGGAAGAGAAAGAGCATTGCTCATTGATCAGCATGGCGGTTCACTTTGTCAGTAGTCATATAAGAGCCGGCATCCATAAAAATTTCTCTGAAGAGTTTATTGTAGAACCAATCAGTAATTTGAGCAAATGAGTGAATGAAAACCTAAACTCTATAATATCCATGTTATGGTCTTGTATGTATGACTAGGTGGTTCTGAAAAGGGTAAAAATTATTTTTAGTTGTCTAGAACTAGGTTACTAGCAGAAAAAATTTAAGTATCTGGTCAAAAATTTTTTTTAGAGACTTCAGTGAGAAGAAGAGTCTCTGTACTAGGACAGGCAGAGAAATGATGATTTCTGGAGAGAAAAACAAAGACATAAAGAAACAATAAACAAAAAGCCATAGCATAGCACATCTACGTTTGATTCCCAGTAGTGCTTGACCAAGGTTTCCGCCACATCTGAAAATGTCTGGATGACAGATGTTGTGAACAGACCAGAAATCTATTAGTATGAAAGATCTGGGACTCTTCTGTGAACAATTCGTCCTAAGAAAAGAGGTCCTTGAAATTCCTGTAATTAGAGTGATTACAGAGATCTCAGCCCACTCTTCTCTTTCTAGTGACATGATAGGATCGCATGTTTGTGACTTGCTTTGCCAGTGATATGCGAGTGGAAGCGATGTCTGTTGGTCCCTGGGGCAGCGTGGGGGGGGGGCGTTCAAAAGCCAGTATGCAACTTGCCACAATTCCCCATCACACCTCAGCCACTGTGGAGACATATGTTAGAGAAAGACTCTCAGCTCCATGGTGAACACATGCACCAGTCACCTTGCTGGGAAGCGCTGGATGAGCCCTGTGAGTGAGCATAATCTTGGAGTCACTGTATCAGAAAAAGGCTTTGAGGAATCTGTGTGAAAAACCCCTTTGCTGATCCCTGCAGACGCTTTGAGAACAGAAGCACCAGGGGCGGCCTCACTGGGAGGGGTGGGCAGGAACAGATAGGGGAATCCCAGTAAAGGTAGGAACATGGGAGACATCCCTTTTAAGGCTTCTAAAAATATTAGAGTGGACTTTACATAGGGCCAGATGTGCCTTAATTTCAACATGTAAGAATTGCACATATTGACTAATAATGTGTTTACTCTATCTCTCCAGGGGACTGGGTTGTCTGGGAAAGCCTGGTTAATAGGTCCTAATTTCAATGACTGCCTCACATACTTCTGCTCTAATGTGTATGCTTATACCCTTTTCTTCTTCTTGTAGCTATGATCATGCCAGAAACCATAACATTATTCACAGGGTTTTGAATCTTCTCTGGTAAAGATAGGGGTATGTTTGATATATTTTGGTCACCGTGACAACATAATAATACAAGTTTAAATACTTAATTACAAAAAACAATTCATGAAATAAGAGTAGAATGATATAAATGGATTCAGCTGAAATGTGCCTCAAATTTGAGCCTCCCAAAATAATAATATACCACTGTCGACTTGAAATTTCAGAAGTTTGCCTCAGTCTTTGAAAGCTTCTATACACTGCATGTTTCAGAAGAGATGAGAGGCAAAATAAAATAATCAGGAATTAGCACAGCTTAACAAAGCTTTCTATGAGCCATTACAAATATGTAATCAAAACCTTTTTAGTTCATCATATAATTCTGCTTAAAAAAGTGATCTAGTTGAACACCATGTAGTTTAATAATTTATTATAATTATTAATACTTTAAATAAAATGTCTCTTCAATTAAATAGTTCCAAGTATTTGATTCTCCAAATTGTTCAAAATAATTTTTTCTCATCTCCTACTAAATTAAATTTATTCTCTTAGGAGCTAAAGAGATTTTGGATCCACCTTTATATTCAAGTTGAAAATATCTCAATGGAGGAAAACACCCTTTGACTCTGCCTAAAATCTTGAGTTCTTCTTACTTGTTGTGCCCCCTCCCCACCAGTGATTGTTTTCCTGTCTGCATTAATGCAAAGTGCCCATTAATAGTTTGAGGAATTGCACATGCTGCTATGGAAATATAGCGTGCACATTGAAGCAACCTGTAAATAAACTTGAAAAGTCTTTTGATTTCTGTTTCTGTACAAACCCAGCGTCAATAATGCTAGTCAGACAACACTCCTGGGAATTGCTGGGGAAGATGGCGGAAGAGTAAGACGCGGAGATCACCTTCCTCCCCACAGATACAACAGAAATACATCTACACTTGGAACAACTGCTACAGAACACATACTGAACGCTGGCAGAAGACCTCAGACCTCCCAAAAGGCAAGAAACCCCTAACACGTACCTGGGTAGGGCAAAAGAAAAAAGAATAAACAGAAACAAAAGGATAGGGACGGGACCTGCACCAGTGGGAGGGAGCCGTTTCCACACACTAGGAAGCCCCTTCGCGGGCAGAGACTGCGGGTGGCAGAGGGGGAAAGCTTCAGAGCCGCGGAGAAGAGCACAGCAACAGGGGTGCGGGGGGCAAAGCGGAGAGATTCCCGCACAGAGGATCGGGGCCGACCGGCACTCACCAGGCCGAGAGGCTTGTCTGCTCACTCACCGGGGCGGGCGGGTCTGGGAGCTGAGGCTTGGGCTTCGGTCGGAGCTCCGGGAGAGGACTGGGGTTGGCGGCGTGAACACAGCCTGCAGGGGTTAGTGCACCACGGCTGGCCGGGAGGGAGTCCGGGGAAAAGTCTGGACCTGCCGAAGAGGCAAGAGACTTTTTCTTCCCTCTTTGTTTCCTGGTGCGCGAGGAGAAGGGATTAAGAGCGCTGCTTAAAGGAGCTCCAGAGACGGGCGCCAGCCGCAGCTAAAAGTGCGGACCCCAGAGACAGGCATGGGAAGCTAAGGCTGCTGCTGCCGCCACCAAGAAGCCGGTGTGCGAGCACAGGTCACTCTCCACAACTCCCTTCCGGGGACCCTGTGCAGCCCGCCACTGCCGGGTTACCAGAATCCAGGGACAACTCCCCCGGAAGAACGCACGGCCTGCTTCACGCTGGTGCAACGTCACGCCGGCCTCTGCCGCTGCAGGCCCGCCCCGCACTGCGTGCCCCTCCCTCCCCGCCCCCGGCCTGAGTGAGCCAGAGC
>NW_021703765.1:11003639-11040876 GCF_005190385.1 Monodon monoceros | reverse complement strand
TGAGCCCGGGGAGCTGTGAGAACAAAGAGGAGAAAGGGAAATCTCTCGCAGCAGCCTCAGAAGCAGCTGATTAAAGCTCCACAATCAACGTGATATACCTACACCTGTGGAACACCTGAATACACAAGGAATCATCCCAAATTAAGGAGGTGGACTCTGAGAGGAAGATTTATGATTTTTTCCCCATTTCCTCTTTTTATGAGTGTGTATGTGTATGCTTCTGTGTGAGATTTTGTCTGTATAGCTTTGCTTCCACCATTTGTCCTAGGTTCTATCCCTCCGTTTTTTTTTAAATTTTTTTCTCTTAAAAATTATTTTTTATTTTAATAACTTTATTATATTTTTTCTTTATTTTATTTCACTTTATCTTCTTTCTTTCTGTTTTTCTGTCCCTCCTTCCTTCCTTCCTTCCTCCCACCCTCCCTCCCTTATTTCTTTCTATCTTTCTTACTTTCTTTCTGTCTACTTCTACTAATTCTTTCTACTTTATCCCTCTTTTATTCTAAGCCGAGTGGATGAAAGGCTCTTAATGCTGCAGCCAGGAGTCAGTGCTGTGCCTCTGAGGTGGCAGAGCCAACTTCAGGACCCTGGTCCACAAGAGACCTCCCAGCTCCACACAATATCAAACGGCGAAAATCTCCCAGAGATCTCTATCTCAACACCAGCACCCAGCTTCACTCAACGACCAGCAAGCTACAGTGCTGGACATCCTATGCCAAACAACTAGCAAGACAGGAACACAACCCCACCCATTAGCAGAAAGGCTGCCTAAAATCATAATAAGGCCACAGACACCCCAAAACACACCACCAGACGTGGACCTGCCCACCGGAAAGACAAGATCCAGCCTCATCCACCAGAACTAGTGGTGGACTAGGCACTAGTCCCCTCCACCAGGAAGCCTACACAACCCACTGAACCAACCTTAGCCACTGGGGACAGACACCAAAAACAACGGGAGGGCTTCCCTGGTGGCGCAGTGGTTGAGAGTCTGCCTGCCGATGCAGGGGACATGGGTTCGTGCCCCGGTCCGGGAAGATCCCACATGCCGCGGAGCGGCTGGACCCGTGGGCCGTGGCCGCTGGGCCTGCGCGTCCAGAGCCTGTGCTCCACAACGGGAGAGGCCACAGCAGTGAGGGGCCCACGTATCGCAAAACAACAACAAAAACAACAACAACGGGAACTACGAACCTGCAGCCTGCAAAAAGGAGACCCCAAACACAGTAAGATAAGCAAAATGAGAAGACAGAAAAACACACAGCAGATGAAGGAGCAAGATAAAAACCCACCAGACCTAACAAATGAAGAGGAAATAGGCAGTCTACCTGAAAAAGAATTCAGAATGATAGTAAAGATGATCCAGAATCTTGGAAATAGAATAGACAAAATGCAAGAAACATTTAACAAGGACCTAGAAGAACTAAAGATGAAACAAACAACGATGAACAACACAATAAATGACATTAAAAATACTCTAGATGGGATCAATAGCAGAATAACTGAGGCAGAAGAACGGATAAGTGACCTGGAAGATAAAATAGTGGAAATAACTACTGCAGAGCAGAATAAAGAAAAAAGATTGAAAAGAACTGAGGACACTCTCAGAGACCTCTGGGACAACATTAAACACACCAACATTCGAATTATAGGGGTTCCAGAAGAAGAAGAGAAAAAGAAAGGGACTGAGAAAATATTTGAAGAGATTATAGTTGGAAACTTCCCTAATATGGGAAAAGAAATAGTTAATCAAGTCCAGGAAGCACAGAGAGTCCCATACAGGATAAATCCAAGGAGAAATATGCCAAGACACATATTAATCAAACTGTCAAAAATTAAATACAAAGAAAACATATTAAAAGCAGCAAGGGAAAAATAACACACAAGGGAATCCCCATAAGATTAACAGCTGATCTTTCAGTAGAAACTCTGCAAGCCAGAAGGGACTGGCAGGACATATTTAAAGTAATGAAGGAGAAAAACCTGCAACCAAGATTACTCTACCCAGCAAGGATCTCATTCAGATTTGATGGAGAAATTAAAACCTTTACAGACAAGCAAAAGCTGAGAGAGTTCAGCACCACCAAACCAGCTTTACAACAAATGCTAAAGGAACTTCTCTAGGCAAGTAACACAAGAGAAGGAAAAGACCTACAATAACGAACCCAAAACAATTAAGAAAATGTGAATAGGAACATACATATCGATAATTACGTTAAATGTAAATGGACTAAATGCCCCCACAAAAGACACAGATTGGCTGAATGGATACAAAAACAAGACCCATATATTTGTTGTCTACAAGAGACCCACTTCAGACCTAGAGACACATACAGACTGAAAGTGAGGGGATGGAAAAAGATATTTCATGCAAATGGAAACCAAAAGAAAGCTGGAGTAGCAGTACTCATATCAGACAAAATAGACTTTAAAATAAAGACTATTAGAAGAGACAAAGAAAGACACTACATAACGATCAAGGGATCGATCCAAGAAGAAGATATAACAATTGTAAATATGCACTCAACATAGGAGCACCTCAATACATAAGGCAAATACTAACAGCCATAAAAGGGGAAATGGACGGTAACACATTCATAGTAGGGGACTTTAACACCCCACTTTCACCAATGGACAGATCATCCAAAATGAAAATAAATAAGGAAACACAAGCTCTAAATGATACATTAAACAAGATAGACTTAATTGATATTTATAGGACATTCCATCCAAAAACAACAGAATACACATTCTTCTCAAGTGCTCATG
Organism: Monodon monoceros; assembly: GCF_005190385.1. NCBI lineage: Eukaryota > Metazoa > Chordata > Mammalia > Artiodactyla > Monodontidae > Monodon > Monodon monoceros. The sequence continues at coordinate 11,038,110 of NW_021703765.1, read as the reverse complement.
GAACATTCTCCAGGATAGATCATATCTTGGGTCACAAATCAAGCCTTGGTAAATTTAAGAAAATTGAAATTGTATCAAGTATCTTTTCTGACCACAACGCTATGAGACTAGATGTCAATTACAGGAAAAGATCTGTAAAAAATACAAACACATGGAGGCTAAACAATACACTACTTAATAACGAAGTGATCACTGAAGAAATCAAAGAGGAAATTAAAAAATACCTAGAAACAAATGACAATGGAGACACGACGACCCAAAATCTATGGGATGTAGCAAAAGCAGTTCTAAGAGGGAAGTTTATAGCAATACAATCCTACCTTAAGAAACAGGAAACATCTCAAATAAACAACCTAACCTTGCACCTAAAGCAGTTAAAGAGAGAAGAACAAAAAAACCCCAAGTTAGCAGAAGGAAATAAATCATAAAGATCAGATCAGAAATAAGTGAAAATGAATTGAAGGAAACGATAGCAAATTTCAATAAAACTAAAAGCTGATTCTTTGAGAATATATACCAAATTGATAAACCATTAGCCAGACTCATCAAGAAGAACAGGGAGAAGACTCAAATCAATAGAATTAGAACTGAGAAAGGAGAAGTAACAACTGACACTGCAGAAATACAAAAGATCATGAGAGATTACTACAAGCAACTCTATGCCAATAAAATGGACAACCTGTAAGAAATGGACAAATTCTTAGAAATGTACAACCTGCCAAGACTGAATCAGGAAGCAATACAAAATATGAACAGACCAATCACAAGCACTGAAATTGAAACTGTGATTAAAAATCTTCCAACAAACAAAAGCCCTGGCCCAGATGGCTTCACAGGCGAATTCTATCAAACATTGAGAGAAGAGCTAACACCTATACTTCTCAAACTCTTCCAGAATATAGCAGAGGGAGGAGCACTCCCAAACTCATTCTACGAGGCCACCATCACCCTGATACCAAAACCAGACAAGGATGTCACAAAGAAAGAAAACTACAGACCAATATCACTGATGAACATAGATGCAAAACTCCTCAACAAAATACTAGCAAACAGAATCCAACAGCACATTAAACGGTTCATACATCATGATCAAGTGGGGCTTATTCCAGGAATGCAAGGATTCTTCAATATACACAAATCAATCAACGTAATACACAATATTAACAAATTGAAGGAGAAAAACCATATGATCATCTCAATAGATGCAGAGAAAGCTTTCGACAAAATTCAACACCCATTTATGATAAAAACCCCGCAGAAGGTAGGCACAGAGGGAACTTTCCTCAACATAATAAAGGCCATATATGACAAACCCACAGCCAATATCATCCTCAATGGTGAAAAACTGAAAGCATTTCCACTAAGATCAGGAACAAGACAAGGTTGCCCACTCTCACCACTCTTATTCAACATAGTTTTGGAAGTTTTAGCCACAGCAGTCAGAGAAGAAAAGGAACTAAAAGGAATCCAAATCAGAAAAGAAGAAGTAAAGCTGTCACTGTTTGCAGATGACATGATACTATGCATAGAGAATCCTAAAGATGCTACCAGAAAACTCCTAGAGCTAATCAGTGAATCTGGTAAAGTAGCAGGATACAAACTTAATGCACAGAAATCTCTGGCATTCCTATATACTAATGATGAAAAATCTGAAAGTGAAATCAAGAAAACACTCCCATTTACCATTGCAACAAAAAGAATAAAATATCTAGGAATAAACCTACCTAAGGAGACAAAAGACCTGTATGCAGAAAATTATAAGACACTGATGAAAGAAATTAAAGATGATACAAATAGATGGAGAGATATACCATGTTCTTGGATTGGAAGAATCAACATTGTGAAAATGACTCTACTACCCAAAGCAATCTACAGATTCAATGCAATCCCTATCAAACTACCACTGGCATTTTTCACAGAACTAGAACAAAAAATTTCACAATTTGTATGGAAACACAACAGGCCCCGAATAGCCAAAGCAATCTTGAAAACGAAAAACAGAGCTGGAGGAATCAGGCTCCCTGACTTCAGACTATACTACAAAGCTACAGTAATCAAGACAGTATGGTACTGGCACAAAAACAGAAAGATAGATCAGTGGAACAGGATAGAAAGCCCAGAGATAAACCCACGCACATATGGTCACCTTGTCTTTGATAAAGGAGGCAAGAATATACAATGGAGAAAAGACAGCCTCTTCAATAAGTGGTGCTGGGAAAACTGGACAAGTACATGTAAAAGTATGAGATTAGATCACTCTGTAACACCATACACAAAAATAGGCTCAAAATGGAATAAAGACCTAAATGTAAGGCCAGAAACTATCAAACTCTTAGAGGAAAACATAGGCAGAACACTCTATGACATAAATCACAGCAAGATCCTTTTTGACCCACCTCCTAGAGAAATGGAAATAAAAACAAAAATAAACAAATGGAACCTAATGAAACTTCAAAGCTTTTGCACAGCAAAGGAAACCATAAACAAGACAAAAGACAACCCTCAGAATGGGAGAAAATATTTTCAAATGAAGCAACTGACAAAGGATTAATCTCTGAAATTTATAAGCAGCTCATGCAGCTCAATAACAAAAATCGAACAACCCAATCCAAAAATGGGCAGAAGACCCAAATAGACATTTCTCCAAAGAAGATATACAGTCTGCAAACAAACACATGAAAGAATGCTCAACATCATTAATCATTAGAGAAATGCAAATCAAAACTACAATGAGATATCATCTCACACCAGTCAGAATGGCCATCATCAAAAAATCTAGAAACAATAAATGCTGGAGAGGGTGTGGAGAAAAGGGAACCCTCTTGCACTGTTGGTGGGAATGTAAATTGATACAGCCACTGTGGAGAACAGTATGGAGGTTCCTTAAAAAACTACAAATAGAACTACCATATGACCCAGCAATCCCACTACTGAGCATATACCCTGAGAAAACCATAATTCAAAAAGAGTCATGTACGAAAATGTTCATTGCAGCTCTATTTACAGTAGCCCGGAGATGGAAACAACCTAAGTGTCCATCAACAGATGAATGGATAAAGAAGATGTGGCACATATATACAATGAAATATTACTCAGCCATAAAAAGAAACGAAATTGAGCTATTTGTAATGAGGTGGATAGACCTAGAGTCTGTCATACAGAGTGAAATAAGTCAGAAAGAGAAAGACAAATACCGTATGCTAACACATATATGTGGAATGTAAGGAAAAAAAATGTCATGAAGAACCTAGGGGTAAGACAGCAATAAAGACAGAGACCTACTAGAGAATGGACTTGAGGATATGGGGAGGGGGAAGGGTAAGCTTTGACAAAGCGAGAGAGAGGCATGGACATATATACACTACCAAATGTAAGGTAGATAGCTAGTGGGAAGCAGCCGCATAGCACAGGGAGATCAGCTTGGTGCTTTGTCACTGCCTGGAGGGGTGGGATAGGGAGGGTGGGAGGGAGGGCAATGCAAGAGGGAAGAGATATGGGGACATATGTATATGTATAACTGATTCACTTTGTTATAAAACAGAAACTAACACACCATTGTAAAACAATTATACTCCAATAAGGATGTAAAAAAAAAACAAAAAACACTCCTAGAACCAATAAATGAGTTCAGCAAGGTCACGAGAGTTAGATCGACACATAAAACTCAATCACGTTTCTATATACTAACAATGAACATGTGGAAATTGAAATTAAAAACAGAATGTCATTGACAACCACCCCAGAGAAAACGAAATACGTAGGTATATACACTCATTAGGCATACACTAAATAAATGGAGTGACATGCCAAGAAGAAAAAATAATAATAATAATGCTATTCACTCTTCCCATGAGAGATCTGTTGCTATGAGGAATATCTAGGAATCTTAGCCCTCACATGATAAGTACAAATGGTAAATTTCATGAGGTTTCTCATATCTTAAAAGAATGCAGTATAATAGAAAACATTATTAGGTTTCATTGTAAAACCCTGGGAACATAGGCAAGCCAGCCTGGAGGCAAGCAGAAATGAGCAGCAACAAAGTTAGAGAAACACAGCAGAAGCCCTGATCAAACTTTACCTGAAGCCTGATATATATCTCTCCATATTTCAGTATGACGGGCCAATAAACCTGCTTTTCCTGAGTTGGGTCTTTTGTTACTTGCAACTGAAAGTGTGCTAACCCATGCATTCAAATACTCATTTTTTAATGCTTTTATTCATTTATAAACTCAATAGATTTTGAGTAATTAATGATTAAATGACATTAATTTATATCTCCACAAATTCTATATATATGCAATGACAGGTTGCCGATCAAAAATTCCATTAATCACACAAGTAGTGTAATGTATCAAACAGTCATGTTGACATTTTTGCTTGAATGACTTTTTAGTGAATTTAGTAGACATAATAATGACACAGAAGTATAAAATTAAGCTTTTATTTTAGCTAATTTAATAACCTGACCAAAAACCAACAAAAGGGGTAAAGTCATGAAGAGATAATTACCATAGAAATGCTTATTAAAATAATGATGGTTTGGAGTAGCTTTTTAAATTGCCCCAAAATACGTATATTTGACTGTGATATAGACACTAAGCATCACATTACACAGCAGTTTGGGACATAAATTGGCACTAACCTTCCACAGAACAAATTGAAAAGTGGTGTCAAAAATACTAAGAAATGTATTTTTTTGTTCATTGATTTGACTTCTAAAATTTTTCCTAAGGAAATAATTTACTACTGTCCAAAGATATATACAAATATGATATCATAACTGTTATTTTTATAATAGCAGAAATTATTTATAAGCATATCCCAAATTAGGATTTAGCTTAAATACAGAACAGAATAAATAATTTACAAACTGAAGAACTTTCTTATATCTGGGGCAGAGTGTCTGATAGTGAAAATAGGACAAAGCTGGGATACTGACTAGAATCTAGCTGGAGAGCTTTGCCTGCTCACTGTGGAGCTGAGACTTATCCGAAGGGCAAAGTTGAGCTGTTGCAGGGAGGTAATCAGAGGACTGACATGACCATATGTGCATTTTTGTTTGCAACTCACTCTAGCCCTAGGCAGGAGAATGAATGGAAGGCTATAGATTTGTCACTGGACAAAGCTGTCAGGGGTAGAAAAAAGCCATCCCATTTAAAAATATATTTTTAAAACTATTCGACTATTTAAAAACAATCATTTGTTGAGCATATACTATGTGTCAGACACAGTGGGATACTAACATAAACAACTTAAGACCTCCCATGTCAAAATGTGCTTTGATTGAAATAATTTATTTCAACTGTCCCTGTAACTCTCTAGGCAAAGATGATGGAAGCACAGCTATATTTGGACAGTTTTATTCAACTATTTTTTTTAATGTTACAGGGAACAATCTATGCTATATGATATACAAACAATAAAGGTTTGGTATCTATGAAAGTAAATCTGTATTGTAATCATCTAAACCTTTCAAAAAAGTAATTTGTTCTGTTTATAGTTGTATGACTCTATTGCATTAGGTATAAATAGTAGGAGACCATTGCAGACATGATACATTTGGATGGATTCTAAAATGTATCTTCTGGGTTACAGCAGTAATGAGTTGTGTAGATGTAAAAATTAAAAATAAAAAAGGAGGAAAGTGGGGTTTCCCTGGTGGCGCAGTGGTTGAGAGTCCGCCTGCCGATGCAGGGGACACGGGTTCGTGCCCCGGTCCGGGAAGATCCCACATGCCGCGGAGCGGCTGGGCCCGTGAGCCATGGCCGCTGAGCCTGCACATCCGGAGCCTGTGCTCCGCAATGGGAGACGCCACGACAGTGAGAGGCCCGCGTACCACAAAAAAAAAAAAAAAAAAAAAAGGAGGAAACGAAGGAAGGGAGGGAAAGAGGGAGGGAAGGAGGGAGAAAAGAAAGAAGGAGGGATGGAAAGAAAAAATATTGGTCTCAAACCTGATAGCCACAATTGATATATGGAAATATGGTACTTAAGAATCATAGTTTTGGATTCTTCTTCATTCCATTAGAGAATACTCTTCAGCTCTTCTTGTGTAGCAGAATCATCCTTCAGATACTTTTCAGTTGGAACAGAAAGAAGCACCAGAGAGAAAATTGGTATTAAGAATGAATATGACTAGTTTCAGTGGACAGGTGGCCAGTTATTATGTGTGGCTTTTACCTTTGGAAGCAAACTACTCAGTTAATGGGTGATGCCATTTCTTAGAAACCTAAGCATTTCTTTTGCTTTTTTCCCTTATTGCTTATGCTCTTAAACATATTTAATCATTTCTACATGAGCATTTACTGTGTAGAAACTGTCTAAGTGAGACATACTAAGGAAATTCCTGTAATTGTTATGACTTTTTACCCACAGCATTAAATGCAACCTGACTTCTATGGATGCATCTGGATAATTTTCACACCAAAGAAATGAAAGGTGGTAGATCACTATATCTACCCTTGCTTAGTTTTCTAGAAGGCTGACGAATCTCAAGATTAATAAATTAGAAAGATATATTCAAAATTGAGCTCTTGGGTCTTAAAAGTGAACTTCCCCTGTACTTTTTTCCTTGTACTAGGTAGCTCGGTTTTCCGGGGATTAGCAATGGCTAGGCAGCAGATCTCTTTTGGAGTATCTGGGCCAGCTACTACTTATCTGAGGTCCAGATCCCACATCCCAGACATTGAATTCAACCAAAAATTCACATCACTTCTTAAGGTGGGTTAAGACTGAGGTGGAGGAAAAGCTGGCCATTAAAAGGACATGCACAAACTTCGAACTTCAGGAGTAAATTGTACAATATTAACTACCGTAGTTAACTTGGAAACTTAAAAGGTGATTATGACGGTTGCAAATCAGTACAGCTTTTGCTGATATTAAAATATTCCCTTTGGGATATATGATGTGTCCCAGTAGTTCAAACTCAGGTCTTAAGAACATTAATTTCCTTGAGTTTTTATAGAGGTTGTAGGGTCAGGAAGTAACCAGGATATTTCAGAACAGGGAGTATATGAATATATCTCCCAGATTTAAAACCACACTGTAATATTCCATTTGAGATTGTTGGAGAGGGCTTTTATGAAGCTGAAGTGTTTAACCCATTAGCTGACTGCTTGAATCTTGTCTGATGGCATTTCACTTAAGCATTTTCAAATATAAAATATTGCATAATAGTGAAAGTTGACTAATAAACTTATTTCAAATTTTGCTGAGCCTAGACCATTTTTGTTTGAGAGGCTGGTTATTTAAACAGGGTCAGGCCTTGAACAAAGAAACAAAAGATAAATCATCACTGACATCAAATTTAGAAACATAGATAGCTAAAGAGAGAGAAAGAAATAGATAAATAAGTAGATAATCTTCCAAACAGAAGATACGGTGTCCAGCTCTTTTCTCTTTTCAAGACCTTTTCTCTGCTCTCATGACCTGGTTTTATCCCCTGATGCCCTTCTTGCTGACTCTCCTCTTACAAGTACACCTTACTCATAGGTATTAGTTGACTATCACAGCACAGTTCTAGATGCTAAGGATATAACCATTAAAAAAAAAATGCACACACACAAGGTCTCTGACACTATGCTACTTATATTATATGGATAGACAGACAACAAAGAATAACTAAGCAAGCACATACATGAAATAAAATTGGTAAGTGATGACAATTATATAAAAAATAAAAGAGGGCAAATGACCCAAGAAATGCTCTGTGATAGGGGAGAGGACAAATGGTTTTATAATGTAGGGGTCACATGACATGCTTTTTCTTCCTTTTTTTCTTTTTTTAGCTTCATCTTTCGTGTTGGGTTGGTCTTCACTGTGCTTAGTATAATACTTTTTATGTCTTATATATTCAAGAAAGAGTTATTAAAGAATATATGTAAACAGCTCACTAAATGCATGTTTTCATGTTCTCCCTATCTTATTTTTATCAACTTCCTGAGCAGACCTGGCACTCAAAGAAGGGTAAGCTTTACTATATATTATGTTCACTGCTTGAACGAAAATACTACGTTTTTCCACATAGCCCAAATAAAGGAGTAAATGATGAAAAGGCAATTTAAGACAAAAGAAGATATTACAAACTGTACTACGACAGAGAAAATATTCCCTAAATGAGCTTAGCATTTGGGAACAGTATTGAGTTGATGCATTTACTGTCTAAAGTTATACATCAATATCGGCTGGAGGATGTGGATGTTCTACTCAAGAAGAAATTAGCACAGATATCCAAAAACGTGACCATAGCACAGAAATGTAGAAACATAAAAGAACATTTACATTTCTACAAAATCAATTTCTGCATTTTAAACCGGCATAAAGTTTCTAATCCACCACAACCTAAGGGTTATTTTGTTTGTTCATTACATCTATTCTACAGTAACATACTAGCTGGGGGGGAACAGATTAGTTTCCTATGTAGGCAATAGCAAAGCCCTTGCTCTGAAATACCATGCCAACTCATCCCAGCCCCTCCAAACCACTGGTCCTCTCCTCTCCTCCTAACAATAGGTGTAACAACATCTCCCTGATGCCATAAGTCTGGCCCATAAAAAAGACCATTTGTTGAAGAGTTTGTACTCCGGTGGCAGACAGTCTGTGTTCAGTAATCATCACTTGAACACTTAATTCTTCTGTGACCCTAGGTTGCTTAGACATACATCTATCAGTTTCTTCATTTATATGACCTAAATAACAGCAGTACCTAACATCGGGGTGTTGTGAAGATTAAATTAGCTCACACAGGGCTTGGAACAATGCTTGACACAAAAAATAAAAATGTTCCATATACGTATGTTATTATTATCATTATCATGTTTATTTATTGGGCTTCTATCAGCCTTATTCTATTTTATTTCTCAATTTAGTCAGAACTCAGGTGGAGGAAATTGGAGCATTATCAGACACTGATATTTGGAGCCAAGAATGGACCAGGAAAGTTGGGAAATAAGACGAGAAGTAAAAATTAGGCCTCAAAAACACAACGAGAAGCTCTTAGTAGAGCTTGGGAACAGGGGGAGTGTGTGATCAAAGATATTGACCTTGGCCATGTGGAGACATACTATGGCATAGAGTGCAGCTCTACATAATTTGGGTGGAAAATATTACACAGACTAAATTTTCAACCACAGTATGGAATGACCTGCCGTGCACATGATCTGTGCGTTGTTACAGGTGGTCAGGGCCAGCAAGTCGACTGGCTACCAGGAGTGCCAGGGAGATACCTACAGTCTCCCGAAGGTGCCAGCAGGATTGCCCAGATTTTTTTTTCCTAGGGAGGCCATACCTCTTGTTTCCATAGGCTTCATGAATAAAATCAGTGGGTTAGAAGAAAAACAGGGATTTCAGGAAGAAGATGCTTCCTTTCCATTCCTGATGCCTCCTCAGTGAGAGAGGTCCAAACTGCCTCTCACCCGGCCAGCATGCTGGCAGCTAAAACATCTTGTTTCTGCAAATTTTACAGAATTCTAGACTCCATTGCTTCAGCCTCCATTGGCTTTCTGGTAAATGTGGGAAAAATAAATTGGATGTGCTTGTCTTAGTTCTGATTCTCCTCTTGAGGAGAAAGCCTAACCTTCAAGAACTAGGGTTCTCTGTTTTTAACATTCTAGGAGTCCCCATCCCTGTCTCTACAACCCCCTTGCCCATGCACGCACATACACACACGGGGAGGCAAATGCAGCCCGTCGTGTCCACGACTAGGTAAATAGTCTACTAATTCTGGAGTTGAGATTCTACATTGATATGGACTTCACATTACGTTACCTATTCACATTTAACAGTTTTTAATAAGTAGGTTGATACCTGGGCCTCCAATCTGCCTTACTTTTGATTTAATTTCTCAGTATGTGCAAACAGTGAGAAAGAGAATGTCTTAGCAATCTCTTGATCTGCAGCCACGATTTCCCCATTTAAGTTAACACAGTGAAGAACTTCTTGAATACATTAAACCAGTTACTCCTTGGACTTTATAATCATTTGTCAGGAGGGTAATATAAATTAAAACCACCATGAGATACAACTACACACCTATTAGAATGGTCAAATTAAAAAGATCGACCATACCAAGTGTTGGAGAGAAAATGAAGAACTGATACTCTCATAAACTGCTGGAATGTAAACTGGTAGAACCACTTTAGAAAAGTCTTATCAGTTTCTTATTATAAAATAATGCAGTTAACAAATGACCCAACAGTTCCATTATTTGGTATTTACTCAAGACAAATAAAGATGTATGTCCACAAAAAAAAAAAAAAAAAAGAAAGAAAAAGAACAACACCTCTGTCAGAATATCAAGTTTCTCACGTTTCTTATCATGACCTTCATTTATTACAGAGGCTTTAATTGTGGAAAGGCTCTCCCTTGATTGCTTCAAAACAATATTCTGAGAAGCATCAGCTATCGACCAACATGACAACTCTCTCATTATAGGGATCTGTCCTGTATCCAATCACTTACAAGTTAATTTACATTTAAAAAAACACAGTCCATAGCAGAACATACAATATTTTTAGGAGAGAGATGATTCTGTACCTAGAGAAATAAAATGTTGGCTTTTCAAATTTGTCTCTGAGCCAGCCCTCTCACAGACACCTGGCTGAGTTCTGTGGGAAAAAAAGGTTGAAATAAGTAAAAATGAAAGAAATTTTGACTAAAATCTTTGTAAACTTTCCAAGACAAACAGTTATGTGTTAGTATCTGATTTTGCCAAAATACTAAGGGAAGATGAGCAACTTTTCTGAGTCACTTTTAGATAGAACACGACGAGATTTTGAACAGAGGGAAATGCCAGTGAGAGGAACTAGTATTCAACAGAGAGAATGCAGCTACTCAGGAGGGTATCACTCAGCTGTGGTGATGACTGCATGGACAGTTCGAGACTTCTGGAAATAGATAAGAGTACTCACCATTGGGGGCAAGAGGGTATGGCAAGAGGGAGAGATAGAAACTAGTAAATATCTCATGGTCAATGGACAAGAATTTCTTACACATACAATACACTTATTGGGGATTTCAGTAACAATAGGATGTGAGAATTCGCAATTGGAGACTAGAGTCAGCAAATATACAGACCGTTATCGTTTATTGTGTAATAGACAGTTACAGATGTTGCTGATCTTTAAAAACTGGGGCTTCCTTTCAGGGGAAGGGGCCTTCAGAATATTTTTTCTGCCTAAAGCCAGAGCTTAAATTCTTCTAGTAAATGTTCTCTCTCCTGAGAAATATTCTCTCAGTCTGGACAGTATGTCTATTAGAGTCTTCAGAAAATTAGAGAAAACTAATTACAGGATAATGATGAGTTCCCTGAGAAGAACTGAAACCCTGCCATGTCCAGGAGGTCAAGGCCTGATTTCTTCAATAAACTCTAAGCTCTCTACATCCCCAAAGCAAAACATTTGCCTAAAATATAATGGGTTCTTAAGACATAACTGTTGATTGGTAAATAAATGTAGGTCATCAAGTTATTTCTAAATTTACCCTTCAATTTCTTCTTATTCATAATGTATACATAGAATTCTTAATTTAAACTATGGATGAATGTTTAAATTGGAATATAATTATGTGTCATTTTAGTTAACTGAAGAGACCCTATTGAATGACTCACATACTCAAGGACGATATATTCAAAAATAGGTTCTAACTTCAGATGAATTGTGAACTAGAGATGATACTTTTTCTTTTCAGATAGCAATGACTAATTGCTCTTTTTTTTTGGCCATCAAAGAAATATTTTCTGTATGATGCACTTTATGCTTGTCCTTTTTGACATTCTTTTTGATGCTGATAAAATTAAAAGGTATCTTAGTAGTAATTATGAGCTTATAATGGCTTAAGATATCAATTCGCCTGCATAGAATATTTTCAACTTATTAAGAAACACCATAAAAGGAAGACAAAGCCTTAAGTGATAAAATAACTGAAGTCATAAGTGTATTACAACTGAGGCAAACACATAGCCCAACATCTCCTAAATAGAAGAGTTTGTCTTCTACTTGCTTATTACTACATTCTGGAAACAATATTTAAATAGGCAATATTTTGCAGGTCTAAGAGTGTCCTGTAGTCACTCAGTGGGAACCCACACATATATTTCACAATAATTGAGTCCTAAATGCTTTAACAATGGCAGATAATCATGAGAATTCTTGGGCCTCTCCTGGGTTAGGTATGGCATCTTTAGAAAACAGTCGCATAATATTAACAAATTGTCTTGGCTTGATAGAGATTTGTAGAAATGTTTTTATCTCTGGCTTGATAAAAATATTTTACTATTTTTTCATTTATTTCAAAAAGTTTTACAAAGGGCAAAGCTTTCGAGTGTCTGTGATCAGAATGTAACTAAACGTGGCATTCTCTTTTGTTCCCAGTTTTAATGAGTCATCTGACTACTCTGGAATAGTTTCATTAAGTTATTTTCCTTAAGGTTTTACAAATCTTAAATTCCTTAAAATGAAAAACTGTGGCACCTCAAGAATTAACAAAGTGATGCTTATTGCTTCCCCTGAAACATGACCTAACAAGTGTGAAACATAAATAACAGATTGATAAAATGAAGGCTTCACAATACCATTAGATCCAGCTTTCAACACATACATTTAGTTGTACTATGGGAAAAAAATGATTATATAGGAATATAATCTATGCTATGGTAACTCAAATATTAAAATATCTTCCAATAAATGGTCAGTAATGATGACAGTGATTATAAACAAGTGTTTTATAAAATGTTGTGTTCCTGCCCATCAAGAGTTTCAAAGTGTTTTACTAGACGATATATTGACGATGAAGTTGAGCTATATCTTGCGTCTACATTGGCAAGAATTTGAAATGACACTTGTGTTCAAAAGGCAATAAACCCCAGAGAGAACAGAAAGAAACATGCCCACATTCCTCAGTATATTTGTATATTTACCAGTGTTTTTCTTGAATCAAATGACTTTCCTTTTTTCCTCCATGAAAGATACATGATAAATATAATAGCTCTGAAAAATTCGTGTATGAGGAATACCAGTAGGAATAAATGTTCCCCTGGAGAGGTACACAGAAAGATACACAGAAAGAGCACACAGAAAGATTCCAGTTACTCTTTCTTTATTTATATTGGTGTTATGCTTTTGCTTATAATATTTGGATTTTCTAATCATAATTATACTGTTTGAAAATATTTTTATGTGCTTATTATCCAAATCAACAAGAAAGTGTTATTCACAGACCTAAGAAGGACCCCAAAATACATATTCAGGTTGATTGTTAATGTTTTTACTCCTTTTACCAAATTGTCCATTGCAACATTAGTCATGAGGCCTAAAATGGGATTATTTCTCTAAAAAATATTGTCATACATAATGACCAAGAACATACACTATATTTAACATAGATTTTAAGTCATTTGATCTCAAGTAGGCAAAAGGAAAGAAACCTACAAAGAGGTAAAGTCTGTGGGCTCTGTAGATAAATCCAACAGAGTCTTGGGGAATAAAAAAGGTGACCTTTATCCACTGCCTGATTTTGGCCAGATTTGTCATGGCTGTTCATATATTTAAGCTATTTTAAAGATGCTGTTTCTTATCAAAAATATTTTCTAAAAACAGCAGGGAAAATATTAGTAGTTATAAAGTTATATGAGCTGGATATCTCTTTGACCATCTGTGTTATCTATTGTACGTGTGACTCTGCATACCCATCTTATATTTTCATAATTGGCCCTCTAATCTAAATACAAAATGATCACCCACGAATGCCAGCTTGACTTGGATGAGAATTACAAGCATATGTACAGTACCTCGGGTATTATTGTCAGAACACTACAAAATATGTTTGTGACTCTTGTATAAAATTACACCCTGGACTCATTATAGCTAGAAATAACACAGTCTTTTATTCAAGTCAGGATGACTCTGGACCCAGTGTAAATGTTGCTCAGCTGTATTGTCATACAGAACACAGATGACACTGCTAAAAGTTGTTTGGGAACAGTCACAGCTAAATTGGCAGATTCAATAGCATAGGAGAACTGAATCCCAATGCTGGGTTGAGAAAGAAAAATGCGCTTAGTGACTTTACCTGGTTAGTGACAAGACTCATCAAAATGTATGCCTATTTTTCTGTCCACATACAGGGACAGTTCCTTTGCAGCTGTGAAATATGTTGGTACTATTTATTTCAGTGATATGATATAGTAAATATTTGGTTTTAAGAATGAATTCGCTTATAGTTGTGGTTGGTCAGGATAGAATGGGACACTAAAGAGATGGTGACCTTTTTCCTATCATCTTCATCAACTACAGTTGCCAATTTCAAAGTGCCCGACAATGTTAAGTTACTGACTTTGCTGTTAAGATAGAGTCCCCTATGACCCCATCTCGATGATGATCTATTTCTACTTTATATTTATTTGTCGTGACTTTGTTTTAATTCAGATCTTCTCATGATTGGCCCGCCCTTATCCTTACCTTATTTCATGTTATCTCCTCTAGCATGGCTTTCCTGATGTTCTTTTTAAAATTCCTTCTGCAAATCACCAGCCCCTAGTATTTCACATTGTTCATTCTCTTTACATAATTTATCATAATCTATTTATTTAAATTATTGTTTTAGCCTTTCCACAATATAATGTAAGTTCTTTGTATCAGTATAAGAGAAGGGATCCTTTTTGTTTTGATCACAACTATATTTCTAAGACGTAGCATGGGGTTGGGCATACAATGATTGTTCAAAAAATGCTGCTAAATGGATAAATGAATACATAACAAACATTTAAAGAACATTAACCCTAAACAACTGGATTGACATTATTGCTGCTATGGTGATAGCGTGTTTATCCTTAGTAGGTTGGCTCTAAGTAAATCATATATCACTGGTTCTACACATTTAAAATGATTTGGGGACATTTACAAAACTGAATATTGTTGCTGTGTTCAAAATTGTTTTATTGTCTGGAGCCAGACAATGACATTAAAAAAAAAAATTGGGGTGGGGAGGCTTCCCTGGTGGCGCAGTGGTTAAGAATCTGCCTGCCAATGCAGGGGACACAGGTTCGAGCCCTGGTCCGGGAATATCCCACATACTGCGGAGCAACAAAGCCCGTGCGCCACAACTACTGGGCCTGCACTCTAGAGCCTGTGAGCCACAACTACTGAAGCCTGTGCGCCTAGAGCCTGTGCCCTGAAACAAGAGAAGCCACTGCAGTGAGAAGCCCATGCACTGCAACAAAGAGTAGCCCCCGCTCGCTGCAACTAGAGAAAGCCCGCACGCAGCAACGAAGACCCAACGCAGCCCAAAATAAATTAAAAAAAAATTTTTTTTTCTTGACTTACCTTTAATTTCATCCTTGTTGTAATTCAAGGAATATTTCCTGACTTCTTTTTCTTACCTGAAAAAAGGGGGTTGGGGAGTTTGATACTAGTTCAGCTTCATGATCAATTTCCTCATAGTATTTAATTTTATTCTTATGTCTGCAATATTGTGGTTCTTGCTAATCTTCATATCCATAGCCCCAGGAGACAATTCATTTGACTGATCGCTTTTGATTGCTCTTGGATCTGATTATTAGATAAATGATTATTAGATAATGTCTCAAATGAAATATTTTTTCTCAAATGTCAGATATCTCTTCCTATTCTTATAGATTATATTTCAGTAGTATCATAGAGGCAAATTTATTTTTTTAAAAAACTACCTTATAAAATAAATACTGAAATGATACAATCATAAAAAATTAGAGCTGAAAGAGATCCTAGTCATTTGGACTGCTTTTCAGATGAGGAAATGAAGGTCCAGTGATATTTAATAAATTGCTCAAAGTCACAGAGATAGTAGAAAATTCAGGGCATCCTGTTCTTTCCCTTAAAATTTTACTCTGGTTGCATTTTATTACTTTAAGTGATGCATCTCCTATGGAGTGTTATTTATTCTATTAAGAGAGAGAAGTACACAAACAAGACAGAATCTAGTAACATTTCTGCAAATGTGTCTTCCTCTTTTGTGTTTTATGACTTTGCACATGATGCTTGGATTGCTTGCTCTATCTTGAGGATTCAGAGCTCTTTTATCAACCCTGCAAAACCCTGTTCAAACATGACCATTGTATTGGGAGGTCCCTTGAGCATCTGTCCTGCAACCAATTAGAGTTAATACCACTTAGGATGGATGTATTTTTTGTATACCTTCCAGATACTATCATTACAGCAAGTATTACCTATAATTTCTTATGCACAATGGTCTAAACATCTTTAAATATGTTAGTTTATATTTATAGAGCAGAAGCAGCATCTGTTACAACACTGCATCTCCTCCTAGTGTCTAGCAAAATTATGGAAAATTGCAAAAAATTACAGAAAAAAAGAGCAGACTTGTGGAAGAGATTCTGAAGCAGCCCTATTCCTGTCTCCCTCTAATCCTACTCATTTATTCAGTGCAGTTAGATTTTCCCTTGTATTTGAATGAAAACTCAGGCATGTTCCACGAATCCCCTTGGCAAACTCGTGTAATAAAATATTCTACAGCCATTTTACATCACAGAACACAGTCTCAATTCAGTAACTTTAAACGTAAGTGTCCATCGACAGATGAATGGATAAAGAAGATGTGGCACATATATACACTGGAATATTACTCAGCCATAAAAAGAAACGAAATTGAGTTATTTGTAGTGAGGTGGATGGACCTAGAGTCTGTCATACAGAGTGAAGCAAGTCAGAAAGAGAAAAACAAATACAGTATGCTAACACATATATTTGGAATCTAAAAACAGATGGTTCTGATGAACCTAGGGGCAGGACAGGAATAAAGACACAGACAGAGAGAATGGACTTGGTGGACATGGGGAGGGGGAAGGATAAGCTGCGATGAAGTGAGAGAGTCGTATGGACATATATACACTACCAAATGTAAAATAGATAGCTAGTGGGAAGCAGCCGCGTAGCACAGGGAGATCAGCTCGGTGCTTTGTGAGCACACAGAGGGGTGGGATAGGGAGGGTGGGAGGGAGGCACAAGAGGGAGGAGATATGGGGATATATGTATACGTATAGCTGATTCACTTTGTTATACAGCAGAAACTAATACAATATTGTAAAGCAATTATACTCCAATAAAGATGTTAAAATAATAATACAAACACCAAGCCATTTTATTTTTTTTAATTAATTAATTTATTTATTTATTTTTGGCTGCATTGGGTCTTCGTTGCTGCACATGGGCTCTCTCTAGTTGCAGCGAGCGGGGGCTACTCCTCGTTGCAGTACATGGGCTTCTCATTGCAGTAGCTTCTCTTGTTGTGGAGCACAGGCTGTAGGTGCATGGGCTTCAGCAGTTGCAGCATGCAGGCTTCAGTAGTTGTGGCACACGGGCTTAGTTGCTCTGCGGCATGTGGGATCTTCCTGGACCAGGGCTCGAACCCGTGTCACTTCCACTGGCAGGTGAATTCTTAACCACTGCGCCACCAGGGAAGTCCCATACACCAAGCCATTTTAAACCTGAGACTTTACCCATCCCTCATGTTGGAACTTCATTCAGAAAGGTCAACTTTTACAAAAAGATTGGTCAGCATCTTCTCTCTTTCTCCCTCTAAACCTTCCTTTTCCCCTCCATATCTTCCCAGCCAAAATTTCCAGGGGTTCGAGCAAGTGCGAGGGAGAAGAGGAAGATCTTTTCTTGACAAGCCCTGACTTGGGAAGCAGGCATCGATATGCTCTATACTTTGGAGATATTCAAAGTGAAATCTTTCTCTCGTGGGCATGTTTATGGATGGTGTGGAGTCCACCCAGTTGCTGGGAATCTCTCCTCTATCTTTCCCAATTGGCAAATCCTTCTCTCTTCTGCTTGGTTGATGTAACACCTCCCAATAGATTTAGGAAACTGTTAGTCCACTACCATCATCCCTCTGCTGAGGGAGCAGCTCCACACATCCTTCTCAAGGAGGTAGAATAGGAATCACCATTGGCTCTCTCCAACAATCAGTATTCCTTCCCTTATCCTATTAAGTTCATCTCCTTGAAGCATTTCTCTCTACACTTGGGGATGGGACACAGCATTCCATCAATCAACCTCTCCAAAATATTCCTATGTGAACTTTTCTGCAAACCTCAACTAACTCCTGACAATTTTATGCCATCTATATGATACCAGGTATATATCTATGTACCTGTAATACCAGCTATAAAACTGTTTTTTAACATAATCTGTTAAAAATTGTTTTGTAAGATCTAACACTTCTCATAGATTTTTTTTCCATCTATTTTTTGGACCTCAATGCAGACTTATATTTTAACATCCTATTACATTAGCATATTCTAGGTATAAATGTATAGTATAAAATATATTTATTCAATAAATAAATTATCATATGAATGTGTTGAATAAAGTGATATTTAGGATTCTGGTAGTTCTCCTCAGCAAAAGAGAAACATTTGGGATATCCACTTATTTCTGGGGAAAATATAAGTAGATCTAGAAGAAACCCAAAGTTATTAATAAATTCTGAGGCATATAACATTGAGGATATATGTGCTAAAAAGTAAAATATTTTATGGATTATTTAGTCATATGTAAAATCTAACTATCATATTTTATTCATGAAAATGAAACTAAATTCTCAAGTGGTATGTTCCCAAATTACCTACCAAATAACAAGCTTAAAAAAAATTTTTTTAAGACTTTATTTAAATTACTACTAGGATATCTCAGAGGCAGCTGATTCTGAATGTATCAAGGAAAGATTTAATGAGACTCGTAACAATCAAGTTATCATTTTTCTGCTATTACTCACACTATAGTTTGTTTATTTGTTTAAGCTATATTGGTTTTATAACATATAAGAGATCAAACCTCAATATTGTCCAGAGGTTCTGGAACATTTGTACTTCTTTAAAAGCAACTTGTGGTAAAGATTGTGCTATGGAAGAATCCACCTTTGATTGAGGCCATGCTCTTGGATGCCACGTCTAGAAGAGGCTGAAGCAAGTTCCTGTGATCAGAAGTATGTCTTCCTGCAACACATCACAGCTGTTTCCAGTAAGCAGTCTTCAGCTCATGAAGAATATGGGTGTGGTACTTACAGCCTCATAAACTGCCCACTATCTGTTCCACGGAACTTACTATGGGGAAGGCTCCTTGGATCCTCTGAGTTCCTTTGATATCACTGAGAAATGTCTAAGTTATTAGGGAAAACTAATAAAGGAAATGTATTTTTTACCATAGGGACAAAATGTGTCCTTACAATGCTTCTAGTATACTTTTCTCATAAACAGTATTTTTACATTGCAGTGAGAGAATCATTTTAATGACGTCAAGCTAAAGCCTAGAGATGTAATCTTTCTCAATTACCTTTCTATCATTTTGTTCATTTAGTGGTTTCTCAAATATGGGTAGCTGAAAGTTTATTAATTTTGCTGATGACACAGGTGATCTGCAAGGACTTAAAAACAGTCAAATATGAAGTCTCATGAAATTTACTGGTGTCCAATCATGGATTATCATCTGAAAATAAATAACCAGATGTTTTAAATAGATATTTTATCTTCAAATTTTTGTTTAAAATTTGTAAAAAAAATTAATTACTGTGGTGATTCTGAAGTTTCTATCAGCATCATATAAAACTTATCTCAAATGCTACCTACTTGAGAAATCTGTGCCTTACTGTGGACCTGAATAGAATTAGTATCTCAACAGCTTTTACAAAGTTTTTGCCTTCTCCATTCTTCAAGTCCAATATTATAGGTTTTTATAATTTATTATTTAAATCCAGTTTCCCCTGTAAGAGTTGTGACTATGTCTTGTTCAAATTTATATTTCTAGTATCTATCTCAGATCTTGGTACATATTTTGCTTAAGAGGACCACAATTCAAAGACACCCAGTGATAATTTAAAATAAATACACAGAGGGACCTTCAAGATGGTGGAGGAGTAAGACGTGGAGATCACCTTCTTCCCCACAAATGCAACAAAACTGCATCTACGTGTGGAACAACTCCTACAGAACACCTACTGACATTGGCAGAAGACCTCAGACTTCCCCAAAGGCAAGAAAATCCCCATATATCTGGGTAGGGCAAAAGAAAAAAGGAAAATCAGAGACAAAAGAATAGGGATGGGACCTGCACTTCTGGGAGGGAGCTGTGAAGGAGGAAAAGTTTCCACACACCAGGAAGCCCCTTCACTGGCAGGGACCAGAGGGTGGACGGTGGGGGAAGCTTCGCAGTCATGGAGGAGAGTGTAGCAACAGGGGTGCAGAGGGCAAAGTGGAGGGATTCCCGCACAGAGGATTGGTGCCGACCAGCGCTCACCAGCCTGAGAGGCTTGTCTGCTCACCCGCCGAGGGGGCGGGGCTGGGAGCTGAGGCTCGGGCTTCGGTCGGATCCCAGGGAGAGGACTGGGGTTGGCTGCGTGAACACAGCTTGAAGGGGGATAGTGTGCCACAGCTAGCCGGGAGGAAGTCTGGGAAAAAGTCTGGACCTGCCTAAGAGGCAAGAGACCATTGTTTCGGGGTGCGCGAGGAGAGGGGATTCAGAGCACCGCCTAAACAAGCTCCAGAGACAGGTGCGAGCCGCGGCTATCAGCATGGACACCAGAGACGGGCATGAAATGCTAACACTTCTGCTGCCACCACCAAGAAGTGTGTGTGCAAGCACAGATCACTATCCACATCTCCACTCCCTGGAGCCAGTGCAGCCCGCCACTGCCAGAGTCCCATGATCCAGGGACAACTTCCCTGGGAGAACGCACGGTGCCTCAGCCTGGTGCAATCTCACACCAGCCGGTGCTGCCACAGGCTCGCCCGGCATTTCAATTATAACTACTGTACTCCTCCCCTCCCCCAGCCTAAATGAGCCAGAGCTCTCTAATCAGCTGCTTCTTTAACCCCGTCCTGTCTGGGTAGGAACAGAGACCTGAGGGCGACCTACACACAGAGGCGGGGCCAAAACCAAAGCTGAACACCAGAAGCTGTGCGAACAAAGAAGAGAAAGGGAAATTTCTCTGTTCAGCCTCGGGAGCGGCAGATTAAATCCCCACAATCAACTTGAGGTACCCTGCATCTGTGGAATACCTGAATAGACAACGAATCAACCCAAAATTGAGGCGGTGGACTTTGGGAACAACTGTAGACTTGGAGTTTGCTGTCTGTGACTGTCTTGTTTCTGACTTTTATGTTTATCTTAGTATAGTTTTTAGCACTTTTTATCATTGGTGGATTTTTTATTGGTTGGGTTGCTCTCTTCTTCTTTTTATTATTACTTTTTAAAATAATTTTTAAATTTTAATTCGTTCTTTCTTTCTTTCCTTCCTTCCTCCTTCTTTCCTTCCTTCCTTCTTTCTTTCTTTTTCTTTCTTTCTTTCTTTCTTTGTTTCTCTCTCTCTTTCTTTCTTTTTGCGATACATGGGCCTCTCACTGTTGTGGCCACTCGTGTTGTGGAGCACAGGCTCTGGACACACAGGCTCAGCGGCCATGGGTCATGGACCCAGCCGCTCCATGGCATGTGGGATCTTCCCGGACCGGGGCACGAACCCATGTTCCCTGCATTGGCAGGCGGACTCTCAACCACTGCGCCACCAGGGAAGCCCGCTTTCTTTCTTTCTTTCTTTTTTTCTCCCTTTTCTTCTGAGCCATGTGGCTGACAGGGTCTTGATGCTCCAGACTGATGTCAGGACTGAGGCTCTGAGGTGGAAGAGCCGAGTTCAGGACATTGGACCGCCAAAAAAAAGTGAAAAGAATTGAAGACATCCTCAGAGACTCTGGGACAACACAAAACACACCAACATTCGAATTATAGAGGTCCCAGAAGAAGAAGAGAAAACAAAAGAGTCTGAGAAAATATTTGAAGAGATTATAGTTGAAAACGTCCCTAACATGGGAAAGGAAATAATCAATCAAGTCCAGGAAGAGCAGAGAGTCCCATACAGGACAAATCCAAGGAGAAACACACCAAGACATATATTAGTCAAATTATCAGAAATTAAATACAAAGAAAAAATATTAAAGGCAGCAAGGGAAAAGCAACAAATAACATACAAGGGAATCCCCATAAGGTTAACAGCTGATCTTTCAGCAGAAACTTTGCAAGCCAGAAGGGAGTGGCAGGACATATTTAAAGTGATTAAAGGGAAAAACCTACAACAAAGATTACTCTACCCAGCAAGGATCTCATTAAGATTCAAGGAAGAAATTAAACCTTTAGAGACAAGCAAAAGTTAAGAGAATTCAGCACCACCAAACCAGCTTTACAACAAATGCTAAAGGAACTTCTCTAGGCAGGAAACACAAGAGAAGGAATAGACCTACAAAAAACAAACCCAAAACAATTAAGAAAATGGTAATAGGAACATACATATTCATAATTCCCTTAAATGTAAATGGATTAAATGCTTCAACCAAAAGACATAGACTGGCTGAATGGATACAAAAACAAAACATGTATATATGCTGTCTACAGGAGACTCACTTCAGACCTAGGGACACAAACAGACTGAAAGTGAGGAGATGGAAAAAGATATTCCATGCAAATGGAAATCAAAAGAAAGCTGGAGTAGCAGTTCTCATATCAAACAAAATAGACTTTAAAATAAAGACTATTACAAGAGACAAAGAAGGACACTACATAATGATCAAGAGACCAATCCAAATAATAGATATAACAACTGTAAATATTTATGCATCCAACGTAGGAGCACCTCAATATATAAGGCAAATGCTAACAGCCATAAAAGGGTGAGTCAACAGTAACACAATTATAGTATGGAATTTTAACACCCCACTTTCACCAATGGACAGATCATCCAAAATGAAAATAAATAAGGAAACACAAGCTTTAAATGACACATTAGACAAGATGGACTTAATGGATATTTATAAGACATTCTATCCAAAAACAACAGAATACACTTTCTTCTCAATTGCTCATGGAACATTCTCCAGGATAGACCATATCTTGGGTAACAAATCAAGGCTTGGTAAATTTAAGATAATTGAAATCGTATCAAGTATCTTTTCTGACCACAACACTATGAGACTAGATATCAATTACAGGGAAAAAAACTGTAAAAAATAGAAACACACGGAGGCTAAACAACATGCTATGAACTAATCAAGGGATCACTAAAGAAATCAAAGAGGAAATTAAAAAATACCTAGAAACAAATGACGATGAAAACACGACAACCCAAAACCTATGGGATGCAGCAAAAGCAGTTCTAAGAAGGAAGTTTATAGAAATAAAATCCTACCTCAAGAGGAAAGGAAAATCTCAAATAAACAACCTAACCTTACACCTAAAGCAATTAGAGAAAGAAGAACAAAACCCCCCCCCAAAGTTAGCAGAAGGATCAGATCAGAAATAAATGAAAAAGAAATGGAGGAAACAATAGCAAAGATCAATAAAACTAAAAGTTAGTTCTTTGAGAAGATGAACAAAATTGATTAACCATTAGCCAGACTCATCAAGAAAAAAGGGAGAAGACTCAAATCAACAGAATTAGAAATGAAGAAGGAGAAGTAACAACTAACACTGCAGAAATACAAAGGATCACGAGAGATTACTACAAGCAACTATATGCCAATAAAATGGCCAACCTGGAAGAAATGGACAAATTCTTAGAAAAGCACAACCTTCCTGGACTGAACCAGGAAGAAATAGAAAATATGAACAGACCAATCACAAGCACTGAAATTGAGACTGTGATTAAAAATCTTCCAACAATAAGAATCCCAGGACCAGATGGCTTCACCGGTGAATTCTATCAAACATTTACAGAAGAGCTAACACCTATCCTTCTCAAACTCTTCCAAAATATAGCAGAGGGAGAAACACTCCCAAACTCATTCTATGAGGCCAGCATCATCCTGTTACCAAAACCAAACAAAGATGTCACACACACAAAAAAACTACAGACCAATATCACTGAAGAACATAGATGCAAAAATCCTCAACAAAATACTAGCAAACAGAATCCAACAGCACATTAAAAGGATCATACACCATGATCAAGTGGGGTTTATCCCAGGAATGCAAGGATTCTTCAATATATGCAAATCAATCAATCAATGTGATACACCATATCAACAAACTGAAGGGTGAAAACCATATGATCATCTCAATAGATGCAGAAAAACTTTTGACAAAACTCAACACCCATTGATATGAAAAACTCTCCAGAAAGTAGGCATAGAGGGAACTTACCGTAACATAATAAAGGCCATATACAACAGACTCACAGCCAACTTCGTTCTCAATGGTGAAAAACTAAAAACATTTCCTCTAAAATTAGGGAGAAGGCAAAGATGCCCACTCTCACCACTATTCTTCAACATAGTTTTGGAAGTTTTAGCCACAGCAATCAGAGAAAAAAAAGAAATAAAAGGAATCTAAATTGGAAAAGAAAAAGTAAAGCTGTCGCTGTTTGCAGATGACATGATCCTATACATAGAGAATCCTAAAGATGCTACCAGAAAACTACTAGAGCTAATCAATGAATTTGGTAAAGTTGCAGGATACAAAGTTAATGCACAGAAATCTCTTGCAGGCCTATACACTAATGATGAAAAATCTGAAAGAGAAATTAAGGAAACACTGACATTTACCATTGCAACAAAAAGAATAAAATAGCTAAGAATAAGCATACTGAAGGAGACAAAAGACCTGTATGCAGAAAAACACTGATGAAAGAAGTTAAAGATGATACAAACAGATGGAGAGATATACCATGTTCTTGGATTGGAAGTATCAACATTGTGAAAATGACTATACTACCCAAAGCAACGTACAGATTCAATGCAATCCCTATCAAACTACCAAGGGAATTTTTCAGAGAAGTAGAACAAAAAAGTTCACAGTTTGTATGGAAATGCAAAAGACTCTTAATAGCAAAAGGAGTTTTGAGAAGGAAAAACGGAGCTGGAGGAAACAGGCTCCCTGACTTCAGACTATACTACAAAGCTACAATAATCAAGACAGTATGGTACTGGCACAAAAACAGAAATATAGATCAATGGAATAGGATAAAAAACCCAGGGATAAAGCCACATACATATGGTCATGTTATATTTGATAAAGGAGGCAAGAATATCAGTGGAGAAAAGACAGCCTCTTCAATATGTGGTGCTGGGAAAACCGGACAGCTACATGTAAAAGAATGAAATTAGAACACTCCCTAATACCATACACAAAAATAAACTCAAAATGGATTAAAGACCTAAATGTAAGGCAGACACTATAAAACTCTTAGAGGAAAATATGGGCAGAACACTCTTTCACATAAATCACAGCAAGATCCTTTTTAACCCACCTCCTGGAGAAATGGAAATAAAAACAAAAATAAACAAATCAGACTTAATGAAACTTAAAAGCTTTTCCACAGCAAAGGAAATCATAAGCAAGACAAAAAGGCAACCCTCAGAATGGAAGAAAATATTTGCAAATGAAGCAACTGACAAAGGATTAATCTCCAAAATTTACAAGCAGCTCATACAGCTCAACAGCAGAAAAACAAACAATCCAATCCAAAACTGGGCAGAAGATCTAAATAGACATTTCTCCAAAGAAGATATATAGATTGCCAACAAACACATAAAAGGATGCACAGCATCACTAATCATTTGAGCAATGCAAATCAGAACTACAATGAGGTATCACCTCACACCAGTCAGAATGGCCATCATCAAAAAATCTACAAACAATAAATTCTGGAGAGGGTGTGGAAGAAAGGGAACCCTCTTGCACTTTTGCTGAGAATGTAAATTGATACAGCCATTATGGAGAACAGTATGGAGGTTCCTTAAAAACTACAAATAGAACTACCATATGACCCAGCAATCCCACTACTGGGCATATACCCTGAGAAAACCATAATTCAGAAAGAGTCATGTACCACAATGTTCATTGCAGCTCTATTTACAATAGCCAGGCGATGGAAGCAACCTAAGTGTACATCAACAGAAGAATGAATAAAGAAGATGTGGCACATATATACAATGGAATATTTCTCAGCCATAAAATGAAATGAAATTGAGTTATTTGTAGTGAGGTGGATGGACCTAGAGTCTGTCATACAGCATGAAGTCAGAAATAGAAAAACAAATACTGTACGCTAACACATATGGAATAAAAAAAAAATGGTTCTGAGGGAGCTAGGGGCAGGACAGGAATAAAGACGCAGACGTAGAGAATGGACTTGAGGACACGGGGAGGGGGAAGGGTAAGCTGGGACGAAGTGAGAGAGTGGCATTGATATATATACACTACCAAATGTAAAATAGATAGCTAGTGGGAAGCAGCCACATAGCACAGGGAGATCAGCTCAGTGCTTTGTGCCCCCCTAGAGGGGTGGAATAGGGAGAATGTGAGTGAGACACAGAGGGAGGGGATATGGGGATATATGTATACACTTAGCTGATTCACTTTGTTATCAGCAGAAACTAACACAACATTATAAAGTAATTATACTCCAATAAAGATGTTAAAAATAAATAAAATGGATACACAGAGTTAGTCAGAGATAGATTCAGAAATAGATTGCTCCAAGATCAAAAAATGATAAACAATATCCACATAAATTTTATAAATATAAAAGGTCAGCTTCCTATTTTATTTTAGATCCCAATCATATGAGCAGTTATTAACAATATGGTTGTGTAGTTTTAGGACAACAGTAATACCAATCCTTCACTTTCAAAGATCAAACGATAAAGAACAAGGTGAAAACTAGAAATCACCTTTAAAAAAAACACACATGACAAGCTACCATTTTTCAATAAGGAGTTGTTCCTTAGATGAACAGAAGACAAAAAAATAGACTTAAATTCTTATAGTTATATCTAGTTAATGGATCATTTCACTAGATAAAATGCTTTTGACAGTCAATGCAGTGCTCTGTTTATAAATCAATACTTATCCTTAATTTTGTAATTTCCCATTTTATTCTCCATAGGCAAGCAAATATTTGACTTTGCAGCATCAAATATTTTCTCTTTTGAATGCTCTTTGCTATCAAAATTCATTATGTACTTACCAAATATATTTTGTCACCTGAGCACTCTCTTTGAGTAATTTCAAGCGGGAAGATAGTGCATTGATTCCGGCATTTATTCTATATAGAAATTGCAAATTTCAACGTAATGCATCTGGTCAGAAAGATTCTCTAGGGAAATAAAAGAAAAGAGCAATTGTTTCAAAATACTCCTCAAGGCTTGATCAGATGTCATTTGAAAGATTGAAGAGGTCCCTGTATTTGACCAAGTAGTAAGTAAACTTTGCAACTACTTGACACATATATCTACTTAAATATATATCTACTTAAATAAAGCTAATATTTATGCTTGTATGAAAAGAGTGAGGCTCCATATTAGAAATATTTGGGAGTTGCTGAGTTCATCCGAAAATTGGGGACTGTTGTATGCAATTGAGGAAAAAAATTGTATTAAAAAAGTCTTCCATTTGCATATGCATACTTTCAATTTTTCGTTTAAGGCCTCTACATCATTGATAAATAGGTTAAATATATCAAAGGCAGATAATCCTAACACATAGAAACACATAGTTCTAAAAATGACAACTCCTAGTTCACATAACTTTTTGCTTTTGCTCACTTCCAATACTGAGTACACCAAAAAATGTTCTCAATCACTAACCCATCTATTTGTTTCAATATTTATTTAATATTTCTTTGTTTTGCCCAAACGGACATGATGGTGAGAGCTGTCAAGTATCTTACTGAAGGCTGAACTCTACGTCTATGTTAATTTCATCATCTGCCTATCACAAGGCCTCGGCTCATAAACATATTTCGGCTTCTTGTGAGCATGAATTTCTTTTCTAAGTCATTCAGAAGCCATCCGGCTATTACTTTGTTCTAGGATCATGACATTCTTGTGATGTCATTCTTACCGGTATTATTGGGTGAATTGATCTACTTTGCCTGTTTTTAACTTCTGTGTCTGTTTTTGGTACTGCTATGATTTACTAGATGCTTCTGAAAAGAAGGATGGATTGGCGAGGGAATAGATTTTTCAGTATTAGAATATATAGCCTTTATATGTCTGTATACAGACTGATCTTGATCCTTTTGATATTTCAAATAAGCCCTATTTAAGCTCTTTGGTATCTTAATTAAAACATCTAGACACCCCATACTACCTATACTTCATTTTAAAACAATAGAGAAAACATTTTTCACCTTCTCCCCCTTCAGATATATTCACTCATTGCTCTACCGCTTGAAAATGTAGAGGTCAAGTTCTTTTACAGAGGTTTTCCTAATGCAATTATCTAGAAAGAGAAACAAAGAAAATCCATTAAGTGCATGTAGGGCTATCAGAAGACACATGCCTGAGACTGGTATTTCCACCTTGCTTACATTCTGCAATTTGGTTAATCTATACCAGGAGACCAGTAGTGCTCACTTTGGCAGTTCATATTTACAATGAACTATAATAGAGGTAAGCATATTTTATCTCCCATTCTGTTCTCCAAAAATCAGACAACTTTAATAGTGCTTCTGTGGATACATTTTAATTAGCAGAAACAACAGTCTTACTTTTACATTATCTAATTGGCAGAAAAAAAAAAACATGAACTGATTAAATGGTAGATCTAAAAAGAATATCCTTATTTTTTCAGAGAGGATACAGAAGATTAAAGTGCATTATCCAATGACAAATTTCTAGGATTCAGCAACTATCAAGTCAATATGTGACAAAATGTGACAAGTCAGTTAGTTGACAGCTAACAACTCCTAATGTTGGATTGTATCCTATACAGACAGGTCTCAGGTTGGAATGGAAAGAAAAAGTCTGAATATTTGGCTCCCTTTTACAATAGAAAAATAGTAAAGGGCTTCCCTGGTGGTGCATTGGTTAGGAATCTGCCTGCCAGTGGAGGGGACACGGGTTCGAGCCCTGGTCTGGGAAGATCCCACATGCCACGGAGCAACTAAGCCCGTGAGCCACAACTACTGAGCCTGCGCGTCTGGAGCCTGTGCTCCGCAACGGGAGAGGCCGCAACAGTGAGAGGCCCGCGCACCGCGATGAAGAGTGGCCCCCGCTCGCCGCAACTGGAGAAAGCCCTTGCACAGAAACGAAGACCCAACACAGCCAAAAATAAATATTAATTAATTAATTTAAAAAATGGTCCATATCAAAAAAATCTTTAAAAAAATTAAAAAAAAAGAAAAACAGTAAACAGTAAGGGTTTGGTTAACACCTGGTTCTTCTAGGCACTCAAATTCCTTATTTAAAACTAAAAATTTATAGCTCTCCAATGGTTAAAAATGCTTTATTTAAAATTTAATCATGTGTTCTCTTATATTGCTTTTTTTTCTAATAAATTTGTACTGGGTCATATTTTCTGTCATATTTAATTCATTTCTAAATACTTGAAAAAAATTAAATAAAGATATTAAGATATAAACTAGTATCTACAGATGTTCTCTATCCCAAACCTCTTTCCTAAGTTCTAAGTTTTATATTTGACTTACCAGTGGCCATTTCCACCTGGATGTCCCCCAGTCCCCACAAATTCAACATGTTCAAAATTAAAGCGCCTATCCTCTCTCCAAAACAAGTTACTTTCCTCTATTACCATGTCACAATTGTGTACCATCACCGAGCCTGTCATTGATGGCAGAAGATTTTCAACATTATCACCTATGTGATAAAATCTCATTTGCTATTTATTTTACTTCCTTTTATCTCTCTTCCTCTTCTCCTTTCCTCCTTTGTTCTGATTCTTATATTTCTCACCTAGAGTGTTGTAATCACTCCTGTCACCTTGCCTTCCTCCTGGACTACTTCAATTCATTCTTCACAACTAAACACAAATATTTTGTCTCAAAGACAAATCTGATTATGCAGTTCAGTTTTCAGAGACTTTATTTAAAAGGTCAACATCTTTCATAGAATAAATATGCTTTGATCTGTACCTTACCTTCCTATATAGTTTTAATTCCCCTTTACACCCTGATCCCCATCACATTCTAGACAAAGAAAAACTGTAATATATAAGAAAAAAAATGTAATATATAAGATCCCCGAAGAACAACCTCTCATTTTTCACAAAGGCAATTTTCCTATCAGCATTTTAACTCTCTGTCCATCCCTCTTTATTTTTCAAATGCTTTATTTGGTCTTCCATTTCCATTCTCGAAAACACTTGGTACATAGATCTATTATTGCATGTTTCACATTTTATTGAAAATATTTGCTTATCTTTTATGTCCCTGGCAAGGCTGTGGGCTCCCAATAGCAGTCTCTTGAACCTAATTGCTAGATAATCCAATCCCAGTGACTGGCAAGTGCCTTGCAAAGAGTGGACCCTCGATGAATGCCTGCCCAGATAAAATGATTTTCTCTCATCCTCTGAATATTTGGATGGATTTTGGAATCATTAGTACATCAAGGGAGTATATCTCACCAGACCTATAAGTCTTTTAAATAGGTCAATAACGTTTCCTATAAAATTAATCAGTTTACACATATGCACATGCATGCACACTCATGCACAGGGAAAATCAAACTCAGTAACTTCAAGCAATATATCTTAATCTTCCTTATATTTCAATCTTCAGTACTACGTTATAGCCACACTTGCTTCCAGAAGGAATTGTATACCCTTTCAGTGCATCAGGAAAAGAAATCTCACATAGGTGATTGTAAACCAAAACTCTTCATTCAAAATTATCCAACAGTTTTTTCCCATATTCTCTTTTTTTTTCCTTGCACAATTTTATTCCCTGCACCCTTCCTACAAACTTAAGGAAGGATTAACATTTTGCTATGATGTGCTCCTTTTTTTCTCCCTTGGTGGATAATTAAAACTTGCCTGTAGCTATGGCAGCTTGTGTTTGAAATCACTTCCATTGAGCAAAAGATTTTGTCACATAGGACCTGTTACTGATTTAGAGACCTCCAAGAAATACGCCAAATTGACCAAACGTGGTTTTGTAAGGTCAGCAGATGACATGTATACCTAAGGGTTACTGATAGAGTAAGGTCCTAACATGGTATTTTCAATAAGAATACAGTACTCCTCTCCAAATCTGGCATCAGTCTCAAGTTGTAGTTGTTTGTGATTATCAGATGCTCTAGGGTACTTTCTAAAGAGATGGACACTTAAGCAAGCTGTAGTCACCAATTTTTAATGGCTATTGTGTTTGACTTGCTATTTATCTTCCAGGTTGTTTCAGCTGTGTGCATTATTCCTCTGCCATACATTTTTAAAAAGTCCTTACTCCTGTCCTTTAGTGAGCCTAAAAAAAGAAAATGTCCATGCCTGGCTCTGGCTGAAAAGAGTAGTATTATGTACACTTGGACATCCAGACCTGGTCCCTGTTGACTGTCTTTAATGTAGTGAAGATTATATTGTAAGAAAACATAACTGAATGCATTTAAATATGACAAATTGGGTTGAGTTTACAGGAATTAGGGCTAAACAGAGTTTTCACATTTTCAAATATGAAGGTGTTTACATTTAAACTGTGACTGTATTTACATTTAAACAAAAAAGATTTTATTTTTATCCACTTTTTTGTTTAAATAATCCAGTTAGCAGTCTATAGAAAAATACATTAAAACATAAAGTGTATATACATACACAATACATGCAAATATATACACAGATGTATATGCACATGTATTTATATAAATATATTATAAAATAATGAAGATAAAATGAACTGTAGAAACTTAGAATAAAATTCTCATATAAACCTACCACCCCAAAATGCTGGAAATATTTTCTTTCAAATATTTTATCCATTCTGTTTGCTACTGTTATGCTGATCTTTTTCTTTGAATTATAGACACATTAAATAATTTATATCAAATGTATACACATTTTCATATTATGTTTTCATTTTCATACACTATTGAAAATTACTAAATTATCATTTAGTGTTGTATAATTCTAAATAATACACTATAATTTATTTAGTACACTTGAAAATGTTTTTATTTTATAAATAATACTGAATGATCATTGTTATAATGTATATGAATTCTTACCTGAAAGTTTACCTAAAATTGACCTTTGCCATGGAATTACTGGATCAATGTAACCTAAAGTGTTTAAAATTCTACAGACATATTGAAAAAGTATTTTTCTAAACACTGTACATTATACCTATTGCTTTCCATTTATAAGAATAACTTCGGGTTGACACTCAGCTACTCGGAGCAAAATCTTTTTCTTTTTTAGTTTCTTTTTCCATCTTTGTCTATTTATGTTTTGAAAACTGATCCTTTATTACTGATTAAGTGAACATTTTTTATTGCTTGCAAAGTAGAGCATTTCCCACTTTGCAAAATATCTTTACCTATATGCTTTGAGTTTACTGCTTTTTAAAATATTTTCTGAGTTCCAAGCTCCACTCAGAAATAAGAGAAGAATTGACCTATGATTTCTTCCAGTCTTGAATGGCTTTATTTTTACACTTAAACTTTATTTATTCATATATTATTTAGGTCAACGATGTGAGCTGAAAAGAAATTTTTCCCAACAGCTGAATTCTCACGGAATTTATATATATTTCTGGTTTATCCATTCTTTTCCAGAGCTGTTACTTATGGTTCATGTTATCGTTAGATTAATCATATTTTATAAAATCTACCAAGGTACTTCTACTCATTCTTATTTTAATGGAAAATTTACTAAACCTAAAATATAAGTTATCAAGAATTAAAACCATTATGGTGACCCATCTTTTTATCCAAGAACAGTGTATATCCCTCAATGTATTCAATTCTACCTTTAAATCATATAGTAGTTTTTTTGGTTTACTACACTGGTCCCATATTTGTGTTTAAGAATATTCTTCAAGTTTTATACAGAGTTGCTATTGTGATGAGGAGATTGCATTAGTTGTAAAAAAGAGAGAGAGAGAGATACCAACCCTGACTGATTTAAGAATAAAAAGGATTCATTGAAATGATTTGGGTGATTCACAGGATTTTCTGGGATGTTGGTGAACTGGGCTGAGATAACAGGAGCAGGATCTGCTAGGAATTAGTCATGACTCAAGGCAAAGCATCAGCACAAAAACAGTTTGGTAAGAACATATAGCCACTGTCATTAATACCTGGATGCCCATGTGGTACTGCTGTTGCCACTGGCACAGGTGTATGAAGTTAGGCATGCCTCGTATGCACACCTGTGTCACAGCTGCTATTTGTCTCCCGTAGGCTCTATCTATCACAACAATTCATAGAGTAAATTCCAAATACAAAAATGGGTTTTTGTATTTGGAATACAAAAATGGGTTTCAGATTCAAGATTCTTTTATTTTAATCCACTCAGAATGTCTTGAATCAGTCTTCTGTTTTTGTGGTGGGAATTGTAGGACTTTTGTCCATTGCCCATATATTTCACTTCTAGTCTGTTCATGATCAATTAACTACTCTAATATCCTTATGGGCCAATCTATTTTGATTAACCCTCAGTCTTTGTTGCTTAATACCTTTATAATCAATGGCCTCTGTCAATTAAGTTCTGCTACTTGGCCTTTGTCATTCTAGGGTCACATTATCTTCAGTGAAATCTATGAACATATCACTAAACTCCTCCCCTGACATGTTACTTAGCTATTGCTGCATAACAACTTATCCTAAAATTTAGTGGCTTAAAAAAACATGTATTATTTCACACAGTTTTTGTGGATCAAGAATTCAGGAGCAGCTTAGCTGGGTGGTTCTAGTTTGGGGAACCCCAGGATATTATGCTCAGGTTTTCAACTGAGGTTGTTGTCTTCTGAAGACTTGAATAGGGCTGGAGGCTCTACTTCCAAGTTGGCTCACTTACATCCCTATTGAGTTAGTGATGATTATTGGCAGGAGGTTTAAGTTCATCACCAAGTTGATATCTCCATAAGCTGATTGAAAGTCTTCATGGCCTCTACCAGCTAATTTGCCAGGATCACAAGGGGAAAGTTGCAGTGTCTTTTATAATCTATCCTTATAAGTCAAACCCTATCATTTCTGCAACATCCAATTGAATAAAAAGGTCAGCCCAATTCAGTGTGTGACAAAAATGCAGGGTGTCAGGAATATTAGGAAATGAGGGTCACTGAGGGTCCCTCTGGAGTCTGGCTGCCATACCTGACTACAGAAGACAGAGGCTCTAGTAATTTTAAGGATGCTAGTGATCATTAACCAATGTACTTCTCAAAGCAATGATGAATAAATTATCTTCCGTTCTAACTTAAGGGGTGCAATCATTCAGTGAGTAAGTAACCTCTTATGATTACTAAAACACTACAGTATTCTTACATCCCTGTTCTATTTCTTCTTCTATATCAGGGATGAAAAACTACAGCCCAACTCATATTTTTGTATGAACTCTGAACTAGGAACGAATTTTATATTTTAGAGAATCTTTTTAAGGAAAATCTTTATAAGGAAAAATAAGAAGAGTATGTGTCAGAGACCTGATACAGTCTACAAAGTTTAAAATATTTACTATCTATCTTTTCATAAAAATAGTCCCTGTTCTAT